>NC_069119.1:10492282-10822282 GCF_025612915.1 Magallana angulata
ATATTTTGATCTTATTCATCATTAACGTTTTTAAAGTTACTTGCAAAACTATCCTAACAACAGGTTTTTGCATGCAAACAAAAATCCGGAGGAAAACAATGATCGAGTTGATAAATACATGTCAGATATGACAGTCATATTTGGCTAAATGCATTTTTGCTAGCCAAGTGTTTACGATCCACTCTATTCCTCTATACTCCTATATGGCTAGCGAATATGGGGTATAAATGAAACTTTATATAAAGTTTACTTAAATTAAATGATTAAAAAATTCTAAGGGTTCTCTGAACTATGCAAAATCAAACACCAAAAAACTTTGATTTGATTCTTCTTTTTTTAACACATTTGAAATTTAATTACGCATGTATCAAATTGATATGCGACTTTTATAAATATAGATACTTTCAATATTTATGAAAGTCGCATATCCATAATCAGAAATGAATTTTTCTGGTGTTGAGATCCAGAATGCGTATGTGCATATTTTGGCCCTTGGCTACCTTTCGATTTAGAATTGTCTTAAGGAGGGAAAAAATTTCTCAAGATCTCGGTAAATAGAAAAATGAGTCACAGAAAATATATGTAAATGTCAATCCTCCTGTATTGGAATGCGTATATTCAAGCGCTATTGAATCATGTCCCCCCAAAAAGAATTAATGAATATTTTGTACTCTGAAGAGTTGGATCAACTTATATGCAAAAATCAATGTTTAATTCTTTAAAAAACCTTGCCAAAATATATATCTAGCACACAAAAGGATTTTTTTAATTTTAATTTTAAATTTATATCAAAATTAAAATTTTATTTTAAATTTAATTTTATCACAAGAGAATCTCTCTCTCTCTCTCTCTCTCTCTCTCTCTCTCTCTCTCTCTCTCTCTCTCTCTCTCTCTCTCTCTCTCTCTCTCTTTCTATCCGAATTAGAGTTGCCTCTCTTTTCAGGAAGAGCTCTTCATAGATAGGAGATAAGAAAAGTGTATGTCGCAGTTTGGGTTTGCGAGGGAGATTGCACACCAAAGCTAACTATACAAACCAAAGACGACGAGATTATCAGGTTTTGTGATAGGAAATTGATGCAGGTAAAAATAATTTCCCGATAAAATCAAACGTAAACGGCTATCGTGCAAAGTAAATTCTGTCATTCGACGATTTAGAGTAGACCATGTCAGGCCTTATTCTACTCGATGGTAACATGTGATCATGGAAAACGTATTGACCAAATGAAATATAATTTGCGTTGCAAATTTGGGAAAATTTCAACTATTTGTATCAAAACAAGTCAACAGTATTACGTAAACGCATGTCATTTTTATTTTTCGGACAATTTTTGTTTTTTGTTATTTCAGATGGACTGAGAGGAAAACAGTCATGAATTTCAATCGCATGCCCCTTCATCCCCCATTCCATCCTCCCTCACACCTTCCTCCAAATGCGGGGCCCCCAAACATGCCCCCTAATCCTGGGCACATGCCACAGGGTATGCCCCCCGGGCCTATGCCCCCTCCACACCTACCCCCACACATTGGCGGAGCAGAGCTCGGGCGAGGTGATGGGATGCCAATGCAGGGCCATTTTCCAAATCAGGTAAATTAAACACAACCTGAATGTCTTATTCTTAAATAAAAGTAAATTTTTCTTATGAACCATTTTAAAATAGCTTAATTTGCCACTTCGAAAGAAGATATACATTGTAATTTGAGTTAATTCTGTAAATGATGTATTTTTTAATATGTTTTACGGTGCGACCGTTGGGGCGAGCACAGCATGTGATCAAACAATGAATTATAATAAATTAATAAAATAAAATTAACAACATGAAATTTGAAAGCCAAAAAATAAAACATGCCTATTTTTCAGTAAATTTTCATTATTCATAGTTTATAAGATTTGTTATAATTTATTTATTTATATGTAGAACAATAGTTTAATCTCAGATACAATGTTGTTAAATAATAAAGATTTTAATATATAAATATTCATTGCACTGCATCTCCTCTTTTAAAGTGATTGTGATTATGATTGATTGATTGATTTCCCCCTTTTTTTTGCAGTAAACATTTTTTCTTAAACTTATATATAAAACTTGACTCATCATAGAGCTCCCCCTATGCTAAATTTTTTTTTCATTTTTGTCAATTTATACATAGAAAATCGACTTACCATGGATTTGCCCCTCCACTTAAAAAATAATAATTAATGTTTAATTTTATTTTTAATTTACGCTTAAAAATATTTGCTTATCATGTTAAAAGAACATGGTGTTGTCCCCCCCCCCCCCCCCCCCCCCCCCCCCCGCATGTAATAAATGGAAGTGAAAATAAAGAAACCATTGAAATGCTAAAGAGCTGAAGGATTAGAATTTTCATGATTTATTTTTCTTTTTGCTTGCAAAGATGTTTTGGATGAGGCTGCCATCCACCCACCCACCCCCTTTAAAAAAAGGCGCTGCTACGTATAACATTACGTTTCAGGAAATTACCGTAATTATAGTGAATAAAATATTTGTGAGCATTCATCCAAATTAGTGCAATTTACAACTGTTTCCTGTATCTGAAGAAATGTCCTTATTCGTCAGCTGTTCTTTATCTTAGCCTTTGCAAGATTTTAAGAGGATTTTGGTCCTTTCAGCAGATTTACAATAACTTCAATTAGAGTAATTTCCCCTTATCAGTGCTTATTGTGACGTCAAAGCTGACGTTGGTTAAGTGTCGTCTTACTCTTTAAAACTCCCCTGAGAAATAAAAGTATGCGAAGTATACTGTTTTATTTACTTAAAAAGCATGATGTTCTTAAAATTACACATCTTATAAGCTTTTCAAAGGTTTTACTTTGATTCTCGGGAGAACGTGATGTTGGAACGTGAGGTTGGAAACCATTGGTACTATGAATTGTGGGTCAAAATTTACTGACTCCGAAAAAATATATCGGATCAATGTGTAAACGTTTGTGACGTCACACGATTATTTTTGATTGAAAGTGTACTGAGGTGAACTTTAGAGGTAACATTGACTGTAGTCGCTTACATCGTTATTGTTTTTACTGTCTAAATTTGTCTTGCTGATTCTCGTGAGAGTGTGAAGTGATAAAAATTGCCATGATTACAGGGAACTACTGGGACGATTAAAACGATGCATTACTGGTCCGATTTACTGACGCCAAAAAAAAACCGTTGAATGAATGTGCAACTAGTCCGAATTTTCTATTCACACACGCCTTGCCGGTAGAGCTCGCTACGCGCCGGCGCTGCGCGCCGGCGAGCTGCGCTCGCTATTAATTCTTTTTATGCAAGTTAAGGTTTAGTATAAGATATGAAAATATTTTAACTAGGCAAAGGTGTAATGATATAAATTGATTATTTTAGCTAATCAGTTTGCAAATTATAACAAGAGTTTGATTGATTTTTGATAAACCTCTATTTTATGTTTTACAGCCACAGGAGATGTTCCCTGGGGGACCTGAGCTGATACAGGAATACGTGGAGACAAACAAAATAATTGTAGACGGGGGCGATAGATATGGGGTGTCCACCCTCTGCTATGATAGTCAGGAACTTCTATGGACGGGAAATCAAGGGGTGTGTTTTAAATCAAGTTAACAGAGTTTTAATATTATTCCAAATCACTTAATTTTTATTAATTTTCACTTACCTAAATAAGGTTTTATCTTGTGAAGATGTGTTTTCATTATGCAGCATTATCCGAATACTTAATGATATAAGATATTTTATATTTTAGGGTCATGTGACATCATATTTCGGCCTTGAGCTACAGAAGTACACATCCTTCCAAGTTCACATGAATGAAGATGTCCGGCAGATTGTACCACTGGCCCGTGGAGTTCTCTCCCTTACCCAGAGTTGCCTGGCCTGTAACAACAGAAGGGGGATTCCCCTCTTTACATATAGGTGAGTCAGAATACAATGTTATCATTCAACAATGCAAAAACCCACAGCCATTGCTGCAAACATTTAAAGCCCAGCTTACATGTACTAGAAATTTTCGTGATATTCCCTACTCTGATAAATTTCTGATGGTTTCCTATTTTAATTCCACCAAGTAAACCAAAAACTCTTGCGTTTTCAGAGGTACATTGTGTGTAAAAAGAACGTTGTATGATAAAAATGACTCATGCTGTTGTTTATGATTGCTTATACATCGCTGGTAAGATTTCCACAAACGTGCAAAGGAATCCTTCTGAATAGGGTTACACTTCCATCATTCATGAAACCATGGTTTGTAAGTTCTTATGTGTTTGATGCAGAAGACGTGAATGTTTTTTTTTTTGGATTTGGCTCCATTAAGGTCCTTTACATTGTAATAAATAATTTTCAGCTCCACACATGGTCATGATCAAAGCTGAAAAGTATAGAAATTTTTTACTAAAGAGGGCTAAGATAAGACATGTAAGATGACAATTCAATTAAAATCAGACCTTTGATCCACTCTGACAAATAAATGTCGACATCGTATTTGGTGAAGTGGGTCAAAGATCTGATTTTAATCAAATTGTAGCAAAATCAAATTTTTCGGAGCAGATCAAAGATGATGTATCAGTTATTAATACATGTATTAAGAGCACTTGTATCTACATGTATATAGGTAAATGTGTAGAAAACTGAATGATTGGTAAAATATACTTTTAAGGTATTTCTGAACTTGTACAAGACTGGTTAATTTGATTTAAATACATGTATAAACATTGTTGTGAAACAAAAAATATCAATATAGAAATTTTCTATGTTTTTAGGGCACCAAATATGCAGAACATGCAGTGTATGATGATGACTGGCCCATCCTCTGTGATTATTGGGGGTCACCAGACCAAGGTCATCGAGCTGGAGGTCGAACACAAGGAGGTCATCCGAGAGGTCAAGCACATTTTTTATTTGTATTCAAAATTTTTTTTGATAGGATTGATAAATATTTGTATTTTAGTCAATGATATTTTTTTTTTCATATTTTTCTATTTTAGAAAATTAGATTTTAAATTTCGTATTTAGGAACAGTTTTGCATGTAGATAATAAAAATTTTTCTCTTAAAAGCCTGCAGGAGAAAACTCTTTCATGGGAATTTTTTTTTCAAGAGTTATGATGAGACAAAATGTTTTAATTTTTTTCCCTTCACATGTAGACTTATTTTCATTGAGTATTTTGTAAAAAAAAAAAAAAACCTTCAAATATTTAATGATTTTCACACAGGAAGCTAGATGTACATGTATATTAATGGAATTATGAAATAGACAAAATTTTTCATATTTTCCACAGGTTGATATACCTGAGCCAGGCTGTGCTATTTTAAGAGGTACCAACAAGTACATATGTGCAGGGGATACAGCAGGGAAGGTAAACATTAAGCAATGCTCCATGTGTGCAGCATAGCAGCATGAAACATTTTCAATTCTGACCAATCATTTGTATTTTTTAACATTTAGACATTGTTTAGTGCAATTCATTTTGATGAGGTTTTAATTTTTGCTTAGTTTGGTGGTTGATAATTTAGCTTGTCAGAGTTAAGCTTGTGTGTAAGTGTATAGTGTAAAAAGAATTATTTTGAAATTATGGCTTTAATAGGAAACTTTGAATTAAAGGTACATGTATACCTTATTCTCATCAAATAATATGATTTTACACCAGCTGAAATAATTTTTTGGAATTAAATTTAGATAATTTTTTTTTGTAGATAACCTTGTTTGACCATTCCACCATGAAGCCGGAGCATGTGTTGGATGCCCACACTGGGACACTGTCCGACTTCGACCTTCAGGGCAACATGTTGGTGACTTGTGGATTCTCCACTAGGTAAAGCAAATCTCCACACACTCTGCTCATATTGCAGTGTCATCATTATTTGTGGACATCAATGTTGTTGATTTAGTGAAAATCACAGTTTACTCGCAACCAATTATCCTATCAATACTAGATTTTATCTATTGCACTTCATAAAACATAGAACATTTCATGGATTATCTCAACAATAAAATCCATGAAATTGATATCCATTGTATATTGATGAAACCAAAGTGTACTGTGGTTTTATTTTTCAATTATAATATCATCTGTCACGTTTTTCCCCCTCCCTTTATTCAGACCCACAATTTTTTATGTTTTCCCTCCATTATTTCAGACAAACAATTATTTATGTTTTCCTCCATTATTTCAGACACACTAACTTGACGGCGGACAGGTTCCTGATGGTGTATGACCTGCGTGTGATGAGGGCCATGGCCCCCATACAGGTCATCATTGACCCCATGTTCCTGAGGTTCATACATACCTCCCCCAACAAAATGGTCATCACATCTCAGGTTTGTTCCAATTTTTGCCAGCGTTTATAAGGATTGAATATGTATACAAATAGATTTGTCATGATTGAAACCTAATTAATAGTGATTATATACTAGATGCTTTTGTTTAAGTCTTAAATGAATGTATCTTGTTTTAGACAATAAGGATGTGGGAAAATGAGAAAATATTCCGATTGCAATTTGAATGAATTTATATTTTGCATGCATATTTTTATTGTTGATCCAATTTTTATATGTAATTTCTAGTATAAATTTTTTGTAGCAATGTGTGCAATTAAGTTGCATAAATTTAGCATACTATTTTTCAGTTGCTGATTATATATTTATGGTTAATATACAGAAAGCCTATTATTTTCTGTAACATTTACAATTTTCTGTAGGCGGGGCAGTTCCAGGTGATAGAGACTACAGCCATGACACCCTCCGCTATGGGTGTCTACCCAATTAATACCCACGGTAATCCGCTCCTGAGCTTCGACATCAGTCACAGCTGCCAAACCCTGGCCTTTGGAGACCAAGGAGGTAAAAGCTATAAAGTATACTGTAAAGTCAACATAATTATTATACATGCATTAAGCTTATACAATATTTGTCATAAAATGATTTTCAACAAGTTAATGCAGATTTTAGCAGCCATATTTCTGAATGTGCCTAGTCATATAGTTACTTGGATGGCATTTAGCAATGTACTTGATTTAGTAGAAATGGCCCTCTGCTTAAAATGCCTAATAAAATACACAGTGAAATATAATACATTTACAGAAAATAAAATGAAGTGAAATAACTACTAAGAACTAGTTTGTTTGGATGTTGAGATCTCTATTAAGTACCATACATGTTTATAAACTACATGTTAAAGCATAAATCAGTTGGTTAGGCTTCCCGTAGAATCTGTTGATATCAATCCCAAACATGATGCCAGCTAGGTCCAAAATGTGTCTATCAAATCCTTACTAAATGTAGTGAATTCTGAAGTACATTCAATATGAAAACTGTGTTAAAATTAAAGTAAATTTTGAGATCTATACTACTATATTAAAATAATAGACTCGAATTTTTTGTCTTTAATACCGAGAAATCGGAAGAATACTGTCTTTTGTTTTATATATTTTAAACATAATTGGTACTTGAAGATTACCAATTTGTTTTTATTTTTTCTCAGTTAAGCTTCGCTAATTAATAATCAACGAAAATTCCTCAAAAATTCCCGGAAATCACTTGGATTTTTTGGATTTTACAATCTTGCGCTTGCGCAATACATTCACGCTAACGGGCTCTTTAGTTTACGTTTCCACAATATCACATCTGCATGAATAAACTCAGAAATGATAATACATATACGGGTAAATTTTCATTGGACTTTTGCTATATATTCTGTTCATATATATTAATGATTTCTTATGAGAGAAAGTATAAAATTACAAATACACATTTCAAGTACATGTAAGTACTTAATTACTTTTGTCTTCGTGATGACAAAAAATATTTGATTACATGCGAAAAAGTTACACTTTATTTGTTAGAGTGAAGATAGAATATGTTTTATCGTAAAAATGAATAATGTCCTACGGACCCAGTTATACAAAGAAAATATGTGTACGTTGGTGAAAAGGTGTTGAATTCTTCCATTCTGTGGATTAAATTTTTTAGATAAAAGGTATTTGCAGTCTGAAAAAGGTTTGTTGTGATGAATTTGACTGTTATTTTCAAGGCAACTTCATTAACCTTCTCCATAATCGTTCCGGAGCGATTCTGCAATTTTCTGCTACATTACGGGTATAACGGAGGCATTCTAACTGTGGGGAGTGTGTGCCTTTCCCGAGACACAGTTAGATTTACCAAACTAGGGAAAGTGTAGTGAAATTAATACCATTATTGTAGGCTTATAGCTTTGTTATGCAAATTTCAATAATAAACTGTGTCGATGTACCTATTCGTAAGTGTCCGATATGCAATGTCAACCCGTGCACGCACGGGTCAAAGTCTAGTATGTATAAAAATAGATTGGTTGGTAGGGAGCACTCTCAAATTCTGAATTCCATTAATGTGTGTAGGCAATTCCAGTGTTATTTAATCATCAGTCATTGACCATGGAATGTAAACAATGCTGAATCTGTTTGATTAACAGGTTGCCTCCATTTGTACAGCGGTGTAGAACATCCCTGTTTCAACCAGTACCCAGAACAGACAGACTTCCCTGATCCGGTAAAAATAACAGCCATTCTGAGCTGTAATAGTGAATCTTTGAATCTTTGTACAGTCTTCAGCTGTTGAATCGATTTATATCTTTTATTAATTGAATTTGATTCTGTTGTGCTATTTGAATGGCTGAAAAGATTAGTTTATGTTTTAATTTTAAACTTTGTTAATGAGTATATCAATTTTCTTAACAATACATTTACTCAGATTTTATCGAATGGATTAAATTCTTTTCATGATCTTCTTATCATGCAGATTGACCCAATTCAGCCGATCCATGTCACGGATGAGTACACACCATACTCCATCATCCCCATGATGTACCCGACAAACGGAACGCTGCTCTCTGATTGGCCAGATTTTCTCTCTCAAAGAACGTACAGGTCAGTCCAGCAGAGCAATTTAGTATTACATGTACAAGGAGTTTATTGAATGTAATTTGTGAATCTCCTTATTGTAAGCAGCAAATTGATTTTTAGTGCTGAAACGAATGTTCGAATATTCGCGAATGAATAGTAAATTTCTAATATTCGAATATATATTTAGCATTCGAATATTCGATCACATGTTAAACACCCATATCAAGCACTGTAAACTATGCAGCATCGTGTTATTTCATTTTACTCGGAACGAAAGTAAATATAAAGCCATATATGACTGCCATGCTTGGTAGAGTCTATTACTTAACCCAGTAATAGACTCTTCCGCAATGCGTGTTTACCTTGAAAGTAAAAGCAGGGTTTACATCGAACGGAGACAAACATTCTGGATTTTTCAATTCATGTCAGACGCCGAAGAAAAAAAATTGCTTAACTGTTTGAACGAGTGTGAGCTACGGAGAGTTAATATAGAAAGGTACATCCAAAGCTTTTTTTAAAAGATACTTCGATATAATTTGGTTTTTTTTTTTAAATAAACAGAACATTTCCGGAGTTATGAGCGTTATCAGTTTTCTGTTTAATACTATATCAAACATGGCGGAAATATTTGGACTGACTTACGAAGTTACGTATCGGTCTCATCAGAGACATAAATAACATTATTTATGTCTCTGGTCTCATCCAGGAGTCAGGACTGCAGTATATTATTAAAGAAGTAATAAATCTTTTGATTGTAGTTGATGAAAATTTTTTAAAAATCGTTATATTATTATTTGCTTTAAAATTAAATGCGCACCCAGTATATTCAATAGACACTCATGCATTAAGTGTCAACTTCGAACTGACATGTTTAAGCAGTCTACACATACACCCACTTAGTATTTACAAACTATCATATATGCTTAATACATTGTCTATGACGTCTACGAATATTCGAATACGAATCGAATAGCACTCACGAATATTCGAATACTGATTTATGGTATTCGTTTCAGCACTATTGATTTTGAGATATATTATCTGAATAAGTCAATTTCTTGAATTTGATTGAATGATTAATTTCATTTTTTAAGTTTAGAAGAAATTTGAAATGCAAGTAATTTCCTTTAATGCAATAAAATGGTAGATAGCACCATTATTTTAATTAAATTATTGAGAAAAAAAATGATAAATGTTGTTGAGCTTAAAACTAGAAAATTTTTCACAATTTTATTACATGTATGGGGTTCTTTTCATTCCATATATAGAAGTTGTCTGCCCTTTATTGGTTACTTTGATTAAATTCTAGCTTTTTATACCCCCGCTCCTCAGCAACTATTTATCGCAGATGCTTGAAATTTTTACATAGTGTTTGTTGAGGCATGCCATATTGTGGGATATATTTTTGTACCAATCAGACGTCAACTTCCTGTTAAATGACGACTTTGCTTATTTTTTAACCAAAATTTTCAAACAAATTTTCGTCAAAGATTTCTCAGCAACTATTTATCGCAGATGCTTGAAATTTTTACACAATATTTGTATAGGCATGCTATATTGTGGGTTTATTTCTGTCCCAATTGGATGCCAGCTTCCTGTTAAATGATGACTTTGTTTATTTTTAGCAAAAATTTTCAAACAAATTTTTGTCAAAGAATTCTCAGCAACTGTTTTTAGCAGATGCATGAAATTTTTACACAGTATTTGTATAGGCATGCCATATTGTGGGATATATTTCTGTACCAATCGGACGTCAACTTCCTGTTAAATGACGACTGTTTACTTTTAGCAAAAATTTTCAAACAAATTTTTGTCAAAGAATTCTCAGCAACTATTTATCGCAGATGCTTGAATTTTTTACACAGTATTTGTATAGGCATGCTATATCGTGGGATGTATTTTTGTATCAATCGGATGTCAACTTCCTGTTTAACAAGTTCTTTGTTTATTTTTAGCCAAAATTTTAAAATTTTTGTCAAAGATTTCTCAGCTACTATTTATCGCAGATGCTTGAAATTTTAACACACTATTTGTTTTGGCATGCCATATTGTGAGATATATTTTTGTATCAATAGGATGTCAACTTCCTGTTAAATGAGTACTTTGTTTATTTTAGCCAAAATTTTCAATCAAATTTTCCTCAAAGATTTCTCAGCAGCTATTAATCGCAGATGCTTGAAATTTTAACACACTATTTGTTTAGGCATGCCATATTGTGGGATATATTTCTGTACCAATCGGGTGCCAGCTTTCTGTTAAATGTCGACTTTGCTTATTTTGCATATTCACATCAGAGCGGGGGTATCACTAGTGAGCATTGGCTCACAGATATCTTGTTTGATTTTGCAAATTAAATCCTTTCTGTTCTGACCACCGAATTGAAAATGATACATGACTAAAAAAGTTAAATATTTTAGATTATCTTTTGACTACCTTTCAAGAAATGTGAATGGCTTCTTTGTTATAATGATCCATTTAGTACATAAAGATATATACAAGCACTTTTAATTGGTGATGTTGTATTTTTATTTGTCTTGATTTTCTAGGAAACCCAAACCTGTGGATGCAGACATTTTAAGGTCCATGAAGATGCAACATAATGTGGGCTATGCCAAAAACCTGGGCAAAGAGAAACGGAACCAGATTCCTTACGTCCAGGTCAACGAGAAATCAAAGAAGGGCAAAGGGGCTGTACCGGAGTCTCCCATTGGCAGAGGTAGACTGCGGATTGAAGATTATTTTTTTGTTACATGTAGTTGATTTGGATTTGGTATCATGCTGTCCTGTTTCCTTTCTCTTTTCATTGTCCACCTCATCACTATGACTTGATAATATATGTTTTAGGAGAGGGCTTTGATAGGAAGATTGCCTGATACCCAATCCTATTATGTTTATACATAATGAAATCAAATAATATATATGTTAAATGTTTGAAACTTGTAGAGAACAATACTAATTACAAGGAATTGCATAGCCAAAAAGAAATAAAATGGAAATGTTCGGATAACAATTATTTACAGTAAATGCAACTGTTTGCTGCTGCAGAATTTCAGCTACTTGTAAAAAAGTTTTAGGGATATACTTATTAATTTGCTTTGTGTATAACTATAATTCACTTTGCTATTCACAACAAAAAACTTTCTTGCAAAGGACTGATTTGCTATTCATTTTAACTTATCAACAGTTATGATTATTCCTCAGATATGAAAAAAACCAGAAGAAGGATTATTGATGTTTTATCAGCTAATAATACATTATGATGATGTGCATTATGAAATATAGAGGTATCTTCTGCATGTATTTTTAAAATGTTGAGTTTTTCCTTTGCCAGTTGATGACCCATTCATCAAAGTACCAAAGCGCTATAGGAAGGTCGACCTGAAGTACTCTAAGCTGGGGCTGGAGGACTTTGACTTCAGACATTACAACAAGACCCACTTTGCTGGGCTTGAGACAGATATTCCCAATGCCTACTGCAACTGTATGCTCCAGGTAAAGAAGGGTTTTAATATGCTTTAGATGAAATTTCTTGTTAGAGAAGTAGTGAGGAGAAAAGAGGAAAGAGAGAAAGAACTGTCATTTTTATGCTCCAGGTGATAAAGGGTTTAAATATGATTTAGATAGAATTATATCTCAGAAATTCTTGTAAAGGAAGTAAAAAATAAGAATGGAGAAATTACTTTAATTTTTATTAAAAAGGAAAGAAAGTTTAAAAGATGAAGATAATTTCATTTATTAAAACATTTTAAGTTTGAATCTGCATGAGAGAAATTTGAAGAAGAGAGACTGAGAGTACAAAAGAGAGGGGAGAGGAATTGTAACCTGTTAAATGAATGCTTATGTATATAAAATGTCCAATTTTTCTGCATCTCTCTCTTTGCTACTGTATCTCCCATTGTTATCAATTTGGCATTTACTTGTTAAGGTGCTGTATAATATTGTTCACACCTACATCTGTCTACATTTACCTGTTACAGGTGCTTTACTACGTTGTTTACACTGCTCTGTTAACTTACAGGTGCTGTACTACATTGAGCCGCTGCGCTGTATCCTGTTGAGTCACCTGTGTGAGCGCGAGTTCTGTCTCGCCTGTGAGCTTGGGTTCTTGTTCTACATGTTAGACAACCAAAAAGGACAGACCTGCCAGGTATAATACACATAAATTATATGTGTTGTCATAACGGTAATATTATGATTAAGATATCTTGTACAAGTATATAAAGGATAATGAGTTAATGACATTATAATATAATAGTATTTGTATATCATTTCATCCGCTATAATTTAAGATTGTGATCAGGCCTGCTTACTTTATTCTTCTTGAATGTTCCAGTGACTAAAAATCAAAGTACAATACATGTCTTTTTAGTTTTAATGAATTTTAATTTATTTAGGCCAGCAACTTTTTGAGGGCCTTCCGCACGATTCCTGAGGCCTCGGCCTTGAGCCTCATTCTGGCAGAGAATGAAGAAAACGACCCAAGAATCAACTTGTCGCGGCTGATTCAGAGCTGGCAGAGATTTTTGTTCCAACAGGTCCACGCTGTAAGTTTATGAAAATAATGCACTTGCTGTCGTTATAGACATTAGTAACTTGTTTTGTAGTGAGCTGCGTCAACAATTAAATGTAATCTAGAAAAATAAAAAGGTAACAAAATTTGTAATCTGATAAAGATAATGAATTAATTTTTGCTATACGTGTATTACATTGCACTGAACAAATGACATGTTGAAAATTTATCAAGTTATCAAAATTGAAAACAAAATTATATGCAGGAACTCTGTAACAAAAGCCAACCTGTGAAAGAAGCCAAAAGCGAGGAGAATTTAAGCAAGACCTCGGACAATAGTCTGACCAAATCAGAGGAGGAGAATCTGGCAGAACAGCTGTCTGAAACCAGCCTCAAAACGGGGGAGGATGAGGGACAGAAGTCGGAGGACAAGTCCTCAGAGAACACACCTCCCAAGTCCAGGAAGAAGAAGAAGAAGAAGGGGAAGAAGAAGGGGAAGGACCACCAGGAGGAGGAGAAGGCCGAGAGGGACGGAGATGGGGACAAAGGGTCGGAAACTCCGGACGACGAGGGGAAGGATGGAGACAAGGACGGAGACAAGTCCGAGGATGGGGGACCACCGGAAAATCCTCCCACTGAAAAGTAACAGCCGTTTATATTTTTTTAAATTTCATAGATGGTTATTCGTAGTTGTTTGTAAAATTGTTTGCAATTGGTCTTCGTCCGTCGTCGTGCGTTGTGCGTCGTGCGTCGTGCGTTGTGCGTCGTGCGTTAACAATTTTACATTTTTAACTTCTTCTTGAAAACTACCAGGCCAATCGTTACCATTTTTGGTGTGAAGCATCTCTATGGTAAGAAGAATCTAAATTGTGAAATTTATGGCTCTACCACCCCTGGGGTGCCACGGGCGGGGCCAAATATGCAAAAAAAGCCAAATTTTCAAAAATCTTCTTCTCTACTTCCACACAAGTGAGGAAAAAACTGAATGCATGGTTATGATGTCCATGAGGCCCTCTACCAAAATTGTGAAATTTATGGCCCCTGGGTCAGGGGTTCTGGCATTAGGGTGGGGCCAATATGGCCATATAGTAAAAATGTATTAAATCTTAGAAAATCTTCTTCTCTACTCCCATATATATTTGTTAAAAACTAAATGCATGGTTATGATGTCCATGAAGCCCTCTACCTTAATTGTGAAATTCATGACCCCTGGGTCAGGTGTTCAGGCTCTAGGGTGGGGCCAATATGGCCAAATAGTAAAAATGTATTAAATCTTAGAAAATCTTCTTCTCTACTATCATATATATTTGTTAAAAACTAAATGCATGATAATGATGTCCATGAAGCCCTCAACCTAAATTGTGAAATTCATGACCCGTCGGTCAGGGGTTCAGGCTTTAGGGTGGGGCCAATATGGCCATGTAGTAAAAATGTATTAAATCTTAGAAAATCTTCTTCTCTACTCTCATATATATTTGTTAAATACTAAATGCATGATTATGATGTCCATTAAGCCCTCTACCTAAATTGTGAAATTCATGACCCCTGGGTCAGGGGTTCAGGCTCTAGGGTGGGGCCAATATGGCCAAATTGTAAAAATGTATTAAATCTTAGAAAATCTTCTTCTCTACTCTCATATATATTTGTTAAAAACTAAATGCATGGTTATGATGTCGATGAAGCCCTCTACTTTAATTGTGAAATTCATGACCCCTCGGTCAGTGGTTCAGGCTCTAGGGTGGGGCCGATATGGCCAAATAGTAAAAATGTATTAAATCTTAGAAAATCTTCTTCTCTACTCCCATATATATTTGTTAAAAACTAAATGCATGATTATGATGTCCATAAGGCTCTCTACTAAAATTGTGAAATTCATGACCCCTTTGTTAGGTGTTCATGCTCTAGGGTGGGGCCAATATGGCCATATAGTAAAAATGATTTAAATCTTAAAAAATCTTCTTCTCTACTCCCACACATGTGGGCAAAAAACTGAATACATGGTTATGATATCCACAATCTCCTTTACCTAAATTGTGAAATTCATGGCCCCTGGGTCAGGGGTTCAGGACATGAGGGGGGGGGGCAATATGGCAATTAAGTGTTAATGCATATAATGTTTAAAAATCTTCTTCTCTATTCTCACACATCTGTATTAAAAAAACCGACTAATAATTATGTTTACCAGGAAGTCCTCTACTGAAATTTTAATTTTCATGTCCCCTGGGGTATGGGTTTTGACTCTAGGGCAGGGCCAAAATGGATGTATAGATGCTAATGCATATAACGTTAAAAAATTATCTTCTTTACTCCCACACACCTGAAAGGAAAACTAAATTCATTATTTTGTAGACCAGATCTTTTAGTTTTTCACCAAAATTATAGGTTTCACAGTTCTTTTTGAATTATATGTGGTTGTCATTATATACAAATTTATAATTTTTCTACTCCAGTATGAAACCTAATTAATTAGATGCATATATGAGACTCCATGACAAGTTTGTGTATTGGATATATGCTACTCAGGTGACCGTTAAGGCCAATTGGCCTCTTGTTTAAGTATATTGTGACTAGAGAAAATTCTCCCATCCTTATATTAAGGAATAAATACCTTATTTATTTAATGGTTGTTCTTTTTGCAATATGAACATTTTTTTTAGAGAATTTTGATTGATTACATTTGTGTGAGTTAATTGTTTGCATGTACACACAGGGTTGAGGAAAAGTCTGCAATCTCAGAAATCTTGGGATTTAAGATTGTGACGACTTTGAGATGTCGATGTGGACAGGAGACTCAGAGGCAGTCCGACACTAACATCATCAACCTCAGCTACCCCGACTGTAACCCTCCAGGTTAGTCACAGCTACTCTTCCCATACACACACCCACACACATAAAAAAAAAATGAAACCTCCAAGGTAACTTTACCAGTATGCCAGTATCTCTTCCCCTACAAAATCACCTCTTCTAAAAAAATATTCATATTCATGAAAGACTGGTCAATGAACACACTGAACTTCTGAATCAGTGAAACAAATTTTTTTGTAGTTTTATATTTAAATACCGAAATTAACAAGGCCATATTCCGTACTAAAAAATGCGCTTTGTTTTCAGGTAACACAAGACCTCCATTTGAGGTGCCATTCTGTGATGTTCTCAAAAACACACTGACTGCTGAACAAAACATGCAGACCTGGTGTAATGTGTGTGATCGGTATCAACCTCATGTAAGTTATCATTTATTGGGGATATCAACCTAATTTAAGTTATCTTGTAGGAGATATCAACCTCATGTAATTTATCATTTAGGTGACATCAACCCCATGTAAGTCATCATGTAGGTGGTATTAACCTCATGTAAATTATCAATGTGATAACAACATCATGTAAGATATCTTGGATGTTATACCAACCTTGTGTACGTCGTTATTGATTTGATATTGTCCTCATATGAGTTATCATTTAGGTGATATTAACCTTTGGTAAAATGTTATGGTGATATCAACATCATGTAAATTATCAGTTTGGTGATGCCAACCTCATGTTAGTCATTATCAATTTGATATCAACCTCATGTGAGTTTCGTTTAGGTTATATCAACTGCATGTAAGTTTAAACTAGGTGATATCAACCTTATGTACGTCATTATTGATGTGATATCAAACCTCATGTGAGTTGATTTGATGTTTACCTCAGACCCAGATAAAGACAATCCAGCACATCCCAGATGTGGTGGCTGTGAACTGTCACATAGAGAACGCGCGGGATTACGAGTTCTGGAGAATCCAGCACATGGTATGTTATGCATGCTTCTACTATAGGCTTTCAAACTACTGTAAAACAAGTCAGTTTTAATTTTTTTATATCTTACTGCAGACTATTGTTTACATGTATATATGGAAATTAATTTAAGATTTTAAACATAGATTTGATATATTCTGTAAAATATAATGGCATGATTTATTTATATTAAGTAACCAATGGTAAAATTAAGGCCATTTTATATTAGGCAGATTAACAGTATCTAAGTAAATCTCCACTCTCAAACCTGAATATGAACATGATGAACACTGTAAAAGATAAAACTGAACATGCACACTAAGTATTTGATGGATTTTACAGATCCTAAAGCAGCGTAAGGAGGAGATAAACGAGTCGTCTCAGGGAACCTTCATTAATGCCCCTGGTGGTAACCCTGTTATGTGTCGCTATGGCAATGGCTGCCGCAGGAGTGGTTGTAAATTCAGGCACGAGAGGGACCTTCTGTAAGCGGAGTTTGTACATGTGATACAAGCACTTGTATTTTGTCTTTCTGTCAGAAAATATATGGACTAAATGAGTTGAGAAATTTGAAAATTATCAGGCAATTCATATTTCGTTTAACTGATAATTTGAATGATTATTAAGTGCTTTATTTCAAGTTATAAATTTTTAAAGATGAAAATAACAATTATTATTAGCTCACCTGAGCTGAAAGCTCAAGTGAGCTATTCTGATCACTTTTTGTCCGTCGTCCGTCTGTCCGTCCGTCCGTCTGTCTGTCTGTCCGTCTGTCTGTCCGTCTGTAAACTTTTTACATTTTGAACTTCTTCTCTAAAACCGCTTATCCAATTTCAACCAAATTTGGCACAAAGCATCCTTATGGGAGGGCAAATATAAATTGCAGAAATAAAAGTCTGATCTGTATTCAAAGCGGAGAAAACCTTGAAACTGTAGAAAAAGGGGGGTGCATTTTTAAAAATCTTCTTCTCAAGAACTACTGATTCCAATTCAACGTAGTTTAGCATAAATTATCCTTATGGGAAGGAAAATATAAATTGCAAAAATTAAGGTCTAATTCTGTTTCAAATCTGAGTTATTACGAAAATAATAATAAAGGAAAGGCGTGTTTCAATCAGTTTAATAGCCTCGGATTCGGCATCCGGTAAAATGGGTAGACAAGACTTGGCCTGGGCAAAACAAAAGATAAGCAGTTATTAATCTGCCAATCTCATTAAAATTTCAGGATATTTGATGGACCAGTATATTTGTATTTGCTGTAAATATTGCTGCAAAATAATGCGTATTTGGAATTGACGATTGCCGATCTGCCCCGGCTTTTATTTTGCCACGGCCCGGTTTTGCTTACCCATTTTACCAAGACTCGAATTCCATACTTCTAAAACGAGGTTCTTTGTTTAAAGCAGCCATGACATTATACGAAATAGGGTCAATCTGACTATGATGAATTTGCTTGTTGTGCAACAGTTCGCGTATGAAGGGAAATTTTTGAAACATGAAAAATATATTGGTGCCGATTTTGTGAAGTAAATTGAGGCTAAATATTTCAATGCGTTGACAGTTTTCACACATGACGTTGATGTTAGCTTGTTCTGATTTTCGTTTCGTTTTCATTATTTATGCTTTGTAACCTGGAAACTGTCGTCTGTATTTCGTGATTTTTACGTATCAAATCAAACAGAGACTTCGGTAAATCAAACAGTTACATTAACTGTTTACCTGCGCAAATTAAGCAAAATCTGAAATACAATTCATTCTATCGGTAATTCGGCATTATTTTTTGCGTAATGGTAGATTAATGCAATAGGTTTTTGTTGAGATGCTCGGCATTTTCTCTAGTTTATTCAGTTTAAATAGAGTTTGATATCGCTTACGGAAATATGTAGGTATATACATGTATATATATGATTCATTTCGAAAAAATAAATTGTGTTCTTTATTTGTTATACATGTAGTGCATGTTTCTTGTGTTTAATTGTTAACAATTTCTATTTACTAACCATTTTTGAGTGTTTGCTTCGAATTATAAGCAAGATACAGAGATTTGCTAACAATTCTATGTTTGTTCACAGATCTTAAAAGCTAAAGATTAAATCAAAGTACTGATAGTACTGAAAAGCGCTAACCCAGCTTCTGTATGTATATAACAGATATATGTATATAGCATTTCAGCTTCTGTATACGCACTATATTTCCTCATCACTGCATGACAGTCCCTGCAATGATGTATGTAAGCCCCGTACATTAATTTCACAATAACCCGTAAATTAGATTCACAATAGCCCATGCAGTTATGTGCATAAACCCCTGAAACTGGTTCCCTAACCAGTTTAAATGATGTATACTTTTGCTTAGAGGGGGCGGTTATTCGATGCACCGGAAGTTGAAGTCTAACGACAATAAAGGGCTGAGCTATGCATAGCGCTTTAAAAAGTAAAAAAAATTGTCAATATTTATTACGAAAATTTTCAAAATCTGTTCTTCCAGAAACCAACTTATTCAATTGTAAACTTAACCTTTTTAGCTCACCTGAGAATGGGACCACAATGGGGGGGGGGGGGGGGTCGAAGTTTAACAAATGAATATATAGAGTAAATCTTTAGAAATCCTCTTCTCAGAAACTAATCGGCCAGGAAAGCTGAAACTTGTGTGGAAGCATCCTCAGGTAGTGTAGATTCAAAGATGTGAAAATCATGACCCCTGGGGATAGGGTGGGGCCACAATGGAGGGTCGAAGTTTAACATATGAATATAAAAAGTAAATCTTTAAAAATCTTCTTCTCAGAAACTAATTGGCCAGGAAAGCTGACACTTGTGTGGATGCATCCTTATGTAGTGAAGATTCAAATTTGTGAAAATCATGACCCCCGGGGGTAGGTTTGGGCCACAATGGAAGATCGACGTTTTACATAGGAATATACACAGTTAATCTTTAAAAATCTCCTTCTCAGAAACTAATCAGCCAGGAAAGCTGACACTTGTGTGGATGCATCCTCAGGTAGTGTAAATTCAAAGTTGTAAAAATCATGACCTCCGGGGGTAGGGTTGGGCCACAATGGGGGATCGAAGTTTAACATAGGAATATATACAGTAAATCTTTAAAAATCTTCTTCTCAGTAACTAATTCGAAGGCAAAGCTGGAACATGTGTGGAAGCATCCTCAGGTAGTGAAGTTTCAAAGTTGTGAAAATCATGACCCCTGGGGGTAGGTTGGGGCCACAATGGGGGATTGAAGTTAAACATATGATTATATACAGTAAATCTTTAAAAATCTTCTTCTCAGAAACTAATTAGCCAGGAAAGCTAAAACTTGTGTGGAAGCATCCTCAGTTAGAGTAGATTCAAATTTGTGAAAAGCATGACCCCTGGGGGTAGGTTTGGGCCACAATGGGAGGTCGATGTTTTACATAGGAATAAACAGAGTCATCTTTAAAAATCTTCTTCTCAGAAACTAATCAGCCAGGAAAGCTGGAACTTGTGTGAAAGCATCCTCAGGTAGTGTAGATTCAAAGTTGTGAAAATAATCATCCCCAGGGGTAGGGTGGGGCCACAATGGGGGGGGGGTCAAAGTTTAACAAAGGAATTTATAGGGTAAATCTTTAAAAATCTTCTCAGAAACTAATCAGCCAGATGATTCTTTATCATTGTTAAGACTTTGGCCCCAGGACAATTCTTTGGCCTCACCAGAAGGTTGAGAGTTTACTGTACGTTAATATCCCATATATAAACTATTGTTAGGGATCTTTTTGAGAACTGCAATACTCAACACATGATATGACTATAAAATCATCCTGTTAGAAAAGGGACTAATGATTATAAACATAAGAATATCCAGGGGAAAATGGATTTTATTTATACAGGATTTACATGAATTATTGTATATTGTCCAGATAGTTTGTATTATGACTCCATTGAGCTGATTTTATCATACCTATTGTTCCTCAGGTGAGCGATGTGGCCCATGCGCCTCTTGTATTTCATTTCATTTTGTGTTGTGTAGTCGTAATAATCAATTTTTTACTTGTTTAAAGTCAAGTGCATGATTAGAATTATGAAATATACTCACTTTACAAATAAGTGACATTATGTGACAGTAGTGTGTTTTCTATTGATATAGTGAACCGGCCGCACACAACTATGACGAGGACATAGACTGTCAGTGGATCCCACTTGGATTGATGATGGATCTCCATCCGGACGGGACTCTCAATGTGGAGGAGTATCCAGATGAGGTTAGTAGGACACAATCATGACTCGAATTGTGAATATTGAATTGCATTTTTATTGATCCCAACAGGACTTATTTTACTAGTTCATGGACTAAGTTGGTAGTTCAGGCCTATACAGGCATATTTTGAAATGAAATTAGTCAAGACTACCCTAACTGAAAAAAACCCACATGCTAAATAGTACTCTTTATAAATAAATTAAAATGTTATAAGATGCCTGCTGACTCTCTACCTTAGTTGCATTTGCATAGAGACCTTCAAAAAACTTATGTCAAAATAACTTGTTTGAGTAAACTTTTGATAAGTTTTACTGCTGTAATAATGTGACTCAAACTCCCATGTTCTGTTGAAAGCAATGGTCCAGACTTTCCCCCTTCCCTATCCCATAACCATGTGAGTTTGACTGTTTAAGCCTTAGCATGCCTTGTTACTCAAACTCAAATTCTCTGTTACTCTGTTACAGCAAGCAGTGCCAAGAGACCCACCCCCCACCATGAAATACTACGAGGTGTTGGCGGTGGTGTACAACATCAAGGACGAGAAGACGGCGGGAAATCTGGTGGCGTGCATCAACGTGGGCGAGACCTACCACCAGCGGAAGGAGAAGGTCACCTGTACACAGTGGTACCTGTTCAATGACTTCTCCATCCTGCCCATTGAGAAGGTGAGTGTGTCCATCTATCTTTTGTACATGTTGTTAAAGGGGGCTCGATGGTCATGACTATTTATAGACTATATTAATCTCCTTAAGAAAAAGAGCTCTACATAAAGATTTAGGAAAACATTTGAATTTTAAAACTAACATACAGGTAACTCTCGATAGCTCGAAGTCCATGGGACCGAGGGAAAACTTTGAGGTTTCAAGAGTTCGAGTTTTCAAGAGTTCGGAATTTTCCAGGTTGACCGACGGGTTTTAAAATTAGTCTTACCGGATGTTATGATTCAGCCATTTATTAAGTGCTAACCTTACGCACATGCTTAAACAACGTTTCCTTTTCAGTAAAATATACAGAAATGGATGTTATTCTTTAAAACTGAATAAAACAACTATTAAGTAAATTCATAATAATTATTTATTTTATGCATCATATTAAGACCAGATTGCTCAGTACTACTGTACTGCCAGACGATCGACATATCATAAATGTGATAACTGAGTACCACCCAATGTTCCCACTGTACGGGTCCTTCACCAGCTGTAAGAACTTGTTCAGCAATAATCATTATAACTAGACACGATCTCGTTGCGAGCAACGAGGAGGTCTTCCGTCCGCTGAAGACGGAAGACCCTAATAATAAAAGACTGTTTTTGTCTAAATCTTAATTAAAGAGTGTTTTTCAACTTGTACTACAGTCCAACACCCTTTTATGTTGAATATTTTAGTTAGAAAATTAGATAAAAAGGAGAGAAAGAAATAGAGAGAAAGAGCAAATCGGGAGAGGAGCTGAGTTTTGTATGAGATGAAAAACAACGTGTAAGATGTCTGACTATTCGGTTTGGTAACAGTGCAAGGTCATTTGAAATATTGATGCGTGTTTGTGTCTGGAGGGGGATGAAAAGACCCGAGCTTGATTTTCGTCTTAAATAAATCGAAAATAGAATTTTGAGGTGTGGATCTCGGATTCGGTTAACAACAATTAGGGGAAGTCCTAAAACAATGACTGATGCATTTTACCCATGTATTTCAGTGTTGAGAATGTTTTTTCGTGTCGTTTACTATTATGTTTGACTGTTTTATTTCAGCAGGATTGATAAAATCTTTATAAATGTAGAAATAACGAAATCAGTAACACGTAAATTTATTCGGTAAAAATTTGATGACAGTAATTTACACAGTTCTAGTTCACACGCTATCGTAGATACAGACTAAACGGAAAACATGAAATATACATGCAACAGAAATATTACGCGGCTGCTTACATCCCTTGTACTGTGTAAATTTTAAGTCCCCGTACATGTTATACTCGCCGTTTGATCTCAGGAATTTCTTCTTAATTGTTCAATCCGCTGCATATTTCACAGACAATAAGAATGGGGTCCGAGGTACATTTACACAAAATTTCATTAGGATTGAGTAAGGGGCTCGGGAGTTTTTTTCTACAGTACATGTCAAGCACGCCAATCGAAACTCGAATGCCCAAAAATTCATATCTCTCTTAAAAATGAACGAATAGGTCTGGTCATTAGTAGAGTAATCTAGACTTGAACTAGGTTGAAAATAAAGGTTCAAGATGACAGATCTTGTAAAATCAGACCAGGAAAACTAAATGATTTTGTGAATAGGAAGGGGCCGGGGGAGGGGGGGGGGGGGGGTCGGTGCGTGTACTGTGTAAATTTAATTTCCAGGTATAGGCAATAAGCGCCGTTTAATTTAAGGAATTTTGTCTTATTTGTTCAATCCGCTGCATATTTCTGCATATATAATAAGAATGGGGTCCGAGGTTCATTTTCACAAATTTTCATTAGGATTGAGTGAAGGGCTTGGGAGTTAGAATTTTTTTTATAGTACATGTCAAACACGACAATTGAAACTCAAATGCCAAACACTTCATAACTCTGTTATTAATGAACGAATTGGTCTGGTAATTAGTACAGTAATCTAGAATGGTAATTAGTTAAAATTAAAGGCCCAAAGATCAAAGATCAAGTAAAATCGGGCCAGAAAAACTAAATGATTTTATGAATTGGGAGGGGGGGGGCGGTCGTTGACTGCTATATTAAACGTAGAATATTAAATTCTAAATATCACATATTACACAATTTCTAAATAAAATACATATGTTAGAACAATATATAAGCGTTGTTTGAGAGATGTAACTATTGATTTTTTTACATATATGTTCTTCGGCTCAAACACTCATAAACGGGTGGTCAGTTTTTAAACCTTGTCGCAGTCACCCGTTCGTTTGTATAGTTACGTGTATAAACTTCGGAGGCTTTTCTTAATCCCGACAGGCAACAGATTTGTATCAGTATATAGACATGCACAAAAAAAGGAAAAAGTACACCATCTTTAATAAAAATGACTTTTTAGCGTTGACTTCCAATTAGTAAGAAGACAATCACTTAACAATGAATTTCAAATTATTTGAATCCATAGACATTATCCCGTAACTTGATATAAAATATGTATAATTTTTGGACGCCAATGTACATTAAGCTTCTATCCAATTTACTCCACGTTACCTGTACTAGTTCTTTTTCAAATGCTAAAACATTTGTACAAGAGAGAGAGAGAGAGAGAGAGAGAGAGAGAGAGAGAGAGAGAGAGAGAGAGAGAGAGAGAGAGATTACATAGCGTTTTATAATGTTCAGGAAATCAATATATAAGCAACCTATGTCAATAAACGCATGTATACATGCATGTGTGTATCTATATATGGGATTAAATACTAAGCAGTCCTCTTTTTTAAGCCGAGTAGAATAACGTGGGTGCATTGCTGAATGTTGTGTGGCAATTCGGCGGCATGTCTTTGATATCGGCGATGCGACGAGCGTCGTAATTTAGAGAGCTGCTGACAGAAAAGAGCTCTATATTTGTACTAAAAAAAGCCACTATTTTTTTTTTATGACAAAAATAAAACGGAAAACATTCAAATCCATCATTTTAAAGATAAACCCATTAATCAAAACACAAATGAGAGAGAAAAAAGATTCGGCACTCAGGGACTGAACCGGGGTCGCCTGGCCACAAGTCCATCACTCTAACGACTGAGCTACGCAGACCCTCGCTTCAGAACTTTGGAGTCCAAAATCTCAAGAATGCGTGGATTGATTTTAAAACGAATTTCACATTCTGAAGTTTTGAGAGCGTCTTTATCGAGTGAAAAAATAAAAAAAATTCAAATCCAAAAAATTAAAAAATTAAGGTTTTTCATTTCCTTCCGGTGACGACCGGAAGTGACGGCGGACGTTCGGATATGCGAAGGGCACTGCGGCCGTTCACTCTCTACCTTCTCTGAAAATTTGAAAGTCCTATCTTGAATACTTTTTAAGAAAAATCGTGAACAAGCAAAAACATTAAATCTTTAATATCTCGGTACCGGAAGTGACGACCAAAAAAATCTCGTGTAATTTTCTTACAAATTTTGTCCTGAATAAGATTTGAAAGTTTCAAAAAAATCGGCTGAAGCGTTTTCGAGAAAACGTGACAGAAAAAAAAATTAATAATAATAACTAGACACGATCTCGTTGCGAGCAACGAGGAGGTCTTCCGTCCGCTGAATACGGAAGACCCTAATTATAAAAGACTGTTTTTGTCTAAATCTTAATTAAAGAGTGTTTTTAAACTTGTACTATAGTCCAACACCCTTTTATGTTGAATATTTTATTTAGAAAATTAGATAAAAAGGAGAGAAAGAACAAATCT
Source organism: Magallana angulata (assembly GCF_025612915.1). NCBI lineage: Eukaryota > Metazoa > Mollusca > Bivalvia > Ostreida > Ostreidae > Magallana > Magallana angulata. The sequence goes on from NC_069119.1 coordinate 10,518,031, forward strand.
TGGCTCCGGCGAGATTAGAACACACAGCCTTTGCAGGTGTCTCAAAACATGGCTGACGCGAAATAATTCCCGAATTTGTCTTTGAATTTTGGAAATTTCCGCCCGGGAGAGGAGCTGAGTTTTTGTATGAGATGAAAAACAACGTGTAAGATGTCTGACTATTCAGGTTTGGTAACAGTGTGAGGTCATTTGAAATATTGATGCGTGTTTGTGTCTGGAGGGGGGTGGGGGTGAAAAGACCCGAGCTTGATTTTCGTCTTAAATAAATCGAAAATAGAATTTTGAGGTGTGGATCTCAGATTCGGTTAACAACAATTAGGGGAAGTCCTAAAACAATGACTGATGCATTTTACCCATGTATTTCAGTGTTGAGAATGTTTTTTCGTGTCGTTTACTATTATGTTTGACTGTTTTATTTCAGCAGGATTGATAAAATCTTTATAAATGTAGAAATAACGAAATCAGTAACACGTAAATTTATTCGGTAAAAATTTGATGACAGTAATTTCCACAGTTGTAACATTCATAAGTAGTTCACACGCTATCGTAGATACAGACTAAACGGAAAACAAGAAATATACATGCAACAGAAATATTACGCGGCTGCTTACATCCCTTGTACTGTGTAAATTTTAAGTCCCCGTACAGGCTATACTCCCGGTTTGATCTCAGGAATTTTTTCTTAATTGTTCAATCCGCTGCATATTTGGCAGACAATAAGAATGGGGTCCGAGATACATTTACACAAAATTTCATTAGGATTGAATAAGGGGCTCGGGAGTTAGAATTTTTTTCTACAGTACATGTCAAGCACGCCAATCGAAACTCGAATTCCCAAAAATTCATATCTCTCTTAAAAATGAACGAATAGGTCTGGTCATTAATACAGTAATCTAGACTTGAACTAGGTTGAAAATAAAGGTTCAAGATGACAGCTCCAGTAAAATCAGGCCAGGAAAACTAAATGATTTTATGAATAGGAAGGGGCGGGGGGGGGGGGGGGGGGGTCGGTGCGTGTACTGTTTAAATTTAATTTCCAGGTATAGGCAATAAGCGCCGTTTAATTTCAGGAATTTTGTCTTAATTGTTCAATCCGCTGCATATTTCACAGACAATAAGAATGGGGTCCGAGGTTCATTTTCACAAATTTTCATTAGGATTGAGTGAAGGGCTTGGGAGTTAGAATTTTTTTATAGTACATGTCAAACACGACAATTGAAACTCAAATGCCAAAAACTTCATAACTCTGTTATTAATGAACGAATTGGTCTGGTAATTAGTACAGTAATCTAGAATGGTAATTAGTTAAAATTAAAGGCCCAAGATCAAAGATCAAGTAAAATCGGGCCAGAAAAACTAAATGATTTCATGAATTGGGAGGGGAGGTCGGTCGTTGACAGCTATATTAAACGTAGAATATTAAATTCTAAATATCACATATTACACAATTTCTAAATAAAATACATATGTTAGAACAATATATAAGCGTTGTTTGAAAGATGTAACTATTGATTTTTTTACATCTATTTATTCTTAGGCTCAAACACCCATAAACGGGTGGTCAGTTTTTAAACCTTGTCGCAGTCACCCGTTCGTACGTATAGTTACGTGTATAAACTTCGGAGGCTTTTCTTAATCCCAGACAGGCAACATATTTGTATCAGTATATAGACATGGACAAAAAAGGAAAAAGTACACCATCTTTAATAAAAATGACTTTTTAGCGTTGACTTCCAATCAGTAAGAAGACAATCATTTAACAATGAATTTCAAATTATTTGAATCCATAGACATTATCCCGTAATTAGATATAAAATATGTATAATTTATTGGACGCCAATGTACATTTAGCCTCTATCCAATTTACTCCACGTTACCTGTACTAGTTCTTATTCAAATGCTAAAACATTTGTACTTGAGAGAGAGAGAGAGAGAGAGAGAGAGAGAGAGAGAGAGAGAGAGATTACATAGCGTTTTATAATGTTCAGGAAATCAATATATAAGCAACCTATGTCAATAAACGCATGTATACATCCATGTGTGTATCTATATATGGGATTAAATACAAAGCAGTCCTCCTTTTTAAGCCGAGTAGAATTACGTGGGTGCATTGCTAAATGTTGTGTGCATACAGTCATTGAGATGGCGGCATTTCTTTGATGCCGGCAAAGCGACCCAGCGAACTCTAATGCAGTCGAACTGTAGGGGCACTTCGGCGGCATGTCTTTGATGTCGGCGATGCGACGAGCGTCGTAATTTAGAGAGCTGCTGACAGAAAAGAGCTCTATATTTGTACTAAAAAAAGCCGCTATTTTTTTTATTTATTTATGACAAAAATAAAACGGAAAACATTCAAATCCATCATTTTAAAGATAAACCCATTAATCAAAACACAAATGAGAGAGAAAAAAGATTCGGCACTCAGGGACTGAACCCGGGTCGCCTGGGCACAAGTCCACCACTCTAACGACTGAGCTACGCGGACCCTCGCTTCAGAACTTTGGAGTCCAAAATCTCAAGAATGAATAGATTGATTTTAAAACGAATTTCATATTCTGAAGTTTTGAGAGCGTCTCTATCGAATGAAAAAATAAAAAAAATTCAAATCCAAAAAATTAAAAAATTAAGGTTTTTCATTTCCTTCCGGTGACGACCGGAAGTGACGGCGGACGTTCGGATATGCGAAGGGCACTGCGGCCGTTCACTCTCTACCTTTTCTGAAAATTTGAAAGTCCTATCTTGAATACTTTTTGAGAAAAATTGTGAACAAGCAAAAACATAAAATCTTTAATATCTCGGTACCGGAAGTGACGACCAAAAAAATCTCGTGTAATTTTCTTACAAATTTTGTCCTGAATAAGATTTGAAAGTTTCACGAAAATCGGCTGAAGCGTTTTTGAGAAAACGTGACAGAAAAAAAAAATAATAATAATAATAATAATAGAGGAAAAGAAACAAAGCAAAAACAATAAGGTCTTCCGTTTCCAACGGAAGACCTTAATAATAGAGGAAAAGAAACAAAGCAAAAACAATAAGGTCTTCCGTTTCCAACGGAAGACCTTAATGACAATGATGCTGCTAAACATAATTTTTACAGTTTTATAATTTTAAAATTTGACCATGGCTCAATATCATCGTTTCGTCTCAATTAATTTCTCATTTTCATTGCGTCTCCAAATTATCGAAAAACGGTTGGTGTTGATTATAGATTAGGTATCGGTATGGGCAATCGTCAAACAATTATCACCTTGCAGGACAAGTGTCGCCTAAATAAACAACCCGTGACACGGGTCCCGCGTCTAATGCCTGGAGCAATTTTAATGACCAAGTAGGTGTTAATTAGGTATAGCACTTGGAGATACAGGGCGACTTCGAGGTATCGAGAGTAAAAAACTATAGATTATGAATAACGGGACTTCAGTTTGATTTCGAGGGATCAAGTGTTTCGAGAGATCAAGAGTTCGAGAAATCAAGAGTAAATTTGCTTAGTTATATAGGGAAAAAAATCGGGACCCTAGACTCACTTCGAGCGATCAAGAACTTCGAGGGATCAAAGTTCGAGCCATCGAGAGTTACCTGTATTTGGAATTTTCCTTAACTAAATGACTGGTTATATAGACTAAAAATATATCTAAAATTTTTAGGCATAACTGATGGATAATCTGTTGACCATCCAGCCTCCCTAAGTTTGTACTGTGGAGCCCTATAAACCTGTGTTTTTGCCCTTCTGTTCTTCTGTTATGAATGGTATTGTCCTGCAATTGTATATGATTGCTTTACTTTTCTTTAGCATGAAGCCTGTGCAGTCAATCTGGACTGGAAGGTTCCCTGTACCATCTACTTCAAGAGGAGACACCTGACCAAGTTCCATGACCTTACAGGTAAAAATGAGTGTTATTGTATTCAAACTTACAGGTAAAACAAGTGCCAACAAAAGTTGGTTTACATATATGAAGAAAATGAATAGTATTAGGTGGGCAATGTTTTCATATGAATTTTTCATCAATTTTGTCAATGCCTTAATTTTGTAGTGACAAACCCCATAACTGTCAAAGTGCTGAAAGAAGACTTTGGATTGGTCAATCCAGCCAACAGGAAGGTGACCTTTGAACCCCTGACAGAGGAGGAGCTTCCCAAGGAAGGGGATGTTGTGGCCTTGGATGCAGAATTTGTCTCACTTAATCAGGTCATCTAAAATTTCATTGATTTTCTACCAACCAAGTACTGTATAATAATTGACTAATTGTGTAATTTTAAAATATCTGTGTGATTCTGCTCCCACATGATAATCACTCTTATGTACTAAAGATTGATTGAAATAACGATTTTGGAAAATTTATTATCACAGGTTAAATCTCAACTGGTCATTCCTTAGTAAAAAGGGACATGATATAGCAATAATTTCATATGAACTTCCATTCTTGATTCATGTTTATATATAACAAAGATATCCCAGATCACTGAAACGAGTTAAAAATGTATTTTACAAAATGATACTAATCACGGCAGTGTTTTGTTTTTTGTTACAGGAAGAATCAGAACTCCGCAGTGACGGAACTCGCTCCATGATCAAACCCTCCCACTTGACCTGTGCCAGAATGACCTGTCTCAGAGGGTAAGCAATTTCAACACTCTTAATTTCTTAATGTACTGTGGAACCATCGTTGTTCATGGGGGACCAATGTTCGTGGCTTCGTGGGTAACCCTTGCCCATGAATTTCCATCCACACAAACTTATTATATACATGTACAATCTTTTGTTTTATGTTTATTAAAATTATTTAGATTACACTACCAACAAAATTATGTCCCCACAAACCATGAAAATTTTGACCACCCATGAACATTGACCCCAACAGATAAAAAATGATTTAACAGTATTTATGGATCCCTAGTATCATTATTTGACCCACGAAAGCTTTTGTTGAAACAATGGATAAACAGTATGCTGAAAACCAACTCTTATTAGCATGCAGTAAATTTTCGTGAGCTTTGCAATAGCCCCATTATCATGAATATGTCTTGCTGCAAACCAGACCTCAAATGTCTCTGCTATTTTGTTTTACAGATAGTCTACATCTTAATCAGGAAAATAAATTGCAGCAAATCAAATCATCTACAGTAAATAACGAAATAATGTAGTTGTGTATAGAAGTTGGTTTAAAGTATTGTGTCCAAATTTTGATGCTTATAAATATTAAATTCAGAAAATTTACTTTGTCCTCCAAAAAAAAGACTTTTCATAAAATGCAATTTAAAAAAAAAATGTAGCAATAGTTTGTTCTTGATCTTCTGAAGAAAAGGGAAGTGAAGGTAATGAAATTTTTTCGCTTTTGTAGAAAAGGAGAAAAGAAGGGAACAGCCTTTATAGATGACTATATCTCGACCCAAGAACAGGTAAATGACTTGTGAATTAATACCCATTTGCCATATTTTTTCAATGTGTAAACTGAAAAACAAAATACCCAGAGTAATGGAAAGATACAGAATAATCGTGATATATTTTGATAATAAAAGGGTAAAAAAAAAGTTGCACCATAGTTTGTGGTAGTGTTCAGTTATATGAATCGCATTTCATCGATTTTGGGCTTGATATTGACACATGTTAATGATTATAGTTTATTACATTATTTGGATAATTACATTGTCTATTACAGGTGGTGGACTACCTGACCCAGTGGTCAGGAATCAGCCCTGGTGACCTCAATCCCGAGCTGTCCACCAAAAACCTGACCACCCTCAAGTCGACTTACGTCAAGCTCCGCTATTTGGTGGACAACAAGGTCGTGTTTGTGGGTCACGGCCTGAAGAAGGACTTCAGGGTCATCAACATCACTGTGAGTAGCAGGGGTCAACTTACTAGAATTATTTAATATCTACAGATAATACCGTATATCCCGTAATTTTCGCAATGATCTAATTTTTCGCTTTTTTTGCGACACTTTTTAAAACGCAAGAAAATGATTGACACAATTGCTACATATTTTCCACATTTTCAAAAATTTTGTGACACGCAAAACCCCCCCCCCCCGAATATACGGTAAGTGGATGTGACAAGGTTTGACTTATGAGAACAATGTGAAATGATTCTTTTGAATTATACTGTAAACCAGCTCATATATCATTTGTTCTTTGAACAAGATTTTCTTATAATCATGTTGTAGGTGCTTTAACAAATGGCTAGGATTTTTACTTGTGTTGTAGGTGTTTTAAGCAATGACTAGGGTTGTTACTTGTGTTTTAAGAGCTTTAACCAATGATTTGGGTTGTTACTTTTGTTATAAGAGCTTTAATCAATTACTAGGGTTGTTTAATACTTGTGTTGTAACTGTTTTAAACCAATGACTAGGGTTGTTACTTGTGTTGTAAATGTTCAACCAATGACTAAGGTTGATACTTGTGTTGTAGGTGCTTTTACCAATGATTTAGGTTGTAACTTGTGTTGTAATAGCATTAATCAATGACTAGGTTGTAACTGGAGTTTGAGGTTCTTTAACCAATATCTAGAGTTATTACTTGCGTTGAAAGAGCTTTAACCAATGATTTGGGTTGTTACTTGTGTTGTTAGAGCTTTAACCAATGATTTGGGTTGTTACTTGACAGTGTGTTGTAAGAGCTTTAACCAATGATTTGGGTTGTTACTTACGCTGTAAGACTTTAACCAATGACTATGGTTGTTACTTATGTTTTAGGTGTTTTAACCAATGACTAGGGTTGTTACTTGTTACTTGTAGGTGCTTTAACCAATGACTAGGGTTGTTACTTGTGTTGTAGGTGCTTTAACCAATGACTAGGGTTGTTACTTATGTTGTAGGTGTTTTAACCAATGACTAGGGTTGTTACTTGTGTTGTAGGTGCTTTAACCAATGACTAGGGTTGTTACTTATGTTGTAGGTGTTTTAACCAATGACTAGGGTTGTTACTTGTGTTGTAGGTGCTTTAACCAATGACTAGGGTTGTTACTTGTGTTGTAGGTGCTTTAACCAATGACTAGGGTTGTTACTTGTGTTGTAGGTGCTTTAACCAATGACTAGGGTTGTTACTTGTGTTGTAGGTGCTTTAACCAATGACTAGGGTTGTTACTTGTTACTTGTAGGTGCCTAAGGATCAGATCGTAGACACTGTGCAGCTATTCTACATCCCCAGACAGAGGATGATCTCACTCAAGTACCTGGCTTGGTATTTCCTGAGTAAGTTCAGCTGGAAGATTGAAGCTTTTTATTTAATAAATCAGTTTTTAAAGCAATATGTTAATATGTTAAATTTGAAAAATTAAGGTTTATAAGCTTTTGATAATCAAGTTTTGTGAGAAAAGCTACATGTATTAAGAGGCTCTGATTATAGCAAAGTTACAAAATTATTTTTCATAATAGCATGATTTTGCAGTGAAATGAATTTTCAAAAAAAAAATCTAAAGTTAACAAATCAGACTGAAAATAAAGAATTCTGTCTGGTGGTTTGTGTTGTAGTTACTTTATCAAAGAACAGTTAAATGGTTAACTTATAAAACAAAATTAATTTTCATGATACATGTAGCTAGTGTATATACATGTATCTATCTACTTCTACATGTATCTCTTATTGTGTGGTTTCTAAAAAATATGGTGTAAAATTTCTATTAAATTTATTAATAAAATTATTTCAGATACTATATTTCTGTATACAGTGCGTGAATCTCATATTGTGAACTTTTAAAAAAAAAAAAGGTTTGAATTTTAAAAATCTTACAAAATGATAATTTCAGAAACAAACATTCAGTCGTCCACCCATGACTCTGTAGAGGACGCCAACACGGCGCTACAGTTGTACGACAAATACCAGGAGATAGCCGCAGAGGGCAGCGACAAAATACGGGCCGCCATTAAAGAGATGTACGAGGTGGGCCGCAAAGACCAGTGGAAAATTCCTGACGTGGAGGAGCTGGAAAATCCGCTGGACATGTTGCAGTTTCCCGGAAACAACAACTAGGAGTGAACCTGATTTTTCGGAGATTTTCATACTAACTTAAAAGACAGCCTTTTTTTTGTTTGTTGTAATTGAAAAATAAAACACGGTAGCTGGTGTGTAAACAATATAGAGTTAGGAAATCTGTACCAAAAAAAAAAATTGAGTCCTTGTCTGTTTTTTTTTGAAAAACATGTAAATTTTTGTCTGTGAACTGGGGTAAATAAGGGTTTCAGTGATCAAAGGAGATCAAAGCATTGTTATGTCCAGAATTGTGTTACAATGTAGCTTAGGGAAACGGTATATGCAGTTAAAATTATCAATTGATCATCAAAAAACATTTGATTTTTACAGTTATGTGCTAAGTAACTTTTGGCCTTAAACTTGGAAAGTTGACAAGTTTTGAAAAATCTACCCAAGAAGGTTTTGAAAGAATATGGATTATTTGTGTTTTGGGGTTTTTTGATTTGTGGGTTTCTTTTACATGTAATTAACAAGATTTAATGAAATAGCCTGACAATTTGTTTTTCATGACCTAGGTTCACACCTCTCAGGAAACCATGAATCTCGAAGGCCATTTTGATTAATTTTATAACAACTGTTTGATAACAATTCAGAAAATAAATACTGAGAAAATAATATTTCATTTACATCTATCGCGTGTACCTTAATTTTTTTTTTTAAATCATTGCTCAATAACTTATAATTTTGATATCATGGAATTTTAGATAAAAATTATGATAGCAATCATTTTTGTAAGCATTTTATTAAATAAAAAAATCCCACATTTAAATCATTTATAGACCTTTGATCTCAAATATTTGAATATATCTAGGCAGAACTCAAATATTTTTTTTTTTTAAAAAGACTTTTGAGTTTGATAAACATTTCTTACCTAAAGACACAAGATAATTGGATTTTTTTTCAAGGGTTTGTTTTTCTTTTGAAGCCAATTTATGAATTTCATCAAGATTTCATCTAAAAACAAATGCATATCCATATTCTGTTTTTAAAAAAGAATTAACAAATGAAGGATTGTATCAATCTCGAGGAAGGAAAATTTCTTGCTGTTTCTATTTATTTTTATACTTTAGGGAATAATTACATATTGGGAATACATAGCTATACCCAATGTTTTTATATTAACACATCAAGGAGATTCAGCTTATTGCAGCTATTCCATTAACTTTTTTTTGACGTTTTATTTATGTTGGAGGTTCATTGATTGATATTGTTGCATGTAATGTATGGCTTCGTGTTGTTGACATTATAATAGAATTGTGTTTATTTTATTAGACAGATTGTCATTTCATAATTAATATTATTAAGTTGTACTTCACTGTTTTTTAGTTCATATATAGATCTCTGAAGGAATATAAATAAAATATCAGATACACGTATTTTTTCTCTCCATTTTGATTTTTTCCACTTCCCGAGGTCAAAGGTAAGGTTAGGAAACTAATTACATAAAGCTGCAGAACTGTAGCTCCACGGTAAATTTGGATTGACGGAGAGTGGATCAACATGATCATCCATTAAAAAACTATTTGTGTATTTTCTGAATCAGTTTTTCTCTCTCCCAAATAATTTGATAATTCAGGAAACTTGAAGGTGGTATAATGATTTTTATTGAAAAGACAAATTTCTCTCTCTCTCTCTCTCTCTCTCCTCTCTCTCTCTCTCTCTCTCTCATTTTAACAATAGAGAAAGAGTTCCATGCAAAGAAGGCAAGAGTTGACATTATGCCCCAACAAATGGGAATGAGTATTTTAAATGACTGCTACTAATGCAGTTGAACATGTATTTGGGATACATATCTTGGTCATTAATGGCCAATAACAATTAAAGTAACTGAGTTTCTCTCAGCAGGGTGTTGTAAAAGTTAAATTGGCGACAACTTCGTTTAGCCTCGTTTTCAACTGTCTGACCGTCGGCCTGTCGTCTGCAACATCTACCCAGCATTCCTCCATCATCGTCTGTATTTCTTGTGGAGGGGCTGTTTTCTCAGTGAACTTTGGCCGTTGGCCGGATACGACATGCTCCTAATGAAATAAAAAAGAAACCTAAAGCAAGCAATTGATATATTTTTTTCTAAACTTAAATTTTGTCAAGAAAATTTGTCATGTGATATGGTATATTTCCTGATAGATACAAACAATTTCGACTTATTTATGTCTTTAGATACATGTATTATCTGACTGTGCAGATTAGAGTCTAAGCATTTGTTTCACCTTGATGGAACTGTACGTTGTCATGACATCAGAGTAAACACTTTCACTAAACACCCTCCTGCCGTACCACATTTCCCACATCATGATAGATAGGCTGAAAATGTCAGCTGATAAACCGTACATCCGGCCCTCCAGAACTTCCGGTGCCATAAAAACAGGTGTTCCGGTGATGGTGCCTTGTAGCTGGTTTTTTGGCTTTGACATCCCCACGTCTGCTATTTTTGCGATATTATCCTTGATCTTTTAAAGTAAAAGACAAATATGAAATTTAACATCGAGATATCCCATACGTACATGTACAAATTCAAAAAGAAAAACTTCTTTGTGACGTTACGAATATTTTTTATTTTTTCTTTCAAAATTGTTATTTTACCTATTGAAACTATTTTTTCACAGTATTACTTTGTAAAAAAAAAAAAAGAAACAAGTGGTACAAACCAAAATATTTGTCAGTTTAAGGTCTCTGTGCACGAATCCTTTATCGTGCAAATATACCAGTCCATTCAATATATCCTCTAACATTTTCGTAAATAGCTCCCATGCTTCCACAAATTCCAGAACACTTCTGTCCTTTTCTTTAAACATGTGGCACGTTTTCCTGCGGTAAGAATTGCACTGGCACATTTCCATGATGTGTCTGTCACATAATATGACGTCAGCAAGTGAACATTCACACACCTCCATAAATATGTTGAGGTATTCCTTTTGACTAGTACCTGTTTTTTCGATGGAAACCCCTATGCATTGCACAATATTCGTGTGTCGAAATGCCCTGAATGAAAATGTGTAAATCTATAAATTATAGATGTCAAATAAAAAAAAAAATCCAACATTCATTTAGTAGTCTAAATTTGTCTCACCAAAAACACAATTGTTTGGAAAGCAATTCATGCTTTTATTATTTTCAGAATTTGTATTAATCTGCTTAAATTCAAAAATATGTTTTTTCTTCATGTAACTGTGTTTTTAAAAAAAATGGAAAAAAAAACAAATTGTAACAGTTGCAAACAAGTTGTACACCTTCTATCCTTATCTCTCATTTGCACGGATGTTTTTGCAAGCGGTTATTGAGTTTCGGTGATTTTCGGATAGATAAAATTTACTTGGTATCGAGAAACCGGATTTCCGCCCAAGCACTTTTTAATGTTAATCAATTAATGGCTTCCCATACAAAAATTTGACTACAAGAGGGCTTTTTTACCATTGATAATTTGCTTTTACTAATCAATGCACTGAATTACTATTGTGACAATAGATATTTCCGATGTGCAAATTGCATCTCATATTGCATTAAATAAATAGCCAAATTTTAATAAGATTTCTTATGACCAGTGACTATCAGACTACTTTTAATTTTATAAATGGGATTCTAGAAATCATTCTTAAGATAGCATGCTTTGCGTTATCATTTAAACCCTCCAGCGCAAGAAAAGTTTTACTCACTTCATGTTCGATGCTTCTGATAGTTGGAGATACGGGTCCGAACGTATTGATGACGTCATTTGTTTGACTGCGCATTGCAAATTAGCACCTCCAATATCTACGTCACATAGAAGAACATTAGCAAACGAACCTCGCCCAAGTGAATCTATTTCTTTCAGAATACGAGGCGGATTGTCGGAGAGATATTTGATTTTTGCATAGAGTAGGTTTCCGATGATCTCTTTACACTTTGTTTCTATAGGCGTATATTCCTGTTTCAACGTCTGAGAATCTCTATCTTCTTTGACGATGTTTTCAATCAGTTCTTGGTCAGCTTTAATTTGTTTTGGAATGACGTCCACACAAACTTTCTCTAAACTTGCCATAAAATCGCGAAGGTACGTCACCCGAAGACCATTTAACACCAAATCTTTATTGTAACATTTTATTTCCTGTTCGGCCAATTGGAGAATATGCGCCATTTTGTTTTTACGATACTCGATTATTTTCTTTCTCTCTTCTATCGCATCCTTAATAAACATGCCTACAGCAACCGGAAGTGCTAGAACACTGGCTCCAATGACTAAGGGAAGCCACAATGGCGCAAACGCAATGAGTGCGATTCTCTCCTGTAAAGGAAATATTGCAAACGATCTGGAAGAATCGAAATCAGACGAAGTTTCCGCGGTTTCCGCGGCCTGTGGGAGATTTCCGTCAACGATTGGGGGTTTGATTCCCTGAACGATCTGGTCAATCTCGCAGAAATTGCCCTTAATTAGTTTGCATTCTCCTATAAATCGGTCAAACAGTTTTGATGAGGTGTCTTCGATGTGGTGCTCTTGACACCATTGGACGATCTGGCTGTTAATTTTGTCCGCTATTAGTTGTTTTGCCTTGTATTGTATCACATCTAAATCACTGCCATCAGGAAGTTCATCTAGTTGAAAAAATAAGCATGACAAAACTATTAGATAAAAAAAAAATATTTGAAATTATATCAATTTTTTTATCATGTCAAAAAAGTGGATAAAGTTAATATTCATATTTTTGCTGTGTTAAAAACGTTTGGACAAAATTTTAGTGAATTTTTTTCATGCTTATATGTTTTCTTAATGGAAATATTATTTCAGTATACAGTATGTATACATTTTTATATTTTCTAAAACATTCATCATTTTGTTCCTCTTCTTTATCTGTTCATTCACAAATGGTATCCAATTTATAAACTATTTACTAGTGTATAATATTTTGCATTCTGATGAGTTGCATAATTTGAGGAAATAAATTAAATTATATTGAACTGGATTACCAAGCCTTTCGTAGAAATTAACCTCAGTTATCATTCCCTTATTCGGTCACAAAAAAGCATGTGAACTAGACAAAAAATCAAAATAGCCATATAATTTTAAAAAACAAATAATAAAAAACATAAGGTATGAAAAGCCTATACCTGTCCGCCATTGAAACATTTTTCGTTTGGTTTCTTCTCTATTTAAATGAGCTGTTAACTTGTCTGCAATGTCTTTGCATCTTTTTTCTGTCTCGTTTTCCATTTTTATTTTAACCTGAATTGTTAAATTAGCGATTAGCTATAGGTCAAAGAAATAATTTTTTAAAACTAAATATGGAGAAATATATCTTAAAGAAATAAATTCAAACCCCTTTATAAATATAAAAACGTAAAATCATAATAAATGCCTTTTAGTGCATGTTTTTCCATTTGGAACACCTCGGTTACTTACATTCTCTGTCTCGCACTCCAGTGTTTTCAGCCTCTTTTCTATCTCCGATTTCATGGCCTTTTTCTCCTCTTGGTTTTTCCTTGAAGCATTGATCTTTGCAATAACCTTTATCAATAGTCTATCTAAGAACGACTGCAGCCAGCTGATAAATAATAAAATTAAAATCGAATGTTTTTACCGTCATTATAGCACATGCATTGCATCTTACTTATATATCTAATTATGGCAGTAGTTTTATAAATATACCAACTACCTCAAAACTATCACTAGTATATGATAACAAAATATATCCAAGCATTTGTAAAAAAAAAAATTAATAGATGTGATATCGGATCCGAATATCAATAAAAACCAACATTGTTTGCATTTGGTTGTGACCATAGTTAGATTGTATTGATCTCCTTCCAAAAAAGAGCTCCATATAAAAATACAATAAAATACCAAAATATAAAAGCTAAAACATATGGATATCCTCTTTACAGCAATATATCATATATTTATACAATTCATATCTTGAATTTTTAGGAAGATTTGATTATTATTTTGTTGACCATCCAACCTCCTTAATGAAGATATCTGTATTTTGTGAATCGTAAAAAAATGTAAATGTAAAGAATGGGTAAAGTTAAGTAACAGTTCCTCACTCTACGTGTTTTTTGACGCGCCTCTCTAGACTGGCTCTGACCAGCCGGTCAATTCCGGAAATAAGGGCCTTGAACTTCTCACTGTAGCCCAGTCCGGCTTTGCTTCTTTGTAGGTCCTTCAATTTCAAATATTTTACTTGTACGTACATTGTATATATATTAAAAATAGCTATCAAACCTTCACTGGTATACACGTAAATTGTAATGAAGCAGTGATCCAGTATTTATAGTATTTATTAGTCATGCTGACTGATATGTTTTAACCGTCGATCTTTTATATTCGGTATAAACTTATTCTCTTTGTCAATGAAGCAGAAATTTTTAAAAAATCATTGAAGTCCTTATTAGTTGACTGTACAATTAAAAGATTCTGAATTTTAGTAATCATCTTATTAATAATATATACATGTATGAATTTCTGCTTAACAGAAAAAACAATTACACCGTAGTTTAAAGATTGATGATTACAAAAGAATACTCTCGATCTTCGTAATTCACAGGACTGCAAAAAATATTAGTACCTTCGTTACGGACATTTTAAACATTTGCCCTGTAATGTCTATGTTCCTCCTAGTCGGCCAGTTAGCTTGTAGTTTCTTGGCAATGTCTGTCCAAACCATTTCGCCTTCGCTGTCCGGCACTTGATCCCATTTGTTACAAACAAAGATGGCACATTCTGGATCAAATTGTTGCAACAATCCTTTCTGTTCCAACTCAAGTTGTTTTTTGAATATTTTCACAAGCTGAAATCATACGAAACAAACTAAACTGTTATCTCGAATTCTGGAAATGTTCATGCAAATTCCATGTTGTGTTGAGATACGGTCGGTGGTCGGACTGATCATCATAACAGATTTTTTTGAGAAGTGGATGAGGTTTGCATAATTTTTTGTGGTTCATTATTCTACAATAATATTCGATCGACATGTACACGTATGTAGGTTTATCCAATATCATCAAGTTTTCAAAAGGTATCCTTTACAAGGCCAATTACTTTTACAGAGTAGATCCTTTCTATAGTATTTACATGTATGAACCATGCAGTGCAAATTATTTAAAAGATATTGCGACAGCATCGTACTAAATCTGAAGCAATTTCATTATTAATCATTGTTTGAGAAAGAGGGTGGTGCATGTGGAAAGCGTTAGCATTTCTGCTGAAAGTTTTAAGAAATTAACTGCCAAAACAGAAAAAAATACTTTACTCTGTAAATCAACTATCGAAATCGTTAAAACTACTATGCGAATCGGTCTGGACGAAATATCAATGACGTCATTACCCTGTCGTCTTGGACACCGCCGGCATTAGTCGTATTGATGACGTAGATAAATGCCACCGCCTCCGACAGATAGTCTAGGAGTTTTGTCGTCATTTCGTCACTCTCTCCCACACCAGGCGTGTCTACGATTGTAGCATGTTCCTAGTAAAAGTTAAACTCTCAAAAGTTAAATCAGTCAAAACACCTTGAGACACCGTATACATGGTTATTACAAATAGTAAATTTGATCAAGGCTGGTTACAGTCTGTCCCAAGTTATTGCTTCCGTCACTTTTTTTGATAATTTTTTTAAAAATAAAAATAACATACCTGTGAATGAAATACTGTTGAAATTGATGAAAGGTAAAATATCAAAGATATCTACATTGACAAGTTATCATTTTTTACTCATAAAAGTTCACAGGAACGAAAGCAAATTTCTTACGGAGAATAATAATGGGAAATGTTTACATCTTTTCTCCATTCGGAACTCTCGGAATACCTCGAACTATTTTTCGACATAATCATCCGGGCTGAATCACCCTTGCAAAAGTGTTCGGAATGTTTTCTTTATCGTTGCTAAGTATGTAACAAATCCAGAGGTGCTCGAATGAAAGTTCACGACATTTGTTCAGTTCCTGTGAAATTTCGAGCGGAAGTATAAGTGTTCGGATAATATTCTCAAAATATGTAAGTACTGGTCGTTTTTCATATCATATCCTACTTTGATTTATGTAAAACATGAAAATATATAAGATATATGTCTTATTTCATCATCTAGCGGTTATTTAAACTAAACGATGATTTTCAGAACAGAGTTATCGTTCGTGTTCAACAACTCTACACACGGTTGAAATTATAAAGATTGGGTAGCCTAAAAAAATCATAGCCTTGTTTGATGTTTTTGGTGTGCAATACTATGTTGTTGTTTTTTTTCAAAAAGAATGTGTGTGTGTTTTGTATAAACACTTAGTGTATCGAGTCATTTTCAAGGAACAAACTGCATTAAATAGTATACTTAGTCTGTTTCACTGTGGATGCTATTACTAGGTCTGGCGCGGATCGAAAATTTATCCTTAGAGGGGATTGCTGCCAAACATGTTAATTGTTGCAGCAGCAGAAAAACCGTATATTTTCTATTATCACATTTATAAATTCTAGAACTCATTTTATCCACCAATTATTGAACATTTTAAAAATCAATAAACGTTTAGATTCTGTATTTGACTACAGGTACAAAATGTACCTAGATTCCAGGAAATAGACTATAAACACCAGGCACGATTTTTGCTGCGAAACTGTAAGGGTCAAATAAAATCACGTGTTCTAAATTTAAATGACAATAACATTCGCAGGGGTGGTAATTATGGCTGATGCAATGTAAAATCCTCGTAGACTTTCTATTTTGGGATGTGTATTGAAACCTGAAGCGGTAGAGGGGACGTTTCAAAATAGATAATCTGAACATTTTTCATATTAGTGGATGAAATTAGTTTGAGTGCAAAGGTATTTATCATTATCGAAATATACATGTAAAGTGAAAAGTGTTGAAAAAAAAACTCGGGACAGAGTTTAATACATATTTAAAGTTGCATTCACTAAGCTATAAGCTAGATTTAAAGAGGAAGTTTCTGACTAATAAAAAAAATAAGAAGTCCATCAAACTGAGATGATATAAGGACTTTTATTATTTAATAGATCATTTTTCAATTGTAAAACTTATCAAGAAAATAGTTATAAAGTTTTAAATCTAGAAGGGACTTTATTTTGAATTACTTAGCAACTTAATGGCCCAGTTTTTTGGAGTTTATATGTCATTGATTAAAAAGAGAAATCCGGTACTTTTAGACAATGAATCTTCTAAAATTCAGTTTTTAATTGATATAAATTTTGTATATTATACAATCCATGCTATGAGATTACCACTTTCTTTTCGCTACGGTGTTGTAATACTTGAATTGTAATATTGCCATTCATATACTCATCTCACGACACTATCAATAAAAACAAAGATATAAAAAAATCATTTCTATGACTAACAAGGGTGATTTTACCTTCAGCATTGGAACAGGCCAGTAGATATCAACTGTTTTGTAGCGTTGCGTATTTTCTCCTGACCTATCAACGCAGACGTATTTGGACAACGTTTCCTCTGTGACGTCATGGAGATAAATTTTTCCACCGTTCTCATCTGTAACTACCGCTCGCTTCTGCTCGCTGTTGAATATCTGACAAATGGTTGACGTAGAACTCAAAACTTGTCGGGGAAGCACGTGTTCCCCCATTATCAAATTCAGCAAGGACGATTTACCAGCACCAGTTTCTCCTAATAATAGAAACAGTTTCTACAACTTCATCGATGGATTTACAACCATATATGACGTTAGAACTTTCACTGTTAGGGTCAAGCTTTGAAACTTTCGATATTTCATAATGTTCATTGTCTGTCAATCCACCCATCCATTCTTACCTGCCACAACGATAGGACAGTGTGTTCTCTCCAGCTGTTTCCGATAGCCCTTCACCGTTCCAATGTATCCGTTATATTCTTTAGTCATTTCTGAACCAAGGTTCTTCTCGAAGTTTTTCATGTCGAGCATTGCTAACACAGAGTCGTAGATGTCTCGTATCACCATCCTCATTTCGGCATCTCTCTCCAGTATCCGCCCCATGACATCGATGGTCGCCTGTAGGAAGAACACATTTACATGTATTTTTTTTAAGTCTATCATTAGTATCATATTCAAGTTACTTTTATAATATCTTAGAACAAAATTTAAAGAAATCGTTTTCTGAATAAGGGTTAAGATGGTATGAGACAAAGTTGACAAAAATACAGGTTCAATTAAAAAAATTGATACATTTGCAATTTCTTTTTAAAAACTTGAAACTGAGCTTGAATTTTTACTTGAACTTCTTTACCTCCTTCTGTGAATGCCGTTCATTGTTGGGTGATATCCGCTGAGCAATGGACTGTAAAACAAGATCCCGAATTTCCTCGACATCCTCTAGTTCCGAGTAGTCCACATTCTCCCTATCTAATATTTCACAGAGTTCATCCATGGACATTCTCCGCACATCTTCTTCGCACGCATTGTCAGCCATCTTTATTGATGATGTAAGTTACAAAGTAAATATAATCTGACATGAGCCATTTTGAGATGATTATTTTATGCATGTTTCGACCAATGTGTATATTGTGCATATTGCTATTTTATCATAGCCACTTCTTTGTTTGCGCAACGGAAAGATTATATAATTCCCAAACCGTCTGACTATCTGAAACACGGATGACCCTCTTGTAATAAATATAAACTAAATATGATAAAGGGACTATAAAGTGTTGAGTTTTGGAGGTTCATTTGTCGGAACTAGAAAAACTTACAAGAGACTTGCACAGACTTGTTACTCGTTATAAAAACAATAAACATGTAAAATATCTTTAGTTTTATTTCACTCATATACGTGTATATCTTTAAGAATTTAATTCATTTTACTAGTATATCGCAAAGTTTGCAATTTTGAAAATCTTAAAATGTCAATACAGTAAAAATTCGAATTGACACGTTGAATGTAATCCATATTTTCTCGTAGAGTTACCTGCTCAACGAAATGCTAATCCGAATTTCCCCGTAGAGCTACATACATGAACAGTTCCTAAAAAAAACTTACTTTAGGGTCATCCACGTCTTTGGGAAATGTTTTCTCGAGCTAATCAGCACAAACTTATTTAAATAAATATATCCAAAAATATAATATTCTAGTATGTGTACTACTTCAAATGACAAGAAAATAAGTTGAACTTTTCATTTCTTTTCAGAAAAAAAAAATGGCCCTGCATACATAGTTCTGTGAACTGAAGTTATAGTCACCAACTGAAGGTATTCATTAAAACGAAGAAAGTTGTTAATAAAAACAATATCCTGGTGCAATGCATTTGAGAATTATTTTCATATAAAGTATCCTTAGAGTATCGGGTTGTGGATAACCCTTAAAATTGTCGATCCAATCGTGGCGTGCATGTTCTTCTTCAGTTTCAAGAGGCTTTGAATACATATATCGCTTGTTAATTAAAGTGAACATTTCAGAAATGATTAGATAATGATCTATAGCTTAAACCATAATGATTGCTCGATTCGCAATGAATCAAACTTGGAGGATGTATGATGACGTCATCAAGGGTACTTGCATTTGCCTTTCAGTTCGTGCAGTTTACATCTTTTTTATATGTAAACAATTTCAACTATGTAAAATAATGGACACGGTATTTAAAAAGAAAACCTGTTTTCCAAAGTTTTATGATAGATTTTGATTACCTTATATAATATTAAAAGATTTATTCCTTATTACTTATATCTATATAATTTTCAGAAATTTTACCTTTAAATATTAAAAGTCATTGATGAAATGTAGGACTATACATTACAAAATCGATTCGTAGTGTTGTCACTGACAAAAGACACTGGAAAATGTAAAAATTTAGATGCAATATAATCGATAATCCTCTATGCTCTTGTGGAAAAATTGAAGATAACTACCTTTCCTTTTCTTTTCTTGTACGAAATGTAGTGTTTTGTTTTATTAATGCTTTTTTTAAAAAGATTGTTTATACATTGCAGATACCCATGTTTTGTTATGGGAAGATGATTTCATAATTCATTGGTCTTGCAGAAATTAAAAATCTATTTTCCAACGTAAATTTATTCTTACAGATATCGGGTCTGTTTTGTAACATACGAATATCTAGGGTCTTTATAACAAGGTATATATACCCTTTGTCTTTTAATTATTTGTCTGTATATCTTCTGTCATACCGGTAATTTCAACCACTATTATACGTACATGTATTCATTGACCTTTGACACTTTTGTGTTTTTAAAATTGAGAACTTGTTATCACTACTTATAAATGTATGAAAGGGCATTTTAAGTTTTCAGAACCTGTGCTTATATCGTGTATTATATATATTCCTTTTGTTTTTAACATCAAACAATAAAATGTGTTCATATTAACAGAATAATACATGTATCTAGTGCTTAAAATAAAAATAATAAATAGATAATTCACGATCTACGTAACAGCCTGAATGATTCAGTTTCAAATAAGGAAATTAAACTTTAAAAATGATACGATAACTACTCAACTAAACACTGTCAGATCGATTAATTATCTTCCAAGAACCTATACGAATTGATGATGCTTAGTAGATCCAAGATATCTTTATATATACAGTACAATTTTTAAGTACGTGCTTTGTTTCAAAGTCCACGATAAGCATATTTAAATGGACACAATTTACTATAAATATATTGCTGTAATATTACACATGGTTATCAATTAAATCGAGAAACCTACCTTTCAAATTGGCCACCTATTAATAACATGTACACTTCACAACAAATTACCGTTTAATTACGATCACATGTTATCCAGTTAACTCAGGTGTGGATAAACCAACACGTTTTTGATAAAATTCATCCTACTTTCACTTTGACCGACCAGCTATACATATAGCCCGGAAGCGTTTCAATTTTTTTAATGACTGGTTTGGTATTCCCTTTTTTATGTCAGAGAATTGTTAAGTACTCTCTCAGTTAAAGTGTTTTTTTTCTATATAGTCCTCCATGCGCGGATCCTGAATTTTTCTTCAAGGGGGGGGGGGGGGGGGGGTTCCAAGGGACATGTAAGGTCATTTTATTATGTACACTTAAAAAAAAATTCAACCCCCTCCTTCCGCCCCCTAAGATCCGCGATTGCCTTTCCGTCCCTCCATACATTTATAAATGTACCTGAGCAGTCATACATCATATATATAGGACTTCAAACATTTGAAAGAGTGTTGACTTTTGTTTAAACAGAAGAACGGAATTTATCATCGTGCAAACAGCGAGGTTTTAGTTACACACAGGTAATTCAAGGTGTTCATCGTTGGGGATGATACATTTTTATCTAATTTAAGCGTGTGCCATTTTATTTGATAAATTTACTTTTTATTCGGGTAAATTCATGTACGGTGAACTTTTTGTGCGATAAAACTTGAATACACAACAAGTTATCTATAAAATCAGAAAACTGATGGTGTGGTATTATTAGAACATTTATGTAATACATGTAAATAAACTAAATATATAATAATTTACATCTTCATCTAATCTAATCATATACTGCAAGTGTATGGTATTTCAAAGATACCGGTAATTGAATCTCAATCGCGGTAAATGCAAAATAGTTCGGTATTTTTTTTATCATCGTTTATATTTATTATTATTAGTAGACAAAAAAAAATCTGATTTCACTTTGTGCACCGTGAATTAGTTTTAATAGACGAAAACGTTTGTTTAATGTATCGTTTTATGAGACTTATCCGAATCTTGCTAGTCATGAAAGCACATCGTACATGATTCGACACAACTGAACAAGTGATCATGTCATACAAATAAAATTCTTGCAAAAATAAGATCGCCCAAAAAAATAAGGTGAAAGAGAGTAAATATAAAGTTTATGAAGATGAACATATGAAGAGGGCCATGCATCTGGGGGAAAAAAAGAATCGATATAATGATAAAATTTAGCATGCTGCATTTATTTTTTTTGTTTCCAAAGAAATGGCGGACTGGGAAATTCTTTACTACAACGCACCGTTTGCTGGAAGAGCTGAATTCGTTCGTTTGATCTTCGAGGAAGCTGGGGTTCCTTATACAGAACCAATGAAAACCTACGAGGAGACCCGAGATACGATCATGAACAATAAACTCGGAGGTTTTCCGGTCATGTTCCCTCCTGTCTTGAAACGAGGTAGATCAGCCCACAGGGTCTAGGTTCTCGAGTGTAGTTTTTTGCATTAAAAAACCAGAATGCAAGAATAACTTAAATCAATAAATATTTTTTAAATATGTTTTCATGTAATACAACCATTCCTTTGGGTCTGGGCACAATTCTACATGTGGAAATTGAGAATATTAGACTCAAATATAAAAATAGTAGGATAGTTTTTAATTTTTTGATTAAATTGAGTCATGGGAATTTAAGACGATGTTACATTTGTTTCATATTAAGAGCATTCATTCAAAACCTCAGAAGGAATATCATTGAATTTTTAGAATTATATCATAACTTGTCTGAAATATTCATACTCTGGCAAGTAACTTTTCTCAGTTTATTGTCTATGGGCAAGAGTAAAGCAGTGAAATGAATAAGAAATTTAAAATATTCAAAATTGGCACATTCGAAATGCAAATTACTTCATGATAATTGATATGAAATTAAAAAAAAAGTAAAGAAGCTAGATTTTGAAGTTACCTTTGTTAAAATATTGTTTAAAGTTCATATCAATGAAGCAAAATGTATTGATATTTCATCATGCACGACAAGATTCATTTTGCAAGCCTATGTTTGAAAAAAAAGATTACTGAACTTCTTTAGGTTAACACAGAAACGCAGATCAGTTCTAAAATAATAGGTGACTGGTATTTATCGGCTATTTTGGCGAAAAAACCCTTCCGATTTAGTCTGATGGTCAAAATTCATCATACGTAATGTTTTTAAGGCGATTTTCACCTCTGTCAGACGTCAGTGATATGTAAGTACCTGGGGGAACAATTTGGACTGATGCCAAAATCAGAAGAGGAAAAATGGCAGGCGGATCAAGTTAACGCCACCATTCACGACTTTGTGGCAGAAGGTATGTCATGTGCTCACCGAAACTAAATGTCTCGTCTAGTACTCAGAATTTGTACCCAACCAAGCTACAGCTAGAACAGAACTTTGCCTTAAGGTGCCTCACTACACTGTGAAATAGTTTCTCAAATCAGCAGAAAATTACTTGATTATAATAGAAAGCATGATGGATAAGAAGAATACATGTCAAATAGGCGAAAAAATGTGCAATTTTAGATAAAAAATGATATTTTCAAAAATTTCATTCAGTAAACATAAACAAGGTCCACAGTTGGATTCGAACTCATGACCTGCGGTTCACAAGCCTGATACTTTAACCACTGAGCTATGACGATATACGTCCGAACAGTTTAACAAAACATTTAAATCGCCATTTTGTGACGTAGTGTCTAAAAAAGTATAAGTCTCGGTGTAGTGAAGTACCTTAACTTAAGGTGATATGGGACATCTGTCGATATTAATGTGGATTAAAGTACATTATTATTAAAATACTTTCACCGGTTTAGAATTTTCAAATTTTACAATATCTAACCAAAAAATAGCTTTTAAAAGCATTTTGAAAGGTAAAAATTGTAAAACCCACAGTGGGATTCAAACTCATGACTTACAGGTTCATAGTAAACCTTCTAACTCACTACGCTACGCTGTTAGATGACAATATTGGGAATGGGGGAAAAACTACTTATATAACTGCACTTAATTTTATTGTTTATTTAGATAAACAATACGTCACAACATGGAAGTGTCCCATACCACCTTAAATGACAAATATTTTACCCATATTGTATTTGTTTTACGTGACTGTTCTGTTTACACTCTTGGCCGAGGATTGGTCGTTACACGTGTTCTCTTTAAATTCGCGGGCGTGCATGGGTGCCTTATAATGTGTAAAAAATCTTTAACTTATAATATTAATGAGAACGAGAAAATATTTTAAATGAGAACAAGAAAATATTTTAAATGATAAATGGAAACTTTTTTTTTTCTTGCGGAGATCCTAATTTCAAATGCATGAGAGTGTGTACATTGATTTTCAGCGTCTTTTTTTCTTGTCACTGTTTCCTATGTTTTTTGATCGGAAAAAAAATATTGAACCTCTGAAATTTATTGTTTCCTAACACTGATCTCCCTCATTTTACCCTCAATCCTTTTAAAATGATTACATTTTGTATTGTTAGTGTTTATTGTTTGATTAATAGAAGTACTTTGATAATGGATACTGGTAAGCTAAAAGTATCAACTATTATTTCGTAGGAAGATTGGCCTTTCATGGAAAGCATTGGGTGGGGTCTTACCACGACCAAAAGGAGGAAACACAGCCGTATATTGATTGGTTTGTCAAAGAGAGGCTACCGAAATGGTTGAAGCATTTTGAGTTAGTTCTGAAAAACAACAATGACGGAAACGGGTAAATTTTCTTGACTCTTTTATATACATGTACTAAATAAATTAATCTGTTTATCAAAATAACCTATAATAAACCTATATCGATCTATCAAGTTTGTGGACATTCTTATTCACTAATGTTTAATTCAGTACAACCACAACGGAATGATTTCTTTTTTCAATTTTTTCACTTTTCTTCCAGTTTCTGCTTTGGAGAGGAAGTGACGTATGTCGATTTGGCACTACTTCAGTGCCTCCGCGGTTGTGAAGCGTCTTATAAAAAGGGTTTCGAGTCGGCAGATTATTGCCCTCTTTTAAAGGCCTTCAAAGCCCGGATGGAGGCGCGTCCGAAGCTAGCGGCCTATTACAAGTCAGAGCGGTACGCCAAACACCCACAGGACACCAACAGCATGATGTGACGTTGACGACAAAAAATATGACGTCATCATAATTGAGAATTTCAACCATTGCTTGTTTTTTGTTGTTGTTGTTGTGAAGTAAAACTTTTCTGTGTAGTTGCTTATTTATTTGAAGAATTCTCTTGTGCTTATTTTGCTTTAAAAGATTGATCTTATTGACTTCGTTAATAAATACATCTATTATTTGGATATAAGATATAATAATGTATATGTAGAAATAAACAACAAAATTTGCGATTTTTTAATTCAATATGATGTTATCCTATCTAATTTTTAGGATTGCCTGAGATTTTAAAATTATCATATTTGAGAGAATGTTTAGCGTATCTTCGAAGCCATCTTTGGAGTATATTTTGCTTGAAAACAATTACTTTAGAAATATTGCGTTAATTATAAAACACATTTTAAACAACATTATTTGGTCTGGATTACACAAAAACACTTATCCTATCATCCGTACTTTAAATTACATCATTGGACGGTTTTTAAAGGATGTGACCCAATTCTGAAATCACCGGGGTCATAATTCAGAACATTCATTGTTATCCATACTATTGATGACATTAATTCATCTGTATTTAAAGTCAGCGAATTTTGTAAAAGATCTCAAGGGGTTCATAAAATAGAACATTTTCTGTTTCTTAAATTGAGAACATAATGGCGTTAACTTTCAGTAAGGCGACCTTATAGGGAAATAATAAATAAACAAAAACACGCAGTTAAACTAACATTTTGAATCTTATGAATTTAAATAATTATAATCATGCAAGATTCTTTTGAAGGATAAGTGCGTGCCTATAAGATCGTCGATGTATAACTTCATGTTAACAATTAACCATTTCTGTGTTTTATCGTGTCATTACGTTATGCCAATATTAAAAGGTATGGTTTTAATATTCTTCAAGTGTTGAGAAACCTTGTTGTGAATCAAAAAGTGTGCAAATGTCTTATATTTTCAATTATTTCAGGTAGCATTTATGTTTTCTTTTGAAACAAATAATTTGAAAACATTTAATACTTTCAATGGCAAACAATGAGAATCCAACTGTTTTGAAAGAACCATATTCTGTTGCGATTTTAATGATCTAGTGAGTGCACGGGTCTACCCCAATTTTGGTCATAGTGAACATTGTCTTTTTGAAAGGCGGTATACATATACATTATTTTGTTTTACTAAAACTTGTTTTTTTCTCACTGTTTTAGAATACTTATTTATGTGCTTTAGTGTGGTATGGAAAATCTGAGTGTATATATACGGGGAAATATTCGCCCCCGTTTTATTTTCGCCCCCTTTTCCCTCCTTGTCAGCGGGCAATTATAAAAATGGGCGACTTTTCATGTCTTGTATTACGGTATTTCTCTTTAAACCAAACTTCGTCTTGGCGAATTCAAGACGGGGTGAAACCGTTTGCAAGTGAAAAAGGGGGGAAATAACACGGAGCGAAAATTACACGGAGCAAAAATAACACAGGGCGAAAATAACATTGTGTACAGTATTCGTAAAACAAAAGTTGCAAAAATTTGCTATTTTGTTTTATTAAAAACACGACCAACTTGATAAGGATACCAGAATCAAAATCAGTCTCTCACATTTTCAATACTCAATAAAATACTATAGGATGCTCTTTTTTAAAAGCACAATCTTCTATTTTAGGCATGCAATTACTTTTTTTCTTCAAAAATTGAATTTTCTTTGATAACATAACAGGAAGATACGGTGCATTTTTATACCAGTAAATCATCAGTGACAGCGTTCTTGATAAAAACATGGGGAACAAAATTGCAATTTTTGAATCTTTAAAGAGAATGATGTAGCCTCTGCATTTGAGGATGATTTGCGACTGTCAATATATATGACTGTGTGCCTGACCTAGGAAATAGGACATGCTAATTTTGCGGTCTAGCCAAAGGTGAGGCAAATGTATGGGACAGGAAACCACATAGTTTCATTTGAAAATGTCATGCATTCTTAACTTGTGCAGTGTTGGTTACATAATTTGTGCAAGATTTTACGCAGAGACCACCCAAAAAACCAGGATATGTAAGGTTTCATCTCATTAATTTTATTACATCATTGGCGTGTATATCGTTACAAGGCACGAGGTTTCCTAATTAAAAAGCGTTTATTTATTCGATGCTTTGACGTGATTTTAATCGAAAGTGTTTAAATTGGGTTTTTATATTAATAGAAATAAGTGTTCTTAGAATGTGGATTGTGATAGGAAAAGTTATAAGGCTGAGTTTAAAAGAGACTAGAAGACATGATTTTTAGTCATTTTGTTTCATCTTTGTTATAAAATAATGTAATTATTTTATAATCCCTTAGTAACTTTGTATTTCGTCTGATAAATTAGTTATTGAGATACATGTATTGTTGAATATTTCAGAGCTTATAAAGTAAGAGATATATATCATTGAGAACCCTGTTCGTTATCATCATCATCATATGACCATTAAATAAAAATAGTCATATATACAATCTGTCATGTATAATTAAACTTGCAGTCACTCAATTGAAAATTTGTAGTGTCCTTGATTTTTAAAGGGGCAATGTCAGCATTTATTTCTCTCTTTTCAATACTTGCAATGCTTTAATAAGGCATTTTTTTTTACAGTCAACCAAAATATGAGTCTTAAAGTTTTTGTTTACATTTTAAAAGGACAATTGCAGGTTTAAACCTAAAAGTGAATGATTATATATGTATGTGACAAATGTTAGGAACTGTTTAACTATCATATGTATATAGGGCCAATGTGAACAAAAACACGGCACTAGCCTTTGTTTATATAACAAAGGATTGTGAGCTCTGTATCTTGCTTATACTCAGCGACTGACTCTCAAATTTTGGTTGATCATTAGAAATGCATTACTTAATTTTTGTATAAACAATAGAGATAGAAAAATATATTTTGTTAAAATTATGAAATTTTTTATTTTAATACTTAAATTCATCTTTGTTATATTTTGGAATCATTAGTGTTATTTTGATAAAACAATTAGCATCACAATTCTGCGATTAAAATCATTAAAACCAAGTTCTAGATACATTTTTAGTAAGAGAAGATATAAAAAGAGACGATAAATGTCTTCTTAAACAATAATAAAGCTATATAAAGTATTTAAGAATTCATGAACTAAAAGTGTCGTCTCACCTGCTGTACAGAATGATACGAAAGGCGGAATCGAAAGATAATTTATTTGACAGACCGAAGGAAAAAAAAAAGTAGAAGTACCTTAAGTTTGATCTTCAGAAACAAGAAACATAGCAAATAGTTGTATAGGGCATCCTGTTTTGTTTAGCGATTTTACACTGCAGTTGAGAAACTAACAAAGTTTTAAAAAAAGCCATGCTTGTTTTGCAATCATGCTTGATGTTGATTTTTCTTGTGTTTGAGCATCACTGCCGAGTGGTTACTCTGCATCCAAATTGTAGGAACAATGTGTGTTACTTTGATTTTGTCGTGGACTACAAATTTACCATGATGTGGTACAATTACACGAATCTCCGGGAGCCACAGTTTAATCCTATTGTGTTCAAAGACGGGATCCTACAGCGACGCGTGACTAATGTGGGGTGTAGGGAGGAATTCATTCCACTGACCAGAGAAGGTATTGATTAACAAGAAGCAAATGATTTTCGATCAGAAAAACAATTTTCACTTCTTCAAATTGCAATAGTGCGTCAAATATTTCTAATCAAGATGTTGACTGAAAATTGCATTTTATTAAGCACATTAGCTTAGTCTTGATAGTAAAAAATGTCGCCTTATAGAATAACAGAAGATTTTATTGATTTAATAAAGGAGATGATAGACAACACTCGTAAATTTATCAAAAATCACAAAGATATCTTCGAAAGGAAATAACTAGACCTTATAGACAAGAGAAAAATATCATTTTTTTTCATGTATAAATAGAAATAGTTTACTTGAATGATTCACACAAATTTGAATGATACAATTCAAGTTACAAGCGAGATACAGAAGAAAGAAGTCGTCTTTATGAAAACAAAGTTTGAGTGTATTTGTATACAGATAACGTAAAGGAATTACAATATTTTTTACAGAACTAGACTTTGACCCGTGCGAGCACGGGTATACATCGCAAAATATTTAATGATATCGCACATCTACAAAATGTTATTAGTTTCACAACACTCTGCTTATTTAGAATAATGTGTCACAGGACAGGCCTTCACCACAGTTAAAATGCCTCCCATATACCCGTAATGTAGCCAAAAATTGCAGAATCGCTCCGAAACGATTTTGGAGAGAATTAATGAAGCTGCATTGTAAAAAAAACCAGTTAAATTATTTAACAAACCATTTGGAGGATGTAAATACCTTTCGTCTAAAAAAATTAATTCATATTAATGAAGAATTTGACACTTTTTCACCAACTTTTTTTACTCGCTTCAAATTTACACACCATGTTGACATTCGGAACTCTCGGGATTTATCGTATTAAATTCACCGAGTTATATTTCCCGTATTTTCTTTAATGAACCGAATATATAGCAAATTTTCAATAAAAATTTACACGTATTTGTTTTATCGTTTCTGACTTTATCCATGCAAATGTAATATTGTGTAAACATAAACTAAAGAGCTTCCCGTGATTTAGCGTGAGGGTAATGCGCATGCGCAAAATTGTAAAATCCATAAAATCCAGATGACTTCCGGATTTTTAATAAGAATTTTCGTTGATTATTAATTAGCGAAGCTTGATTAAGAAAAAATTAAAAAAAATTGGTAATTTTCAGGTACAAATAATGTTTAAAATATATAAAACAAAAGTCAGTAATCTTCCGATTTCTCGGTATTAAAGACCAAAAATCTGAGTCTTTCATTTAATATAGTAGCATATATACTAGCGGAAAAAAGAAACTGTGCATTATAAAATTTAGTATAATTTTTCTATATCTATTGTTTGTATTTATAAAAATTTAAACGATCGATAATGGTAATGTTTTTGACAATATCGAATGGTAACCGCCCGGGTGCACGAACTTTTTCATGGTTAGTGAGCACCTGTTGTTTATTGAAGAATTTGTTCGCACGAGTTTTACGGGCCAATACTGTTTGGAATAAGAACTGTAAAGGATTTGTTTAAACTCGTTTTGTTAAGGAAATCACTTTAGTTTCAACAAAGTTTACCCCTATAGCATGCCACAACTCAAGGAAAACCAACTTAATCGTGCTGTTCGGATGCTGCAAGCTGGAATGACACAAAATACTGTAGCGAGACACTTTGGAGTTCATCGGAACACCAACCAGTCATTATGGAGACGTTT
This sequence comes from Magallana angulata, assembly GCF_025612915.1. Lineage (NCBI taxonomy): Eukaryota > Metazoa > Mollusca > Bivalvia > Ostreida > Ostreidae > Magallana > Magallana angulata. The sequence continues at coordinate 10,548,048 of NC_069119.1, forward strand.
TCAACAATCTGGCAACACTCAGGATCGACCGCGCTCTGGGCGACCTCGTGTGACGTCACGTCAACAGGACAACCACATTAGACTTGTGCATCTGAGAAATCGTTTCCAGACAGCAAGCTTGACTGCCCGTAGCATTCCAGGGCTTCGACCAATTAGTCCAAGAACTGTGCGCAATCGTCTGCGCGAGCAAAACATGAGACCAAGACGTCTAGCGGTACGCCCAGTACTGCTTCAACGTCATCGTATCGCCAGACTAGCGTGGTGCACACTGCGATTCAGAATACAGGACTGGGCCAATATTCTGTTCACTGATGAATCCAGATTTCATTTGGATAGCAGTGACGGCCGTTGTAGGGTGTATCGTCGCGTTGGGGAGCGTTACCAAGACGCTTGTGTTGTACAACGTCGACAATTTGGTGGATGTAGCGTTATGGTGTGGGGTGGAATATCAGCACGTGGAAGGACCCCTCTACAAATTGTCAATGGAAATCTCACCGGCGTACGCTATTGAGATGAAATTATTCAGCGTCATGTAATACCCTTCATACAGGGACATCAAAATCACATCACTCTGCAGCAAGACAACGCAAGGCCACAAGTTGCACGTGTAGTCAAGGACTTGTTTGTTCAACAGAATGTAAATGTCTTGCCTTGGCCAGCTGTTTCCCCCGATTTGTCGCCGATCGAGCACGTCTGGGATGAAAAAGAAAGACGTATACGCCGTTTATCGAATCAGCCAGTGACATTGGCTGATTTAGGCCAGACTTTAACCAACATCTGGAACAACATCCCTCAAGCATTTCTGAACACTCTAGTGGCATCAATGAGGCGTCGCTGTCAAGCATGTGTGAACGCAAATGGTGGTCACACGCGTTTTTAATTTTGTTAATTCAATTTCAAATAACAGTGACTTTCGAGTGTGCTGAAATTGACGTTATTCGACGTTGACATTAATGTGTTATGAGATGTTGTCACGAATACATGTGTTTACAGTATTACAAAAAATAAAATTTGTTCATTGTAATTTTTAAATGTTTTTTTCATATATTAAATAATGCACAGTTTCTTTTTTCCGCTAGTATAGATAACATGTGGCAAACAAGATAAATCGATCCAGTGTGCTCATAAATGCTCGCACATTAACCATTTGAATTTTCCTTGACCTTGTAAAATATTTATTTATTATAAGCATTGAAACAAAACACACACATAAAAAAGTTGTGAATTTTTTCCAACAAATTTCATTATGCAAAACCTGGCATTAGAAGTTAAAAAAAATTGAACATAACATATTTGAATTGGTTATATATAGTGATACATGAAATACTTCAAAATACATGCATATTTATTTATGATTTTTCATAGAATTAAAGAACAGAGTGACTGCTGGCGACGGACGATATAAACTGGTATACGCCATCAACGGAGAAATACCCGGACCTAATATTGTGGTTTTTGAAGACCAAATTGTAAGTAGCCTAAATATATATTCCAATCAATTTTTGTGCAAAGCTTGGATTGCATTTGACGTATAGACAACAACATATTTTCTAAATTAAACATTACTATTGAATGTACTAAAGCTAACGGAAAAATGCTTGTTTTTTATAGTTTGTAAAAGAATTTAAGACTCAATAAAATTATAAAGCCTTCGAGTTGAGAAAACGGAAGTTTAACCATTGTTTTTCCCGCAATTTGTTGAAATCATTTCGATATTCTTTATCGCTGCAAATCAAAGGTAATGAGCCACATTAAATAAGAAAAATCACCGCAATTTGGATATTTTTTTTAGCAGGAACTGTGTTAACATTTTATGAAAATTATTGGTTCATACATTGAATTATCGAATTTTTCGCTATAGAACAAATACCTAAGGATAATATTAATATTAAACACACGAACCCCCCCCCCCCCCCCTTTTAAAAAAAAACAAACAAACAAAAAAACCCCCTGCTAAATAAACCAGCCTTACATGCATTTAAAAATGTCATATTCTTCATAAAAAACAGCAACTTTGTATGACTATTAAAATGACCATTTTTATCGCATATTTATCAGGTTTCTATCACTGTTCACAACGCCCTGAAAATAGAGGGTCTCACAATTCATTGGCACGGACTGGTTCAGCGTGGTACACCATGGATGGACGGACCGGATATGATATCACAATGTCCTATACTTCCGGGCCAAACATTTGAATACAGGTACGATCTGGCTCACTGCAAGACCAAAGATCAACATATTTCAAAGGTTTTCTATTTTATATATGTTCATTATACAACACCTTTGTTAGACCTGTATGTTACATAGGCGTCGGAACCGGGGGGGCTAGGGGGGGCTTAGCCCTCCCACTTTTTTTGCAAAGTTATACCGTAGCATTATAAACATAGGATGATAGAGGGTTCAGCCCCCCCCCCCCCCCCCCCCCACTTTTTCTCGTGGGAAAGATTATTGTTCCTAAATTTACCTTGAAAGATTGAGAAGTTGGATTCAGAAGCATACCAGCCCCCCCCCCCCCCCCCCCCCCCCCCCCCCCCAACGGATTAGGAATTACATGATTTTGGGAAAAAAATTTGCGTAATTTTTTTTTTTTGGAAGTATAGGTATACTCCCCCCCCCCCCCCCCCCCCCCCCCCCCCCCCCCCCACGGATTAGGATGTCCATGATTTTGGGAATTACTTTTTTCTCAACAATTCTGAGGATTAGTCTAGCCCCCCCACTTTCAATTTGCTTCCGACGCCAGTGTGTTATGGCATTTGATTAAATGTAGGAATATGGGCAATAATAATTTTTATACAATTATTTATCAGAATGATAATTATAACATTGTTCTTGTCTGCAAATTAACACGAGTAATGTGTCTTTTAGTACAATGGCACTTAGCAAAACGTTCCATTTATTTTTTGTTTGCAAGATTTAGGGGTGCTTGATAAAATCTGTCATACACTCGTTTTATCATTTAACTTGATCTGTTAAAATAGATGTAAAATGAAACAAAACAATGTGCAAAATACGCGTGTAATCAGAAAAAAAAAATCATTTTGTAAAAAAAAACCTCACAGAAATACTCACTTAAACAATTACTTAGAGTAATTTTTAGTAGAATTCTCTTTAGCTTTAAAAAAGATTTGATTGATATGAAGAATTATAGATAAACTTGTTGTTTACACGTAATTTGCAAAAGATGGAATTCTGTCATTCAGTCAACTAAAAGGTGACTAAAAGGTAAATTAAAAGTGACTGAATGGCATACAATGAACCTACATGTCACTGAGTCATCTTATCTAGACCCTTCGGTCAACATTCAGTTGACTTAATTGGAAGAATTTCATATTGTGAATTGAATTGTCCCCAGGTTTGTTGCGTCCCCAGCAGGAACACATTGGTACCATGGTCATGTCCACACCTTGAGGTCAGATGGACTAGCAGGTGCTTTCATCGTATTGCCAAGGATCCGGCCACCTATTGTAAGTAAGAATTCAATATACTGGTTGTTTTAAGTTAACTAAAATTGCATATTATGTAAAAGACTTTGCAATTGATCGAATAAGAATACTGATTACACTTTTTTTGGCCCATGTAATTTTCACCCTTCTCCATTTGCAAACAGTTTCGCCCCTTCTTGAATTTGCCCAGGCACAGTTGTGTTTAAAGAATAATTATTTGAGACATTGGATTTCAGCAAGTTTGAAATTCGCCCACTGACAATGAAGATGAAAGGGGCAAAAAAAAAGACGGGGGCGAATATTTCCATGTATGCAGTCAAATCTTAATTGACTAACATTTAATCTGATGCTAATGTGTGAACAAAATAATAAAACAAAGATTGTCGGTATATGATACAAGAAGACGTTTTACTGTTTTGTCAGCAATTTGTTTTTTAGTCTGATAAAATAATGACGGGACACATGTAGCCCGTTATTGTTGATTCTGCAAAAGCAAATATACGTAAGATTAGCTATTTCTTTATAAACCTTTCAAACAAAGGTCTTAAAAACTTAATGAAATATAAATTATTGTATATGCTAGATATTGTAATTAGCTGTAAATATTTAACTCAATATCTGTACACGATAGACAGTGATGCATTTTTGCTTTGATTGAAAGCAAGGGATGCACATTTTATAATCTTTGAGGAAGTTTTGTTCTTTAGTTGAAATACTTCGTTCTACTAACAACAACAACATACACAAAAAAGAACAGCAAAGTTTAGGTTGAAAATGTACACATTAAAATAATCATCTTGACGTATTGATGTATTACGTTTTTCTAATTAATCATATTAGTCATTAAAATAGTTACTGACTCCAAAAAATACAAATAAGATAGTTACCCAGTACATACTGAAATGTTTAAGTCTCTTTATCCTTTTTTGGATTCATTCGATAAACAGTTATTTTTACTTTATATCTAAAAAAGGACATACAATGTATCCACAAGGAAATTATTTTTAAGGGACTTTATAAACAGTGTTTTTTAAAAAGAAAATCAAATATGGAAATTGGTTATTAAATTCAAAGTATTTCAATTATTTTTGCAGAGATATTATGCAAGGGTTAAATCCTAAAGAACCTCATAGAAATCTCAGTATTATTTTTAGAGCTAAAATGCAGTGTCCCATTATTTGTAGTATTGTATTACTGTAAACAGGGTTATTTTCACTCCGTGTAATTTTCGCCCTTCTACACTTACTAACAGTTTCGCACAGTATTGAATTCGCGCAGACACAGTTGTGTTCAAAGAAAAATAATTGAAGACATCGGAATTCTTCCAGACTTAAATTCGTCCACCGACAACGAGGACGAAAGGGGCGAAAATAAAACGGGGGCGAATATTTCCCTGCATATAGGATACATATTAGGGACAAAGATTGTAATAAGGTTCATACAATATTGTATTTCCTCTTTGTTATGTACAGACGACGCCATCAGAACAAATTCCTGAAGTAAAAAAAGAGTTTTCGGTGGTGATATTTGATTGGATGAAAACTACAGCACACGAAAAATTCCAAGCTAGAAGAGGTGGATTTGCAGTGTAAGTCTAAATATGGAAAAATTCATGCATTTGATTTCATTGACCATACAAATACACTTTCAATATAAAAGTGATTTTATATGGCGTAACATCATTGCACTTTTACACTATATATATATATATATCTTGTTTTATGTATTTATTTTAAAACATCATTGATATTTAAAAACTTGTTATTCTTATTTGATGCCTATCATTAACATTCGAAAACATGCCATCTGTATTCTAAACTTGTTACTTGTAATTGACAATCTTTGATGTTTAGAAAAATATGTCATTTATATTTGAAAACATGTCAATCATTTTTTCTTTAACGTGTTGTTCATATTACATAATCTTGTCATTGGTATGCATGCAATTCTTATGGGATGTTTTGTTGTTGTTTGTATGCGACAGACATTTCCTTTAAATATGAGGTGGACCAGAGAGTATTTAAATGATAGAGCATGTACATAAAATAAAATTTTATTTGAAATATAATTATATACGGGTATATTATTTAAACTGGTCTTGTTTTTTTACAACTGTAGTTTGGAAGACTACGACGGACAATGCTTGCCAGCGACGGTTAATTATGATGGGTCCGGCTTTCTGTTCCAAGTTCATATTGGTCTGATCAATGGAAAAGGTATCATTTATATGAAACACTAATACTAATGGCTTGACAACTCAAAGAAGAAAATTGAGGAAGATAATATGTTCATCGTAATTTCAAGATCATAAGATACGCCAGATCGAAAGAAAGTTTATTTAAAATGGCTTCAATTTTATTTTAGAGACAAATTAATTCAATTTCTGAACTATGAGCAATATCCAAACAATATCTAAGTAATCAACACATTATATGCGGTTTTTTTTTTTTATAATTTCTAGTTTTATTTTTTGCACCAATTCAAACATTGTGTTGAATTTACGTAATTTATAAATCAAACTCGTTTAAAAATGAAATGATTTAAACACTTTTTCAGGTCAGAGGTATATTAATGATGATCCGACATTACCGGAGAGAGATTATCTTCCGCTGGAGACGTTTAGCGTAAAACAGAACCAATATTATAGGTTTAGAACCATCAACGCTGGGTTTGAATCAGCATTTGAAATTTCTGTTGATGACGTAAGAGAGAAAACAAAACATAACATTAATGTATAAGAAAGAGACAAGAAAGATATATCTGAATATCAATGCAATTAAGACTCATTATACTGTTAAATTATTTGATTTCGTGGTGACTCAATTTTCATGGAATTAACTCATGCACGGATTGATGAATTGGGATTAAAAAGTCACATTTCCTATTGTAGGTAAACTATAATACACAAAATTGCGTCCCCACGAACCTGTAAAATTTAAGCAATCCACGGAAACTAGCCCTGACGAATTTTAATGATACCACAGTAAATAATTCGCAATTTACAAATGAAATGTCACTTTGATAATGTATACTATAAATTGCCTAATTGAAGTATTAAATAAAAGGTATATCGTTTATTAATGTTTAATGCAATTCTTTTATAATTTTGTAGCATATGTTAACCATTGTTGCGTTCGATGGTAACAATGTAGTACCATATCAGGCAGATATTGTTGTGATCCAGCCAGGGGAGAGAGTCGATTTCATAATTTTTACCAACAGACCTTCAGATAATTACCGAATAAATTACCTTACAACTGCCATAGGAGACTTTAGTGGGGTATTTAAAAAAAAACTTTTTAAGGTTTATTATTTCATCATAAAAATCATTCTCTAGAAATTTGTACGGTCTTCGTATTTATTGTGAATCATTTTCTCAGTGTGATGTTAGTTCCCTTTTAAATAATTTTGAAAATTAATTGTTATCAATCGTTCTATACTAATGCCAGAATCTCTCAGTCTAAAAATATTTTATAAAGAGAAATATGAAAAAAATTACACAAAATGGGTATTATGACTTCAAAAAGTTTTTCAAGTTTTTGATAAACAAATTCATGAATTCATAAAGAAAATCAATCTATACCATACGGCTTAGGACAATGAATGAATACGCAGGGCTTTGCTTTTTCATAGCTTTTCAAGAGACCAGCAACCTTTACTACCTAAATTTCAAATGTATAGTGATTGAACAGGATAACCCGTTTTTAACATTAGCGTTAAGGAATTAAACTTGATTAAAATCTCATGTTCCTTATATATCTTTTTACTTCTTTTGTTCATGTTTAACCTAAATATAAGCTAATGTTAAAGCTGCGAAGTTATTTCTTTTTTAACAGCAAACCTTTACCAATCGTAGGGGTACCTACGCCATATTGAACTATCAGGGAGTTGACGAAAACGCATCACCCATCGTCAAAAAAAGAGTCTGCACACCAATTGTACCTTGCTTAGCTGTCAATCAAATATTCGGGTAAATTTGTGTCTTTTTTCAAAGTAATAAATGAATGTTTAAATAAAACAGATTAAACATTATTAAAGAAAACAAATATGAATGATTGTATTCTCTATAAAAACGAAAAAGCATGATTTTTGAAATCTTAATATTATCTTTACATTTAACCTTTACAGGTACATTTTTAAATGTTTATGATGGCAGAAGAGTTAAAAAAATTTGTGAAAAATGACCCATATTCAAGTCTGTCAATATACGCGTTTTCTTTTCTTTAGATCTGTATTGTTGTAAATAAATATCATTAATCGAATTTATAGCAAAACAAAGTACTTTTAATGTGTTGGCTTTCGATGCTCTTATTTTCAGAACTTTTAAAAAACCTTTATTTTTAGCTCACCTGAGCTGAAAGCTTAAGTGAGCTATTCTGATCACATTTTGTCCGTCGTCCGTCTGTCCGTCTGTCCGTCCGTCCGTCTGTCCGTCTGTAAACTTTTTACATTTTGAACTTCTTCTCTAAAACCGCTTATCCAATTTCAACCAAATTTGGCACAAAGCATCCTTATGGGAGGACGAATATAAATTGCAGAAATAAAAGTCCGATCTGTATTTAAAGCGGAGAAAACCTTGAAACTGTAGAAAAAGGGGGGTGCATTTTTAAAAATCTTCTTCTCAAGAACTACCGAGGCAAATTCAACGTAGCATAAATTATCCTTATGGGAAGGAAAATATAAATTGCAAAAATTAAGGGGTAATTTTGTGTCAAATCTGAGTTATTACGAAAATAATAATAAAGGAAAGGCGTGTTTCAATCAGTTTAATAGCTTCGGGTTCGGCATCCGGTAAAATGATTCCATACTTCTAAAACGAGGCTCTTTGTTTAAAGCAGCCATGACATTATACGAAAAAGGGTCGATCTGACTATGATGAATTTGCTTGTTGTGCAACAGTTCGCGTATGAAGGGAAATTTTGAAACATGCAAAATATATTGGTGCCGATTTTGTGAAGTAAATTGAGGCTAAATATTTCAATGCGTTGACAGTTTTCACACATGACGTTGGTGTTAGCTTGTTCTGATTTTCGTTTCGTTTTCATTATCTATGCTTTGTAACCTGGAAACTATCGTCTGTATTTCGTGATTTTTACGTATCAAATCAAACAGAGACTTCGGTAAATCAAACAGTTAACTGTTTTCCTGCGCAAATTAAGCAAAATCTGATGTAGGGGTACTGAAATACAATTCATTCTATCGGTAATTCGGCATTATCTTTTGCGTAATGGAAGATTAATGCAATAGCTCGGCATTTTCTCGAGTTTATTCAGTTTAAATAGAGTTTGATATCGCTGACGGAAATATGTAGGTATATACATGTATATATATGATTCATTTCGAAAAAATAAATTGTGTTCTTTATTTGTTATACATGTAGTGCATGTTTCTTGTGTTTAATTGTTTACAATTTCTATTTACTCACCATATTTGAGTGTTAAGCTTCGAATTGTAAGCAAGATACATAGATTCTCACAATGCTCACAATTCTATGTTTGTACACAGATCTTAAAAACTAAAGATTAAAAAAGTAAAAAAAATGTCAATATTTATTAAGAAAATTTTCAAAGTCTGTTCTTCCAGAAACCAACTTTAACAACTTATTGTATTGTAAACTTAACCTTTTTAGCTCACCTAAGGTTGGGCCACAATGGGGGGTCGAAGTTTAATATAGGAATATATAGAGTAAATCTTTAAAAATCTTCTTCTCAGAAACTAATCAGCCATGAAAGCTGAAACTTGTGTGAAAGCATCATCAGGTAATGTAGATACAAATTTGTGAAAATCATGACCCCCGGAGGTAGGGTGGGGCCACAATGAAGGATCGAAGTTTTACACAGGAATATATAGAGTAAATCTTTAAAAATCTTCCTCTCAGAAACTAATTGGCAAGGAAAGTTGACACTTGTGTGGAAGCATCCTCATGTAGTGTACATTCAAAGTTGTGAAAATTATGACCCCCGGGGGTAGGGTGGGTCCACAATGGGGGGTCGAAGTTTAACATATGAATATATAAAGTAAATCTTAAAAAATCTTCTTCTCAGAAACTAATCGGCCAGGAAAGCTGACACTTGTGTGGAAGGATCCTCAGGTAGTGTTGATTCAAAGCTGTGAAAATCATGACCCCTGGGGTACGGTGGGGCCACAATGGGAGGCCGATGTTTTACATAGGAATGCACAGAGTAAATCTTAAAAAATCTTCTTCTCAGAAACTAATCAGCCAGGAAAGCTGAAACTTGTGTGAAAGCATCCTCAGGTAGTGTAGATTCAAAGTTGTGAAAATCATGATCCCCAGGGGTAGGGTGGGGCCACAATGGGGGTCAAAGTTTAACAAAGGAATATATAGGGTAAATCTTTAAAAATCTTCTCAGAAACTAATCAGCCAGATGATTATTTATAATTGTTAAGACTTTGGCCCCAGGACAATTCTTTGGCCTCCCGAGAAGGTTCAGAGTTTGATGTACGTTTATATCCCGTATATAAACTATTGTTAAGGATCTTTTTGAGAACTGCAATACTCAACATATGATATGACTATAAAATCATCCTGTTAGAAAAGGGACTGATTATAAACATAAGAATATCCAGGGAAAAATGGATTTTATTTATACAGGATGTACATGTATTATTGTACATTGTCCAGATAGTTTGTATTATGACTCCATTAAACTGATTTTATCATACCTTTTGTTCCTCATGTGAGCGATGTGGCCCATGGGCCTCTTGTTGTGATTGGCTACAGCCTCGCACTATTTTGTTTACTATTACGTGCATAAATTGGAATTAAAACTTTCATAGTCTAAAAAATACCACGTCCAATTTTATTATTGCTATTTTGAGTAAAAATTGCATTGTTTCAGTAACAGTCTTGAATGTATATGTCATATTAAAAAAGAACAGCATGAAAAACTCAAAACTCAAAATAAAAAAAAATGTAAAAATAAAAATACTGCTCTAAAACACCACACATTATAAATGGTTTTGATTAAGAATATTTTGTTTTTGTGTAATGTTATATAAATATGTAATTTCATTGTTTTAGTACGTTTTAGTAAGTCACTTGACCAGTAAAACTAAGCCCCTGTGCATTTAATTCAAATTTTTTTAGCCTCTACCCCGCTGGCATTAACATCGTCAGTATACCATTAACCAGACTACGAGCCACAAATTTTGAGATAAAGAAACATCCTGTGCCATTTGTAAAACCTGGGAAACAAAAACAGTTGTTTTTTCTGAACTTCAATATTGATGGTAAGAACTTATCTGGTAATGATGATCGATGTTAGAATGCTCAAATAAAGTATGAAAATAGCGATAAGAAAATAGGAAAAGCATTTATAATTCACACGGAGGAGTGTTTAAAAACTTAAAAATAATTATATGAAACATTTGTAATACTAGAAATTGAAATGTGTAATCGATTATACAGCTAAAAAACCGCTGTTTCCAAATATTTTGAAACATTTGGTAAGTAACAACAATATAGTTTCTTTATTGTTCGTTTATTCAATTTCTGGAATAGGTTTTTAAGTCGGTAGACTAAATAAAAAGATCATCGAAGTGAGATTTGCGACGTTTATTTTTTTGCCGAAAGAACAAAATTAGTTTCTCTTTGAACATTTATTTGATACAGGGCATTGCATTTTAAGAATTATTTACGGAATCCAATTTGCTACAATTGACATTGGATGTCAATTAAATTCATTTGATAAGAATTAAAAGTCTAAAATTTATACGGTGTATAATTCAATTACCTAACATGAGGAAATACGATATTAACGATTTTGTGCTTAAATAGACATTGCACAGTCATTTATCATATTGCTTGATTATATCAATAAAAAGGTTATTACATAATATTTAATCTATATTGAATATAATTGAATATAAAACAGGTTCTCACATAACATATAATCTATATTGAATATACATGTAATTCAATACTTATCATTTCTATACAGAGTAATTATGATTAGGTGCGACGATTTTAAAAATAAATACGATTGAATTGTTTCAGGAGGTCCAAATATCAATGGACACAGATTTGTTAAACCAACTTCAGCCATTCAGGTACATGTAGAAAAATTATACCGTATACAAGGAATGTTTGGTTTGTTCGACTTACTTTTGAAATTAATTTTAAGTCGAAAATTACATGTAAAACTACTAAAATATTGGGCTCTTAAAATTGTCTTACAAACACTCTTGGGCTCTTAAAATTGTCTTACAAACACTCTTGGGCTCTTAAAATTGTTTTACAAACACTGCCTAAATCTGATTTGAAGTTTACTTATTTGATAAAGAAGCCATGCAGTACCAAAAGCTTTGAATAATCATCAAATACGGTTAAGAAAAGAGCAAGTATCAATTTTAATTGTTATCGCCATTCTCTGTCTCTTTATCTTAGGTAGAATATGTTTTTAAACATTTTTGATTTAATTATGAATTTTAAAGGTTTCTCTTTGGGAACTTAGTTCTTTCTCTTTACAATACAATAGAATTTACCAAAGGCGTTGATGTCGGTAGATTCAAATAGTTTAATCATTCGTTTGAATTCTTTTGAATTTCAACTAATAATATACACTGTAATAATATACTACTCACATGTACTTCTATAAAGACATACCCTGGTCCCGGTGCCACAATACCATGTGGACCCGATACTTGCAAAGACACGGACTGTTCTTGTACTCACACGCTGAAGTTTGAACTAGGAAATGTCATAGAAATGGTTCTCTTTTCTTTTGGTGGTAAGAGATTTCCTTGTTCAATATACGACTGTAATAGGATTTACATAGAACTCACTAAAGAGAGTATAATTTTTAACTTTTAATTTACTTGTCAAATGTTCGTTTTCATTCTTTGATTTTTTATTGCATGCAAGTCATTTAATGATAAAAGAGATCTTTTAACTAGTGTGCTGTACGAAACATAAAAGTGTTGTGAAAGAAGAAAAAACCTATTTTTTATAAGACCATTTATTTATTCCTCATTATATCACAACCACTTAATCGACTAAATAGATACTGCATGTGATAAATAGTTTAAAACTTTTTTCGGGAAGAATCCTCGTTTTTATATTATAAGCATGTAAATATAAGCATGTTAACCATGTGTCTTTGTATAACAATTGCAGAGAATTGAAATGGTTTTTTTTCTGCCCAGGTACTATTAAAATTGTTCATCCTGTTCACTTACATGGACACCATTTCCACGTTCTGAAGATAGCCTATCCACCTTTCGATCGTGAAACTGGTAACTCCACTGCCTTTAACTCTGACATTCGATGTTTGAATGAACAATGTACAAGAGCCGCATGGGCGGATCCTTCTTGGACTAACGGGGACATACCGGGCCTTAATCTTATTAATCCACCGCTTAAGGATACAATAAATGTTCCCGCCAATGGTTACGTCATCATCAGATTTATTGCAAATAATCCAGGTATATTGTATAGTAATGTATATATGATATGAAATTTAACAATTTACACCGTATTTTGAAATATTTCGATACGATTGTTATTAGGCCTATATGATTGGATAAGAAGGCAACATAATTTTACATGCCTTTTAATGAAGTTAAAACCTCATTGAAAGTGACCCTGCGTGCTGTAGCAGGCGTTGCCTTTTTAACTGATTTGCTTAATAATTTATGCAAATACCTTGATACCGAATATACCTCCTATACTCAACATCACCAAAGTTTAGTTCAGATTATTTTAGATATATATGTTTTTTTGGCAAAACATTTCTCTGTACAGAAAACAGGATTGCATTATTACATTAACGATCATATGCAATTTTGATAAGATTTAAGTTAAAACATAATTTCACTTTTTAGCTCACCTGAGCTGAAAGCTCAAGTGAGCTATTCTGATCACTTTTTGTCCGTCGTCCGTCCGTCCGTCCGTCTGTCCGTCCGTCCGTCTGTCCGTCTGTCTGTCCGTCTGTAAACTTTTTACATTTTGAACTTCTTCTCTAAAACCGCTTATCCAATTTCAACCAAATTTGGCACAAAGCATCCTTATGGGAGGGCGAATATAAATTGCAGAAATAAAAGTCCGATCTGTATTCAAAGCGGAGAAAACCTTGAAACTGTAGAAAAAGGGGGGTGCATTTTAAAAAATCTTCTTCTCAAGAACTACTGATTCCAATTCAACGTAGTTTAGCATAAATTATCCTTATGGGAAGGAAAATATAAATTGCAAAAATTAAGGTCTAATTCTGTTTCAAATCTGAGCTATTACGAAAATAATAATAAAGGAAAGGCGTGTTTCAATCAGTTTAATAGCTTCGGATTCGGCATCCGGTAAAATGGGTAGACAAGACTTGGCCTGGGCAAAACAAAAGATTGGCAGTTATTAATCTGCCAATCTCATTAAAATGTCAGGATATTTGATGGACCAGTATATTTGTATTTGCTGTAAATATTGCTGCAAAATAATGCGTATTTGGAATTGACGATTGCCGATCTGCCCCGGCTTTTATTTTGCCACGGCCCGGGTTTGCGTACCCATTTTACCAAGACTCGTATTCCATACATCTAAAACGAGGTTCTTTGTTTAAAGCAGCCATGACATTATACGAAAAATGGTCGATCTGACTATGATGAATTTGCTTGTTGTGCAACAGTTCGCGAATGAAGGGAAATTTTTGAAACATGCAAAATATATTGGTGCCGATTTTGAGGCTAAATATTTCAATGCGTTGACAGTTTTCACACATGACGTTGGTGTTAGCTTGTTCTGATTTTCGTTTCGTTTTCATTATTTATGCTTTGTAACCAGGGAACTATCGTCTGTATTTCGTGATTTTTACGTATCAAATCAAACAGAGACTTCGGTAAATCAAACAGTTAACTGTTTACCTGCGCAAATTTAGCAAAATCTGATGTATCAAAAAAGTACTGAAATACAATTCATTCTATCGGTAATTCGGCATTATATTTTGCGTAATGGTATATTAATGCAATAGGTTTTGTTGAGATGCTCGGCATTTTCTCAAGTTTATTCAGTTTAAATAGAGTTTGATATCGCTGTCGGAAATATGTAGGTATATATACATGTACATGTATATATATGATTCATTTCGAAAAAATGAATTGTTTTCTTTATTTGTTATAGTGCATGTTTCTTGTGTTTTAATTGTTTACAATTTCTATTTACTAACCATATTTGAGTGTTAAGCTTCGAATTATAAGCAAGATACAGAGATTTGCTCACAATTCTATGTTTGTACACAGATCTTAAAAACTAAAGATTAAAAAACTAAAAAAAATTTCAATATTTATTTAACAACTTATTGTATTGTAAACTTAACCTTTTTTAGCTCACCTGAGCCAAAGTCTTCTCAAAAACTATTAGGCCAGGAAAGCTCAAATTTGAGTGGAAGCATCCTCAGATAGTGTAGATTCAAGTTTGTTCAAATCATGGTCCCCGGGGTGGGGTGGGGCCACAATAGGGGGATCATGTTTTACATAAGAATATATAGAGAAAATCTTTAAAAATCTTCTCAAAAACTATTAGGCCAGAAAAGCTCAGATGGAAATGGAAGCATCCTCAGGTAGTGTAGATTCAAGTTTGTTCAAATCATGATCCCCGGGGGTAGGGTGGGGCCACAATTGGGAGATCAAATTTTACATAGGAATATATTGAGAAAATCTTTTAAAAATCTTCTTCTCAAAAATATTTGACCAAGAAATCTCAAATTGGCAAGTAACCATCCTTAGGAAGTGTAGATTCAAGTTTGTTCAAATCATGGTCCCTGGGGGTAGGGCGGGGTCACAATGGGGGATGAATTTTTATAGATAGAGAAAATCTTTAAAAGTCTTCTTCTAAAAATTATTAGGCCTGGAAAGCCCAAATTTGAGTGGAAGCATCCCCAGATCATATAGATTCAAGTTTGTTTAAATAATAGTCCAGGGGTAGGGTGAGGCCACAATAGGGGATGAATTTTTACTTAGGAATATATAGAGAAAATCTTTACAAATCTTTTTAAAGAATTTTTGGCCAGAAAGGGTTTAAACTTGTGTAGAGGCATCCTCGGGTAGTGTAAATTCAAGTTTGCAAAATCACAGTCCCTAGTGGTAGGGCGGGACCGTGATGGCGTTTGAATTTTTACATAGGAATATAAAGAGAAAAACTTTAAAACTATTCTGGGAAAGTGTTCGGTTCAAAACTCAGTACTTAGTGTGAAAGCAAAGGTTATGCAGATTTAAGTCTGATGAAACCATGATTCCCTGAGAAAAATGGGGCCATGAAATGGGGGGGGGGGGGTATATAGGAATAGAGACAAATCTTTTTACAGGTACAACAACAAAAGGGGCTTGGTATTTACCAAAAAATAAGAGGTTGATAAAAATTGGCAGATTTTCAATTTTTTTTAGCAAGATCTACTGTACTCAGTTGTCAAGATATTTTGATACTGTAATGCTAATTTGATCAGAATTAAGGCAATTGTTGCTCAGGTGAGCGATGTGGCCCCTGGGCCTCTTGTTAATTGTTACATATATTGCAGGATATTGGTTAATGCATTGCCATTTGGCCCATCACCAGTCTGACGGAATGAACTTAGTTATGCAAGAAGGAGAAATCCAAGAAATGGCCCCTCTACCACCGAATTTCCCGACATGCAATAACTTTCGAGTTAACCCAAACCAGTTTCTTTCATCACTCAAAAACCAAGAAAGAATGCTTTCGTCAAACGGTTGATATACTCTACTTCTTCCATTTCCCCTTTCATTATTATATGTATATTTTTCTGATTTAGCATTAAAGGGCTATAACAAATAAAGAATAATTTAATAGTTGAGAGATACAATCATTGTCAAATAGAATTACACACACACATTTATTCCTTATTCAGTTACGTTTGAGTAAACTTCATTAGATGCTTTCAAAGGTTTAAATAATAACAATGCTTGACATGAAAATCATATTCGCTTATTCTAAGAGTTTATTGAGTGGAGGTTAAATGCATAATCCGCTTTCCTTATACAATGACAAGTGTATCATTGTTCAAACTGATAAGTGGAATTATTATGTCAAATCAATGTTCAACCATTCTTTTACTTCACACAGGTTTAGGCTCAAGTTTTCCCACGGGATAGACCTTTGGAGAACCTGGAATCGTAGCCCAAACACCAACAAATAAATATAAGTGATCCAAAGTATTGCTCAATTACTTATTAAAACTTATCATAAAAAAAATATTTAAAGTTTTGGTAGGAATTATATATTTTTTCTGCATTTTCACTAAAAGGCGGACTTAAGATAACTGCAATGGTATTTGTTCTTTTATTAAAATTAGGAAACCTTATTCTTAGATAAGCGTAACTGGAGCGAGGTCCCATAACTATGAAGCAGTCCTAGACTTGAGTGAGCATTTGTACATTGTCTTACTGGAAAAGTGGTTACTTTAGCTGGTTGTTAAGTATGCGTTTCTATATTTAAGCAATACGTGTGGGTATTAATTACGCGGATGCCTGATTTACCACCGTAAAGTTTTAATGTCTTTACCATACACCCGGGGGTATTTTACGCAGTTTTGAGCGTACTGCGTAACAAGTGTAGATTTCCCCCATGCATGAATAAATACTTTCACAATATTGTCTTGTAATTTGATACATCGAAAAAATACACTTATATTTAATGCTTTATATAACGTTGATAGTTACCCATTTTAAGCGCACTTTAAAAAAAAAATAAAATCAATATTTCATGAATGACATATACCATAAATTTTGGACCGTCTATAATGTTTCATGATTCCGAGGCCTGTTTCGTAAAAAATGAAGCGCAGGTTTTTTTGGACTATATACATTGTACAGTTGATGCGATGACTGCTTTTCATAATTTTGGGATGCACAAAACCTCAAGAATAAATTGAAGAAAAAATTGTGTTGCTTTGTTGAGTTCTAAAAGTCGCTCTTTTCTATCAAAACGTATAGATTGAAATTGTTTGACGTTAGCAAATGATGGAGTTAAAAGTCAAAATTTTAAAGATTAATTTTGTAAAATAAAGAGTTATAACTTTAACTTCTTTGAGTTGGTGATTATGAAATATATTTTGTACGATGAAATTGTTCACAACTGGAACAACAAAATGAATAACATTTTCGCTGTAATATTTTCTGATGACCTGTTAGTTTCAGCAAAGACTCCGTTTAGGATACTGAGTATGATAATTATATATACACTTTAAAATGATACTTCAAAAAATTATATTCACATCTACCAAGTATGATTCCCTTTATTTCTTACGGACACTTATCGTTAATTCATAGCTCTATAGAGACCGAAGGTATGAAATCTTCACGCCCGATTATCGATTGGTCGAATCTACAGCACCTGGAACTGACAGGAAACTGACAAAACTGAAATATACACGCCCAGTCTATCGATTGGTCGAAACCTACAGCGACCTAAGAAATATTACGGACTGCACCGACTCATTTCAAGGAGACGATTTGGCTGTTTTTTGTAGCTTACGTACTGATACATATTAACAGTAATTAGTTTAATTTAATTTAATTAAGGTCTTCCGTTTCCAACGGAAGACCTTGTACTGATTCTGTTGGAAATTCTTCATTATTATTTTTCTTCTTCTTTTTCTTCTAGACGTTTCTTTAAACCTTAATATCTCGCTTGTTTGTTATCCGATTTTATTCAAATTTTCAGGGTACATTGGAAATGTCAATAGCTCACTATGACTAAAAGGATTTTGTGATCGGTACTTCCGGTTTTGAGTTATTCCCCTTTAAATATTTTTTTAATGGGTCTCGTGTACCTGCAAAGGCTCCGAGATGGTCGGTAGAAAGAAGTTTTAAATTACAAATCTTCAAAGTAGACACCTTGAACGTTGTCCTCTCAGTTTTATTTGTTTTATTAACCTATGTATACTACTAAAAAAATCAAATCGAAATTTATGTTTTAAAAAATGTTAAATTTTGCTCATGTTTTTCCACCATAACTTTTTAGCCCTAAATATTTCCTAAATACATATAGAACAAAAGTTATGCAAAATACCAAGGGCTTTCATTCGGTATTATGAAAAAGGGGCTGGCCCCTTAAATTAGGGATCTAGATCCCTTAAAATTCTTTGCTTTATAACTCTAAAACGGTAAATTTTTCAATAATGGTACCGCTAAGAAAAATGTTGTTTGTGATCTTATTAATCTCATAAAACTGTTTTTGTGTCCAGGTATTGCATAATAAGAGGGTAAAAAGTAATACATGTAGACCAGCACTCGTGGCAATCTGGCAAATAAACGGCACCTGCTTGTGCTTAAAAGTGAAACAAGACGCATAAACGATGATTCTGACTAGTTGGAATGCTACACATTATCAGAAAAATGCGTTTACGTGTCCAATTTTTTTTTTCCAACACGTTTATGGATATTTGCAAATTTAAAATTTCATTTATGAAAACAAACTTTAAAATTTAATTTAATCTTTTCACCTCCACCCCTTTTAATGTTTGGGCACATGGTATAAATGAAAACTATTGTCATATCATAAATGCAATTGCATTCTTAATCCATCCTTCTCGTAAGCTTTGTGTGTATGGTTACATAACTCATCCCTTACATGTGGTCGAGGAGGGGCGTGGATCCGCTAATGACACAAAAAATTTACATTTTACCTACCATTTTTTACGTGTGCAATGACAGGCAATGGCTATGAAATTTTAAAGAAATAGATTTTGTGGTCATCACAAATTCATTTATCGGTTTTTTGTTTGTTTGTTTTTTTTTTATGATAATAAGTCCGTATGTTACTTCTTTACATGCCATGTTATGAACTGCACCGAACTTAGTGCAGTGATCGATGATCGGTCAGTAAACCAACCACATGTTAAAGATAATTCTTAAAATTGTATTGACATAATTTAATATGTTCTATGCTATAAATTAGAACAGTGTTCAATAAAACGCTCCTCGTAATCAATGAAATTAATATAAATAAGGTTTTCGTGTTATTCACGTTACTAGCAGCACCTCAATTTTTAAAAAAGCGCCATCTAGTGAGACTGAGAGTTTGTCAGTCTTATGAACTCGTTTTGTAATTTACTTTGAACATGTTGATGCTTTCTCTGTGGTAGCCTATACTTAATACGAAGAAAGGAGATAGAGAGATTCATCTGTGCGAAGTTGAATATCACCAGCTGTAAGTGTTTTATGAGTAAATGGGTAGCAAATATTGGAACAAAATGTTGCTTTGAGTGTTTTGACTTTTCACGTTCTGTTTTGGCGGTTACGCATTGTTGACTGTGTGTTTTCCTCGGGCACGTATCTTGAAAACTACGTCGACAATATTAGGTTTACACGTTGTACAGTGATGCAGTTAAAATTTTGACTTTTTGTCCGTTTACCCCGAAAAATTGTAAAATGGCCTTGTAACCCATTATTCAGCGATAAACTCGTCCATTACTCGGATAACATACTGCAAAATTTATTTCGTTGTGGTTGAATCTGGGTGTCAATACATTTTTTTAAACTGAAGATGTTTATTGACATTGATTAATATATATATCCTGTTATTTTATATAACATATAATGAATATATTCTAAATATGCATTTTTGAAAACGTGCACCATGAACAGGTCCTGTGCAATCACATGATTTAGCTAAGTAGCTTGATTTACCTATATGGCTCTTGTTACCTACCTTAAAAGCCGAGAAAATAAGCAACGCCTTCAAATTTACCTGGTCAGTGTTCCCCTGTCAATCAACTGAGTTGAGGGGGCCCAGATTGGATGTTAGAAAATGATTGACACTCGTTTACTTGTCCTGTGTATACCATGTCTAGCGCTTGCGACGATCGTGCAATTAACTTTTGTCCTTTGATGGATACCGTGACCATAAAACGCAATGTCTTTATAATCAAAAGAAACTACTGTGGACATCGATAAAACTAAATTAAATTTTCTGCTCTTGAAAATTGTGAAAGATATGAATTAAAAAATTACTTGTACTTGGTTTTTGTACCACACAAAACGCGCTGATCACCTGCAGTCTTTCAAAATCACGTGGTGCCAATCATTTATAAGAACTTTCTTTTATTAATAAAGAAGTTTGTGAATAATTGAGAATACAGATTTAAATTAAATCAAATATTGGGCCCACGATTTATAACTTTAGTTATCATATTTCTTTGAGAATTTTCACGAGCCGAAACCGGAAAAGAAAAAGTACTGACAACTCTGGAACATGCGCAGCAGGTAGAATCGTGCACTTTAGCAGCTGTTCGGAGAGATAATACAAACATATATTGTATAAATGTTGCATTAGTATTTGAGTACAGTATGATGATAACATTGCATAAAACATTGCGATAAACTCTCACTAGATCCCGTCAGAAACTTATTTAAACAAATGAAAGATTTCGGCCATGTCGCACATGGTTATTTCATGCCTTTATATTCATCTCAACAATCGACAATTTGCTTTTTGAAGTACATATATAAATACGATATTTTTCTAGATCATCGAAAAAACTCTGTTGAGAGCATTTTAACACCCTGTGTATATAGACATGTATAAACAAGCGAGTGAGTTTCCCTAGGGGCTTCACATCTATATTGATATAGACTCCACCCCTACCTTAACTTACCTGAGGTAAACCACCCGGTTTAAAACCTTTGGCGTAATGGCCTTGAAGTAGGTTTTTTAAGGTACTTTTATGCAATTTTTCTTTTTTTGTCAAACAGACAAAAAGTTTCATGGTACTGTCAACCTTTATAATATTTCTACTGTGTTGTAGCTGTCATGAATTTATAAAAAGTTTGGTTGCCATATAAGTTTCAATTACTCCTCAACTGCTACTGGTGTAAATATACAGACCAAGAAAGTTACAGTCAATAGCTTTCCGATTAAGGCATTTATGTTGCACCGACATCTTAATGTATTGACTACACACACTATATATTAATATGTTTGTAAAAAAGAATTAACTACTATCAATAAAACATAAATGATTGTTTTTTTTTCTGTGAAAGAATTTCCAATGTATTCACATTATCTTGCACAGATAGAGCAGTGCTGCTTAACTTCGCATGCATATCAAATGCGTGTGTCGTTCCTACTGAATGTATAAGTATAACGTCTTCATTTTTTTCGTAGACCTTGGCTGCAGTACACTAGAGACAGTATATAAGTGATAGTAAATTTAAGAGAGTAACAACATAACATTGATTTTATCAGTTTCAACATGAACTCTTTATTTTGAAAAGTCCATGCTGCCCCTGCACGATCCTCTACAGTGTGTGGTTTGCGCATGTTCGATGAATGGTATGACACAGGAAAGTGCTTACGATGATCAAAGATTTTTGAAATATGTATGCTTGGTTTTTTTTTCTATTTTGTTTCGTCTTTTGTTGGATATTCCTTACCAGTGCAGGTTG
This sequence comes from Magallana angulata, assembly GCF_025612915.1. Taxonomy (NCBI): domain Eukaryota; kingdom Metazoa; phylum Mollusca; class Bivalvia; order Ostreida; family Ostreidae; genus Magallana; species Magallana angulata. The sequence continues at coordinate 10,569,899 of NC_069119.1, forward strand.
CAGGTTGTCTGTTTATTTATGTTCAAAAAACATTTCTTCAAATTTTTACCTCCATTGTAACGTGTTCGGGTCAATGAAATACCTGAAAGCATGTAAATATGAATAGTGCACTTGGTCTTATATAGGGGTTGTGTAGTGATGAGCAGAACAGAAGAATTTGACAAATAATATGGTGGTAGTTGAGATAAAAGGGAAATAATGGGTATTTATGAATTGATGTCAGCTTTAATAGAAGCAACCCAGAGCAGAAAAAGTTGCTGCTTTTTAGCAATTTTAAGGAAAATATGCATTTCTATTGTTTGAGTAACTGTATGACACCTTGTGTGTAATGGGACAGGTATAATTATACCCCCGCAAACGAAGTTTAGGGGGGTATATTGGTTTCACCCTGTCCGTCTGTCTGTCTGTCCGTCTGTCTGTAGACGCAACTTTGTCCCCCTATAGAATTTTTTATTACTGCATGGAACAGTTTGAAAATTTGTACATATGTTGAACACCATCTGAAGATGTGCACCTGCAATTTTTTTTAAGATCAGACAAGAATTAATGATTTTATGACAGTTTTTATTTTCCTTATTCTATATATTGTACACTAATGTTGAAAAGTAAGGGAGGTAATCCTAACAGATTTTATTAATTAATTAATAGTATTAAAACACTCTAAAATATATTTATATAATACATCCAGATGGAGGTTTTTTGTCTTTATGTCTTAATTAATAAAAAAAAAATATTTTTTATAAGTATTCTATCAACTGACAATGCAAAGTTTTTGTTTGTCAATGATAAATTCTTAGGAGCTAATAAGAACATCAAAGACAAGTGTGGCTGAATTCATTTGTCCCAAGGGAGCCATTATCTGAGCCATGGTTCAGATAGAGCATGTGTTTAGGGGAAATTGTAAATCTGTAAAGTGGGTGATAGTTTTGGGGCCATTTTAAAACTGTTTCATGTAAACCAAAAGGTCTATCATAAGGAAATAAATTATATCATTATTATTAAAGAAGTTAAACTATTTTTAGAGGTTGTTTAAATTTATTTGTCAAGTAAATTGATGAAGTGACCCTATTGGGCATTAATTTAAATGAAATTCAAAATTACTGATATGATTGTAGTGTTTTGGCAATTTTAAAATTGTTTGTAATATTAAATTTTCTTTTTTACATATTTTTACATAGTATGGTAATTATGGTAATGTTTTGGGAGTTTATTAAATTTAGCAAGCTCATCAAAGAAAATCAAAGTCCTATGGGATCAATTTTCTGATATGGAGTTCCATTGTGCCATAGGAGAAAGTGAGGAAAATTTGAAACAACTAATTGCATCTGTCAAGACTCTCATTAGAAAGATATTGAAAGTTTTATCAACAGAAGAGCATTGCTTGGCTACCAGTATTTCCATTTACTGCAAAGGGAGGGGTTATTGTCATTTTGTTGGTTTCTCTTTAAATCAATTAAATTTAAAAAAAAATATATCATTAGATACATACATTTGTAAATGTATTACTGTTATAGATATGTACGAGGGTCAATCAAAAAATACGAAGACAATGTGGCTGTCTATCATATATTTTTCATGAAAGTCATACTTAACAGATTAATCTGTGCACCAACACTTATGTTATTGATATGCGAAGTTTTAGTCCATTTGATGACACAGTATTTTTGTTACCCCTTTTTAAAAACAACATGTTTTGTCACCACGGCGCACAGTAACGTTCAAAACATGGTGTCAACATTAAACACGCAGTTTATAGATATACCCCATCTTTATAATCACGCTTAGTCTCTTGTGCCTTTCTCCTCACAATTTAAAATTGCACTGAACCACTTAACATTTTATTTGCACACATTTGTTCGAGAATCATATGTAAGTTCTTCAAAGTTTTGATTTTCTAACCGTGTATCTCTTATGTTACAGTAAGGATAACACTGAAGTCGGTTGACGTTACTTATTTTTTGACCAAATATTTACAGATATTCTACTCTGTTTTGGACAGTTTGATATTCAAAATACAATTACCACCACCCCCACAAAATTTATTACAGTTAAACACAAACTTGCAAATAATTGTTGACATATTTTTTGAACCATTAAGCATTTTCACAGCTTGTGTCGGCTTTTTTCTGGGTTAAATCCATTTTGTTTGTACCTCCCGTTGCGCCGTGACGTCCGGCGACGTCGATGTTTTTTGTCAATTCTAAAGAGGACTATCTGTCTTTAGTCACTCATATTTGTTCGACAAAACAATATATACCATCATTATTTGGAACATAGAATACCATGACTATACTTAATTTGAGGTTTCAATATTATTTGGTTTTTAGCCCAATTTAAAGAGATATTGCTTTCAACATTATATGGTTTATTGTTGACATTACACAAATTTTGACCGTGCGCCGTGACCTCATTTTTGCAGAATTAGATTCTAAATAATTCTTAGAAATAAAGGAATTTATTAACTGTTTTCTTGCAAATTGTTTGAAACTATTGCTAAATTATGTCTACCAAATTTAGTAATGATATGACGTTGAGTAACATAGCTATGACAAAAGTCTTCGTATTTTTTGATTGACCCTCGTATTTACAGTGAAATTATGACAATTTTGATTTTAAATTTTCTTTAACTAATTTTTTTTTTTTTTACAATTCTAGAATTTTTTTTTTTGTATGTGTTCCAAACCTTTATTATTCAATTCAATAATTTGTCCCATTTGAAATTAGCCTTGCGGGGGTATTAGTCCCATTAGGACAGTTCTAGTTGTGATTACTTCACATTGTGCTGAATTATTACCAATCAATCATCATGTTGACCAGATCTGTTCTTCTTTGCACATTCCATTTAAGAGGTAGCTGTTTGGTAACACATAAAAAGTTATACATAACCTCAAAACTTTTAGAACTTTGACTGCATTTGCCCTAAAAGAGCAACATTTTTAAAGCTGCAGTTCAGTATCAAATAATTTTTCAGACTAATTTTCTTAGAAAGTTGTAGATTTTCATTCATTTACACTAGCAGATAGTAAATTAAAAAAATTCTTTATGGCTATACAAAAAGAAACCAAAATGTAGCACAGGAATGTGTAGAAAAGTGAACTGTTGGGTGTTGTCCCGCTAATAATTGGGTGAAATCAATCCGCATGTTATGCATAGATTGTAAATAAAACAAACTAAAGAAATATTAGTGAACAAAACATACATGTCTTTAAAAAATTTTTGATTGACCAAAATTAAACTTTATGATTTTTATTTATAGCAATGTCAAAGTCATAAAACAACAATACAATCATATCTGCCTTGATGTCAGGGGCATATTTAATGTGGGGGAATTAACACGATGCCCTTTTATGTAGTTTCTGTTGTAAACAAAATTTTGAACATAATTTTTTTCATTGAAATATAGCTTAATTGACTGAAGTAAATACTGCATTGCCTATTATTATACACATACTTACTAGCATAACCATCGTATAAGAGCTAACACAAAATTTGATAAAAAATTGGACCAAGCAGCATCAATACTGATTAATTCCTGAAAGGTTTTTAGGAGTTTATTTTAATCAACTCTCCAATGCAGTTACTCTGGCAAAGTGAAACAGTGTTTGGGCCCATACCAATCATCACCGCTGACAAGACTTAAATCTTGAAAATAACAGATAAATTCGCTGTATTGTATGTTGAACCATTAATTTTCAGGGAAAACATATTTATATATACCTTAAAAATAGTCAGATTTTACGAACAATTTAGATATTTTTGCAGTCGTATGTATTCCTTTGCCAGAGTTCAATTTAGTCTCGTTCAACCAGACGCTTGGCTGTATCCATAAATCTCCAACAAACAAAGAGTCTTTCTTGGTAGTCAGAGATTAACGGAAACTACCGAGCGTCTGGTTGAACAAGACTAGAGTTCAATATTGCTCGGATCCAGACATGTGTTCAATTTTTAGAAATATTTCGATTAATGATACATAGTTTGATGGAATTAATCATATGGGGTTTTCTTTAAATTCTTGTCAGAAAAGTTCCGAGAATTCATATTATGAAAATGTGCGTCATTCAAATACATATTAGAAACTACTTGCCATGCAAAATAACATCTCGTTGATTTTAAAATTAATAATAATGAATAAAATCAACTCCCGTCAGTACTTTGGTACTTTTTAGATCACCTGAGCCAAAGGCTCAAGTGATCTTTTCTGATCACAATTTGTCCGTTGTCTGTCGTTGTCGTCGTCGTTGTTGTAAACTTTTCACATTTTCATCTTCTTGTCAAGAACCACTGGGCCAATTTCAACCAAACTTGCCATAAAGTATCCTTAAGTGAAGGGGATTCAGGTTTGTTCAAATGAAGAGCCACACCCTCTTTCAAGGGGAAATAATTTGGAATTAGTGAAAAAGTAATGGTGTATTTTTAAAATCTTCTTCTCTAGAATCAATCGGCCAGAAAAGCTGTAACTTGCGTGGAAGCATCCTCAGGTGGTGTAGATTCAAGTTTGTTCAAATCATGATCCCCAGAGGTACGGTGGGGCCACAATTGGGGGTCGAATTTTTACATAGGAATAAATAGAGAAATACATGTATCTTTAAAAATCTTCTTCTCTAGAACCAATTGGCCAGAAAAGCTGTAACTTGCATGACAGAATACTCAGGTAGTGTAGATTCAAGTTTGTTCAAATCATGGTCCTCGGGGGTACGGTGGGGCCACAATTGGGGGTCGAATTTTTACAAAGGAATATATAGAGAAATATCTTTAAAAATCTTCTTCTCTAGAACCAATTGGCCAGAAAAGCTGTAACTTGCGTGGAAGCATCCTCAGGTAATGTAGATTCATGTTTGTTCAAATCATGATCCCCGGGGGTACAAGGGGGGCACAATGGGGGGGTCGAATTTTTACATAGGAATATATAAAAAATATCTTTAAAATTTTCTTCTCAAGAACCATCTGGCCAGAAAAGCTGTAACTTGCGTGGTAGAATCCTCAGGTATTGTAGATTCAAGTTGGTTCAAATCATGATCCCCGGGGGTACGATGAGACCACAATTGGGGGTCCAATTTTTACTTAGGAATATATAGAAAAAAATCTTTAAAAATTTTCTTCTCAAGAACCAATTGGCCAGAAAAGCTGTAACTTGCATGACAGAATACTCAGGTAGTGAATATTCAAGTTTGTTCAAATCATGATCCCCGGGGTTAGGTGGGGCCACAATTGGGGGTCAAATTTTTTGCATAGGAATATATAGAGAAATATCTTTAAAAATCTGTTTCTCTAGAACCAATTGCCCAGAAAAGCTGTAACTTGCTTGGAATCATCCTCAGGTAGTGTACAATGGGGCCACAATTGGGGGGTCAAGTTTTTACATAGGAATATAAAGAGAAATATCTTAGTTTTGAAAATCAATTGAGCAGAAAAGCTGTTACTTGAGTGAAAGCATTCTCAGATAGTGTTATATATATAGGGAAAAATCTTTAAAATTCAAATAAAAAAGGATAAATCTATAAAAAAAAAAAAAAGGGGGGGGGGTCAAATTTTTACATTGGAAATAAATTTGATAATCCTCCCAAAATATTTAGTATATAGTATTACAGTTAATGGAGTGATCTTCACTTGCTTCTTCATAATGGAGTTATCTTCCTTTGTTTGTCATATTTAGGGATTATTCATTGATTATAATTTAATTAAGATGTTGTATGATCAAAGTTATGCAAGTATATTTATCATTCGAAACAAAAAAAGTTTTTAAACTTTCTGAATAAACAAATAGACTAGATAATAGTAAGGCCATTCCAAGTTTTTTCTATGTTTAGCGTCCGCTGTCAGATTGGTTTTGAAATAAAAACAAAAAAAACACAACTGTTGTTCATAAAATTAGATCTCTTTTTCATATGTCGGGCTCAGGATCGCATTTTTAAATCCGGATCAGAAATCAAACATAACAACATTCAAAATGGAAATCATATAGTGGGTATTTGTTATTTTTGTTACAAAATGAAGAAAATACTTCAAAATAAATAACAAATTTTATTTTGTTGAACCTTTGAAGTTGTGGGTTTTTTTCTAAGGTTTGGGTTTTTTTTCCTGATAGAAAAACAAGTTTTTGAGATTTAGGTGGACGCTAAACAAAGAAAAAACTTTGCAATGCCCTAAAGTAGTATTTGGCCAACCAAAATCACTGATAAGCAGTACATGTAAAATGATTTTAGTATAAATGTAGATGTTGACAACATCTTCCAAGATGGAACAGGAGAAGTGTGTAATACAAGAGAAGCTTTCAATAGTTGTTTTTTTTAAAATGCCTACAGGGAGAGTTCAGAGTTTCCGAAAACTACCAGTCCTACCGGCAAAACTGATAGAAAATCAAAATGTCCGATAGCATTTCATATATTACTGGCCTGTGTGACCGGTATGTTCCATTTTCACAAGCATGTTTCTATGCTCCGTTCTTGTCTTTTAGTCGTAATCTTCAAAACGCTTTAGGGAGTGTTTAAATTTAAGTTTCTTCTGAGCGCTTATCTTACACTGATATAGAATCATGTCGTAGTCGCTGTCCATCACTTTTCTGTTTGTACGAGGCTAAAAGCTATGTGAGGATTGAGAATAAAGAAAAGTATGAAGATATTTTAATCCACAACGGCACGAAATTGTTGAAATGTAGCAAGGTTAATGGCATGACTTGTTTCATATTATAGAGACGGGTCAATCATTGGCGTTTCATGAATCAACTCTCACTTTTGATTCCATTAATTTTCGATTGTATAAGATAATATGTTTGTTAAGATTTAATGAAAATTAACCAGTCCAGTACAGCAGCTAAAAATCGTGATTTTGTGGCACATACACTACTCAAACATCTGAAATGGAGCAGAATAAAAACGAGGAAAGAATAAGATAAATTGTAAAGAGTCATTAATAGAAACAGAACAGAAATTAATTAAAGATTGGCACTATTTATTTAGAAACAGAGTAATTACATAACACTGAACAACTACTGTAACATTAATATCTGTTTTATTTGGACTGATAAAATTTGTTTCGAACTGGTAGAACATGCTAAGTCATCAGTCCAATTGACTGATAGAATTTTTTGGTTTTCAGAAACTCTGAGAGTATCTGTCTGCCCCGGGGGATGGGTGGTTGTTTTAGATAATACCTGATATGAAAACTGTTGCAAACTGGTGGTTGTTTTTTTTTTAATCTCAAAAGATATGTAACACTCTAAGACAACTTGATGGTTGTAGCCATCTTTAGACAGTACTGATCTCGTTTATTTACAAATTTAGAAAAATACCCAATTTTAAAAGATAAGTTTTACAGATTACTTCTTTACAAAATAATAGCTAAACAAATCATACCAAAAAATTTTACACACATCTGATGGTTAATTTGTCTACCATCGTGCCTCCTTAATGGAAAACAATACAGCATACCTCTTATAAATTTCAAAGTAATTGCAAATACCGTTTCTTAATTTTAAATTAAACCATAGCATGAAATTTAGTGACCCTATTTTATAAATATAATACAATTCATTTCCGATTAGATTATTAGCTGATAATCAGTTGGTAATGGACTAATGGTCAACTGATTCTGCTGATTAATCGATTATGATTTCTAATTGATTTGACAACGCTAGTAGCTGCTATGATCTTGAATGCAGCCATGATCATAATTCTTAAAAATACAGCATTTATGGATTGTTTAAAATTACTGGAGACTTTTATATTTATGTCCCTGGTTTTACTGATAATTTCTGAGATTTCCATTTGATAAGGATTGGATAACAATTATAAGTATATATTACCATAATTTGTTTAAACTATGGCCCCTGGATGATTATTGGGCCTTACAAGGGGTTCAGAGTTTGATGTAGGTTTAAATCCTGTATATAGACAATTGTTAAGGGTCTTTTTGATAACTGCAATGCTGAATGTGATATGACTACAAATCATCCTGTTACAAAAGGGACTTCATTATAAATATAAGAATATCCAATGGGAAACATATTTTTTTGTATAGGATCTACATGTATTGTACCACATTGTCCAGATGTTTTGTTTCATGACTCTACGAAGCTGATTTTATCATGCCTATTGTTGCTCAGGTGAGCGATGTGGCCTGTGGACCTCTTGTTCTTTAATTTTAATTCTGTTACATGAAATAGATACCTTCAGGGTGACTGTGGTAATGCTATTTTGCAGGTCAAAACGACGTAGGCAAAATATTAAGTAAAGTCAATAGTTTTATTTGTCATTAAATTATAGTAAAACTAAGGCAAAATATATATATTTGCCCTGCAAAAGAGCAGTACCATTGTAACCGTGTAGGGATGTATGGGACACATAATCCAATTGGTTCATTTATTTGAATAAAAAGTGGCATCCATTTGCTGATGTAATAAAACGAGGGTCAGACCTGTACCACAAGTATAACCTTTGCTACTTTGAATTCAAGGCTGTATACATTGTTCTATTAGATATGAATGTATTTCCAGATGCCGAAGAAAAAGAAAACAAACCTGAAAGCCATCAAGCTTAAACAGAGAGAAAGAAAACGAGAGAAGAGGCTTCATGAGGTGTCCTGCACTACTGATGTAGAGAGTCTGACTACAGAATTGTTACAAAAGGATAAAAGATCCTTAGCCCAGAATCAGGCTTCTCTTAGAGAGAAAAAGATTCATTCAAATGCCCTGGGGGTTGCATCTCCCCAGGGAAGTCTGAGTACCGTATACGTGTGTACGACACCGATCTCTGATTCCGTTTCATTGAGTACTTCTGAGGAAGTATCTGTCTCTGATTCGGTCTGTACTCCTCTGAGGGTACCCTGGCACAATGATGGCTTAGCGCCATGCCTTGCAGATCAGACGCAACCATTTCTATCAATGCAAGATAGTATGGTTATGGAAAAAGATGCTCAAATGTCTAACTTGGTAACAAAAACAAAACAGTCTAACTGGGTAACAGAAAATGAGAAGTCTGACTTGGTAACAGAAACTGAAAAGTCTAACATGGTGATTGAAAATGAAACATCTGACAAGGTCACAGATTCAAAAAGTTACTGCAAAATTGCAAAGAAATCATCTGCAGTTGAATTGATGGAGTCAAATGATGAGATGCAAATGAATAACATGTATACCTCAGTTCAGGGAAACTTTCATCAGGCAAATGACTTGTTTGGATTAAATGCTGGATTACAATGTGTTCCAAATTGCTTATCAGCATTATCATACCATAAAAATAAACCAGCCCATTTATGGCAGTCATCAGACATGGACAAAATTTTGACAACTGGAAATGAACTGTATGATACATTGCAGAGATGCACAAATATTGGACATCATTACTTGCTAATATCAGACCTCCCAAGGAATCTTGATATCCATTCAGAATTGTTTTCGATGTCATTTGCTGAATCAATTGCCACTTTGATACCCATATCAATGGAGCAGGAAATGCCAGATTTAAGTCAGTTTAATGCTAAACCATTGAAAGAAGCAATACAAAGCAGTCTTGAAAACACAGATGGCTGTTTTATATGTTTTGGAGACAATACATTTTTGTGTGGTGTTTTAAACAACGGTTTCTTTCTGTTTGACTCTCATTCTAGAACATCATCAGGAAGAATGTCTGCAAATGGGAAAAGCACTTGTAAAATTGTTAAAACTGTTGATGAAGTTCATATGCACATTATTGAATTGGCACTTTCTATGGGTTTTTCTAATGCTATAGAATGTGAAATAACAGGAATGTGTTGCAAGAAAGATGGTATTGAAGAAAATGTTGAGAATGAACAAGTTCAGGCACATAATCTAATGTCTTGTGATGTTGTTTACATTCAACAAGAGAAAACTCCTAAAACAGAATTTCATCAGTTGTCAGAAAATGCCAAGCTAACGCTTTGTTCAAACCTGCAAATCCCGTTTATAGCAAAGAAACTTTGTAGCGAAGGAAAAAACCCAGATACAGCCAGGTCACCTCTTCAATGCAAAATAGTTTTGGGTGATGGAAATTGCTTCTTTCGAGCTTTATCAGTATGCCTCTCAGGCTCTGAGGAATCGCATGAAATTTTAAGGTCTAAAATGTGTACACATGTCACACAAAACAAGGCTATGTTCAAAGGACTTTTAAGATCACCCAGCCAATCATTAGAAGATTACTTAATGAGTATGAGTTGTGTTGGTACTTGGGCAACTGAATTTGAAATAATAGCCATGTCACACATGTTGAATGTCAACATTTTCACATATTCTGATTGCGCATGGAAAAAATATTCAGGCAGCCTTGTAGACAGACTATTCTCACCAATAGATGGAAATATTTATCTTAATCATGTCAATGGAAATCATTACAATGTTGTAGAGTCTGTGTTAAACACAATGGTTTTACCAAATGGAAATGAAAGCAATTGTGACGAAGTCGTGAACGCCAATATCAAAACACAGAAAAGGATGCACACTAAAGAATCTGAAGATCATTCAAGTCGTGAACAGGATAAAAAACGAAGGAAATTGTGGTTCCAAAAGCAGTATCAAAACAATAATCAATTTAGGGAAAATATACTTCAAAAGAGGAAACTTGATTATCAAAGCCAAAGAGAGAGCAAATTAATGAAATTGAAAACAAAATACAAAGAGATGGAAGGCTTTAAAAGTAAACTGAAAAGGTACAGTAAGGACAAGTATGAAACAGATGAAAAACACAAAAGTCAGAAAAAGGATTACAGCAAACGAGAGTACAGCTCAAATGTAAAGCATAGAGAGAGGAAAAAGGAATTGAGCAAAGAAAAGTACAACAGAGATAAAAAGCATCAAGAAGAGTTGAAAGAAAGAACTAAATCAAAGTACAAAAACAATCTAGTATTTCAGAAAAAAATGAGAGAGTACAGCAAAACTAAATACAAAACTGATGTTGTTTTTCAGAAGAAACTAAGGGAGTATAGTACAAAAAAGTACAATACTAATGACTCATTCAAGAGGAAATTGATTGAGTACAGCACAAAAAAATATAAAACTAATGAAGGTTTTAGACAAAAGGTTAGAAAGAACCTAAGACTGAAGTACCAAGACAAAGATTTTCAGCAGAGAAAGAAAGAATATGGAAAAGAAAGATATCACAAGAAACCAGAACTCAAAGAAAAAGTAATGCAAAGCAAAAAGAGACGAAGAAATATTAATGCATCAAAATGTGTTGATACAGATTATGTATTGGAGAATTTCCAGAAGAAAGCTTCAGAGGGGCCTTGTTATGCATGTTCTTCATGTCATCGACTTCTATTTAAAAATCAGGTGGAGAAATGTGATTTGGAATCATTTAAAGAAAAATCAGAGTCAATATGGAATGTTGCAAGACAATGCATATCTGACAAATATCTACACACTTGTTCAGCACATTGTCCTCTAAACTGTACTTTCTCCTCTCATTGGATATGCAAAACATGCCAACGAAAAATTATGAGTAGTCAAATTCCTGCCGAATGTGCTGCAAACAACATGCAACTGTTTGATGTACCAGTTGAGCTAGAGAATCTAAATACACTGGAAAAACATTTAATAGCACTGCACATTCCATTTATGAAAGTTGCTGCATTGCCAAGGGGAGGTCAGAATGCTATATATGGCCCAGTTGTATGTGTTCCATCAGACCCAAAGAAAGTCGAAGCTCTGCCAAGAAGAGCAGAAGAAGATATGGTAATAAAAGTCAAGCTTAAACGCAAACTTTCGTACAAGGGTCATTATGAATACCAATTTGTCAATCCACTACATGTTCAAGAAGCATTAAGGTATTTAAAAGAACACAATAGCTGGTATTCAGAAATAGACACTACAGAGGACTGCATTCGCAAAGATTTGGACAAGGAAGAATCTTCTTTGGATGCTGAAAATGAAGGAACAACAGAACAAAATGATTCAGAGCAAGATCTTCAGACTGGAGTTCAATATGACACTTGCCTACAACCAGTTGACATAGGTCAGGAGGTTCTTGATCATTATTTCAATGATATATACAACATAGCACCAGCAGAGGGAAAAAATCCAGTTCGAATGCTTCAAGAAGATGGAAATGAAGCAAAGTCTTTTCCACATTTATTCCCAAATGGGAAAAACACATGGACTGAGAGTAGAGAAAAGAGGATTACACTTGCAAAGTACTTTAACAACAGATTGATGAATGCTGATGGTAGGTTTGCGAAAGATATTGATTATATATTTTTCAGCCAATATCTATCAGAACTGAAGCAAGTTATTGATAAGACACAAATATCGATTCGAAAGTCTTCTGTGAAAACAAAACAAGGGACAAAAGTTACAGCGAATATGTTGCATGATCCAGAGATTTTGAAAGAAATGTTTAAATCTGATGAAGCTTTGCGCTTTCTTCAACCCATACGTGGAACACCATCATTTTGGCAAAGTGTACAAAAGGACTTGTTTGCAATGTTAAGGCAGCTAGGTATACCGACTTGGTTTTGCTCATTCTCTTCGGCTGAATTCAGATGGAATGAAATTATTAATGTCTTATTGCATCAGCAAAGTGATTACAGAAAAGTGGATGAGCTAGACTGGACGGAAAAGAGTAAATTGTTGAAATCAAATCCCGTAATTGTTGCACGCATGTTTGAACGCAGATTTCATGTATTTCTTCATGAAGTTATATTAAGCCCAGCAGAACCCATTGGAAAAATTCAGGACTACTTTTACCGAGTAGAATTTCAGCAAAGGGGTTCACCACATGTGCATTGTATGTTCTGGGTTCAAAACGCCCCAAATTTAGTGCAAGACGGAAAGCAGACAGTGTGTGATTTTATTGACAAATATATCACCTGCTCCATTCCAAGCGAAGAGGAAGATTTTAAGTTGCACAATGCTGTTCTCCAAGTCCAGCAACACAGTAAAAACCATTCTAAGTCGTGTAGAAAAGGTGGGAAAGAATGTCGATTTAATTTCCCCAGACCGCCATCAAGCAAAACGTTCATTTCATCACCAACTGAGGAAACATCAAAAGCTGAAGTCGAAGTTGCAGATGATGAAATAAAGCTACAAAGATCAGAGGCAAGGAATGTTTTACAGAATGTTTGGGAAAAAATTCAAGCCGATGATTTTGATGTTGATAAAACAACAACAGACATCTTCAAAGATCTTAAAATCACACAAGAGCTCTATGAAGAAGCGTTTCAGTTGATGACGGCGAAACAAACTATTGTCCTTAAGAGAAACCCCAAAGAACAGTGGATTAATCAGTATAATCCATATTTACTTAAATGCTGGGATGCCAATATGGACATACAGTTTGTTCTTGATCCTTTCAGTTGTATTGTCTATGTAGTCTCCTATATATCAAAAGCTGAGAGAGAAATGGGCATGCTTTTGAAACAGACAAAGATAGAAGCTTCTGAAGGAAACATGAATGCAAAGGAAACTATGAAAAAAATTGGATCGGCATACTTATCTAATCGGGAGGTCAGTGCTCAAGAGGCTGTTTTTCGAATTTGCAATCTGAGAATGAGAGAATGCTCGAGAAAAGTGGTGTTCGTTCCAGTAGGAGAAAACCCGACAAGGTTGAGCAAACCACTCTCTGTATTGACTAAAAACAAAACACAGATCCCTGAACTGGAAGACGGTGATTCAGAGAACCAGAACGATGAAGATGACATTTGGATGACGAACATTGTTGATCGCTATCAACAAAGACCCGTTTGTGAACCTTTTCCAAATATGTGTCTAGCAACATTCTGTTCTGAATACAGAGTTCTGTCAAAGTCACAAATTCCCCAAAAGCAACGCGAGGGTGTTTATATGTTGCAGAATAACAAAGGGTTTGTTCAAAAAAGATGTAAAACTGATCCAGCTGTAATTCGGTATCCGAGGTTCAATACAGAAAAGAACTCTGAAAAACATTATCAATCTCTTCTTCAGTTGTATCTACCTTACAGGCAAGTAGTACATCTAAAGCCGCCAGGGTTTGACATGTATCAAACATTTTACGAAAGTGGTTATGTTTGTTTAGAAGGATCTAACAAATTAGAGCATGTGAAACAAATTGTAGATACAAATTGGACACGTTTTGCTTCCAACGAACAGATGTTAAATGAAGCTCAGCAAGTGTACGAATTAGTTGGAGATGTTCAAGACGCATGGGCTTCATTATGTCCAGAAACCGAGAATGAGAGGGATTTATGTGAAATGCAAAAAAGAAAGACTCATGATAATGTCAATACTGATTCTATTCCAGAGCTTGAAACGCCTGATCATACTTTGAACATCGCATATACAGTGGCACATCAAAACACTTCAAGGGAAGAAATATTTCCCATGTTGAGGTCACTGAATTACAAGCAACGCAAAATGTTCTATCATTTGAGAGAGTGGTGTTTAAAGAAAGCTGCTGGATGCAACCCTACACCATTTTATTTGTTTGTGACAGGAGGTGCAGGAACTGGCAAAAGTCACCTTATCAAATCAATTAATTATGAGGCTTCTAGACTTTTGCAAAAAATTTGCTCTGAACCGGAAGAAACTACAATATTGTTGACAGCATTTACAGGAACAGCTGCATTCAATATAGGTGGTTGCACAATCCACCATGCATTCTCTTTGAATAAGTACATGCCAATTCCATACGAACCACTGAGAGAGCAAAGTTTAAGTCCACTACGTGCTAAGTTGGAAAATTTGCAAATACTTGTCATAGATGAAGTATCCATGGTTTACAAGAAACTGTTGTATTATATACACGAAAGGCTGATACAAATTAAAAGAAATAAGTGTCCTTTTGGTGGTGTATCAGTTCTTGCCGTTGGGGACTTTTATCAACTACCACCCGTGAAGCAAAGTAAAGCTGAAAGATTGTACAAAGAAAATGCTAGCTATCCTTGTGACTTTTGGAATGAGTATTTCAAACTTGTAGAGTTAGATGAAATAATGCGTCAAAGGGAAGATCTAGCCTTTGCAAACAACCTCAATTCGCTACGTACTAGAACTTTAAATCAGGAATTAGGAGAACAGGTTTTGCATATGCTGAAACGATGTATTCGAGTAGGAAATGAAAATGCTTTACATGTGTTTGCAACAAACGATGAGGTGAATGAACATAATTTGAAGATGATTAAGGGTACTTGCCCAGATTTACGAGAAATATTGGCAAAAGATTTCGAAAGGGACAAAACAAGTGGGAAAATGTCTTTGAGGGAAAAGCCGTTTGTACGACACAAAAGCGATGGTATGTCCAGCTTGCTAGTATTATCTGTTAATGCAAGAGTCATGTTAATTCGAAATATTGATGTATCAGATGGACTTGTAAATGGGGTTATTGGAACAATCACTGAATTTCAAGAAGAATCAAATGGAGACCTTAAATCAATTAATGTTTTGTTTGACAACCAAATTGTTGGCAAAAAAAGCGGAATAAGAAAAGATGAAAGTTTTGTCGTTCAGATTCATAGAAGTGAAGAAGAAATGAAAACAGCAACAAATAAAACTTTCATCAGACATCAGTTTCCGCTTCGATTAGCATGGGCTTGTACTGCACACAAAGTGCAAGGACTTACAACTTCTGAAATAGTTGTTGATTTAAACAGAGTTTTCTCTCCTGGTCAGGCATATGTTGCTCTAAGTAGGGTTACGTCTGAGCTAGGTTTAAGTATATCAGTTTCCAGTGACAATGTACTAAAAAACAAAATTTATGCCGATAAAGAGGTGTCCGAAGCACTGTCTAAAATGCCGCATCTCTTCAGAGACAATGATTGTACAAGGGATCACACAGTGGACAGAACTATCGTTCTTCACAATGTTCAAAGCCTCCGCAAGCATTTTGATGAGATGGTACACGATTCCAGAATT
The DNA here is from genome assembly GCF_025612915.1 of Magallana angulata. Lineage (NCBI taxonomy): Eukaryota > Metazoa > Mollusca > Bivalvia > Ostreida > Ostreidae > Magallana > Magallana angulata. The sequence continues at coordinate 10,585,731 of NC_069119.1, forward strand.
TTAGATGCAGATATGATATGCTTGACTGAAACATGGTTGACAAATTTTGACGACATAGAAAAATTCTATATCGAAAATTTCAAATTTCACCAGCTTACAAGATATCAAGCCTACGACGACGTGGATGACATTTACAAAAAGTTAAAAACATCAAAAGGCGGTGGCATAGCAATATATATTAAAAATACCTGCAATATTATAAGAAAACAGCTTCCTGTAAACAACATTGAGGGTATTCTTTTGGAAGATCCAATGAATCAAGTTATCTATGTTGTTCTTTACAGACCAAACGTTTACACCTCCCAGAAATTTTTAATGAATTTAGAAATGCTTTTACAGGAGTTGGACAACAAAACAGACGACAAGGTTGTTATGGGAGACTTTAATGAAAATTTATTTGCATCGGATGTTTCAGTTTTCAAACTCATGGAACAATATGGATATCACCAGTCTGTAGATTTCCCAACTACAGAAAATGCTACACTTATTGACCATGTGTATTCAAAACTACATCGATCAAAAATTCAAGCAAAGCCGGTGCCAATTTATTATAGCTACCATGAGGCTATTTCATTAAATATTTCACAGATAAGCTACTAGGCTAAAAACGATATTTGACGAGATGAGAGATAATCGGGTATCCATTTTCCGTTGGTTATACTGATTTTTTGAATTGCGACCAATGTTGTTACAACTTACAAATAGATATCCACCAGAGAAATTGGTTCTTTGGCCTGTTTAGTGGGATGTTATTATGATAGTTGTGTTTTCAATAAATCGAGATGACAAAATTTATGTATAGAAAGTCTTTGCTTTGTTTTTGTTGGGTTGATTTAAACTGTGCTTTCTTTAAAAAACAAGTTTTCAGATTCTGCTTTCCCATGGAGGTATAGCTAAATATCGCTTGAAAGTATACCCTGCGGTCGATACAGCATTGCGTTGAGTAATTATATCTTCTAATAGGTGTGTATTACACTTGCGATTTGGAGCAAACATTTTGATTCGCGTATATTTTATAAACCCTTCCGTCTATTAAATACATATCACGTACTAACAAACATCAGGAAAAAAAACTAATAATAAAATTGAATTTGCTAGTTAAAAATAAAAGGCATTTAAGAACAAACAGGGTGATGTTAACGTACATGTGTATGTGTAAACAATGTTGGTGCATTTATAGTTTAAACAATACGAATTGTTCTTCGTTCATCGAATGACCGTATTCAGTTTATGTCAATAAAAAAAATCTCGAGAAACTCTGAACAAATATATGTTACGTTACCGTTCACAATGGACTAAATTTGGAATATTACATGAGTGAATAGCTTGTTCCAAATTTGTACCAAAATTGATCCACGGGAAAATTCGAGTTGATACATTGTAAATAAATTAGACGTGTTTCAATAAATGTCTGCACTCATTTACTTCCAATAAATCTGCACTAAAATCTTTGAAACATCGTCACCATCTACGTTAAATAAAAAAGTCTAAAACTGTAAAATGGCGACACGACCTGCTAGTAAATTTAACACTTCGTCATCGGTTAGCGAGGTTTAGAGAGTCTGCGGAAAATAAAGCGTCAACATTTATAGTAATTGATGGATTTTGAGGTAACTACAGACTGAGTTACAAAATAGGATCAATCACAGATCAATCTACAATAATGTACTAGTTTGCACCGTAAAAAGATTTGTGTACTAGTATGTTTGAAGGCACATGTCAGTTGTGCCATTGATCGATTTATGTTCTATAAAATGTAATATCTGTAATATCTATTGTGAATTCTTTGATTTAAGCTCCACAAAATAAATAATGCCACAAATTATATTGATGCGTTATTATAAAGAATGATTGAATTTATCTATAAAGCACTAAGCTGATAAATGAATTTGGTAACCTGTTTAAAACATCAATCTTTACGCCATAGAAACAAAAAGTGATTATTGAAAGAACAACCCCTGGTCAACTTTTTTGGTATTAATATTTGATTCACTTTTGTAGCCTTCATACAAAGTAAAACGTCATAGCTCGCATTAAGGAATGAAATATCAATATAGTGTAGGGGTGGGCGGGACATCAAATCGGACAATAAAACGCTTCATTAATAAGCTGCAACCCGTGATTCGACCTGTTCAACTGTAACCTCAAATAGTGTCGTCATGTAGAAAAGTAATTTACCAGCTTCTGTGTTAAAGAAAACTTGTCTTTCAAGATTAAAATTACATCCATGCATGGAAAAACGAATGCATACACTTTAAAATTTCTTAAGTATAGTTATCATTTAAATGGTATATCCTGTCCACATACATTCGTAAATATCAATACGATACAAAATTACTTCGTTTTACAAAGTAAATTATTTTCATTTAGCCGAATTAAAAAAAATTAAAAAATGAAACTCTTGGTAAAACCCTAATTCAGATGACATGAAGAAATACTTTCTTCAGCCAAATTTAAGATATAACCAAATGAAATAAAATACTAGAACGCATTAAAAAAGCTTATCAATATTTGATATTATTTATAACTTAATCTCAAATATCCCTAATGTCCCTTTCAGTACAATTTAAAGACAAAGTTCAACTTATTAGGATCATCATTCATACGGGGTTTCTTCGAAGCAACCATTCAAATCGCCAATGATATCGCTATAGTCGAAATCGTGGCTTATAGCTCGAATATTTATTTCAACATTACTGATGAACCTAAAATACCACTCGTGTACTAAACAGTCATCGTGAAGATCATGTGTCTATAGACGATCGAGTATTAGCTAGATTTATAAACAAAAAAGCCATCAAACTATCTAATGGAAAGCATAACGGAAAGATATTATTTACAATTTGGGTTGGCAAAACTTATCTTGGTTGAAATAGACGAATGAGAATTCGATTTATAAGAGATAATGCTATCACATTATTTTGAAACTTGTTTATTAAAACCTACGTTTATTCATACTTTAAAGGTCACATCGTCGAGTGGGATGTTATTAAATAAGTTATAGAGAACATGGATCGTAGAGCACGGTTTTACAAGTATATGTTTCATTACATTGACGATTGTATTCTTTTTATTTCAACTCACGCAGCTTCGACGGAAGACCTACTCGTTGCTTTGCAACGAGCTCTGCTCTAGTTTTTCAATATATTCATTCCTTTGTTAAAAGAAAGCTATTAATATAAACAACAAAACGCTTTCTTTTATGATTAATGCGGTTAATGTATATTTTCTGCAATGTCGCCATCTTCATATCCTGCATGATACACCATCGAAAGCATTTTTTCATCATGCTAAAATTTTTATGATAAAATACTAGGTTTGACATGCGCAATATATATACGTCATCATAGCAAAATCAACGCCTATATATTATAAACCACTTATTCTACTGTTATAATCTTCAAGATAATTAGTTTTTAAACATTAAATATTAATACAATTATAGCATTTTAATAACGGTAAAAAAAACCACTGATCAAAATTTGTCTATAATCCATTTTATCATTTTTATGATAGCCAGAGAAGTAAGGGAACACGAGATATGGAAAGACACGTGTACATTAAATCTACAACTTGACATTGAAAATGTGTTTTATAATTCGGAAATGTCAGTTTCAAAGAAAACAAATATGTTGCAGAACAGGGTCGTGGATCAATTGATTTGCATATTTAATAAGTGTGCTGTGAAAATCAATTTATTGTCAAGTCCCAATCAATCTGATGAGTATAAATGTAGCAATATTTATCACGCCTCTAAAATTTAGTGTTCTTATCATGCACAGTCTAATTCACGCACGATGATAATCATGTAAAGTAAACAGGGCGTTTTTATACATTAAAAACAACGAAATTAGATTTGTTCATTAAATTTATATTTTATAAACCCATAGAATAAATGAACTAAACTTTATTTATATTATGCAAATCGTAAAGCTTGTAGATTTGTAAAATGAGCCAAAACAGACTACCTTGATAATGTAGATAAACTCGCGGTAAACGATTGGTATTGTAATCATTGTACACTATTTCCCGCATGTATATGCTATTTTATAATTGTGATAAATCCTGACTAATTCATTGTAAACATATCATGATATGTAAAATAATTACTATATATTTGAAAGCACAAACAGATCCAATTTTTTATATTCCCTGCACTAATCAAATTAAAGCTCAATTAAAAAAAAATCATGTACTAAGTATGTGTAAAATACCACTTATTATGCATTATCATAACAATTGGGAACGAGAGTGCTAGTTATTCAAAAGAAAAGGAATATACGATAACAATTCTGTAAATAGAAAGCAATAAACATATCGGATCAAACTGTCAACTTTTTTTTTGGATTTAGCCGATTAAATTGACAAAATATTGTTGTAATTTGTTCAGCAAGTTTTAATTCTGTTACATGTAAGCATCCGCAATGTTAGGATAGTCTTGAAAATAGTCCTGATTAGTTTGTGAACACCAATGTCGTGTGGGCCCTCTACATTAGAACAATATAAACAATGCATGTTACTTTGACTTCGTCGTGGACCACATTTACTATAATGTGCTACAACTACACGAACATTCCCGACCCACAATGTAACACTGTTGTGATTAGATGTGAGATCTTATAATGACAAATAACCGCTAGATGATTGCACGATAAAATTAAGTCCCTTGACGAGATAATGTAATGATTTATATGTAAAGTAAAATATAAAATTCATTCAGTCAAAAATATTTCTATATCTTAAAAATATCTGTGTTACATAATCATTATATTAATATAAAGACGTGATTCATTTGTATTATTGCAGACAAATTACATAAAACACATTTAGATATTAAATCATTGGTACAAACACTACACCCAATATTGAAAAACTTTCGGAGCATCCTGTCCTAACGTCAGAGCAGAGAATATGAATAAGTAACATTACTATCTAACAAAACCATTACGGTAGAGCGTGAAGATTTTATTATCTTAATACCAGAACAAAACCCTGAAAGGAATATAAATAGCTAACACAGTAAACATCAATTGATTATCAAAAACATTTTCATCAAGCAGGAAAAAACTGAAATGAAATATGAAACAAGGACAACCCTCGTTTTTGGCATAAATAAAGGGACTAATCCCGGGCCATGTATTACCTATTCAGATATGACCTGAGCCTCATTTACCCTTAAACGCAAAACAAAAGAAACATTCAAGGCTATCTAGATATCATATACGTTTATGGGAAGGCTTTATTTCATACAATTTTAACATGTATATATGCTTGAGGTATTCTCCTGAGCTTTGTTATGAAGGCCTGATAATTCGCAATTGTACATGTACTGTGAATGTGCACTGTCTCTCTGTCAGAGCTTAATAATTTTTGTAATCGGTTGACCAAAGCTATTACGCAACCGACTATTTGTCAAAGTGCATCATATGATGATTCAAAGAGTTGAGAGTACTGAAAGCTATCTTTTGTAAATTGGTATTTTTAACAGATATACGTGTACATGTTAATCTAAATTGCAGGTTTTTCTTTTGATGAGTTGTTGATAAACAAGGTCACGTGTTAACTTGTCTTGTCCAATCATTTTCGATTTCTACATTTGTATATTTTGTTTCATTCTATTCCAACAATTTTTTTATTCTATTTTTAACTGCCCCCCCCCCCCCCCAATTTATCAGATGATGTTAATAAACAATGTCACGTGATATGTAAACTAGTCTTGTCCATTTAAAAAAAATTATACATATGCATATTGTTCATTCTTTATTTCCAACCCTTTTTTCCATTTTTAATTAAATCCATGGATACTGTCACAAGCCAGAACGATTCACCTTTATGTTGTCTTTAAGATTATTGATAATGTGTTTATAATAATAATCATACATGAATGCTATTAACATTGGAAGAGATGTTTTAATTGTTTTCATTGTTGTTTTTCAAATTTTTATAATATTAAAAATAATGATATTATCAAAGTTGAATTGTTGCAAGTTCATGTTCAAGTTGAACTTAAACTGTTAAAAAGGTTTAGCAGTTAAGAATGTTTTATCTTTAAAATATAATATTGAGAAGAAGGTAATATACATGTATATACAACTTATTTTATATAAAAAATGCTGAGGCCTTTGTTTGGCTTTATTTATATTGATGTTTTAGATCAGTGTTTGGTTTCATATTAATGCATTTATAACGTGTAGATGGTATATTTGCGTGTAAACTAGATATGATACGAATATAAATAAAAGAAAAAAATCTGACATGTATCTATTTTTAGTGAATTCAGAAGGTGTTCTTTTTCAATATTTTTTGACGTGGATTTTTTTATTTATTCCGCCGATATGGTAAGACAAAATATTGTCATTGTTTGGATTACTTAGTAAATACATGTATGCGTTTGAGTATTTTTGTATAACTTCCTTTTCATTTTCCTTTGAGAATTAAAATAATTTTTAAGCAACTTTAAATTTTCAAACAAAATACAATTTGCACAAAACTATCATTTTCAATACCAAAGTTATTTAAATGTAGATGTTTGCTTCTAAATCATTATTTTTATGCTTAGTTCTTTTTTAGCTATTTTTTTTTTAGTAAATTGGAATTCAGAATACATTCAATTTTTAAAAAAACTAAATTTCACTATCTACTCCTAAGCGATTTAATTTTTTTTGTTCTGCAAAATGAATAATGATAAATAGATTAAAATCAAATTGAACTGAAAAATACCTTACAAATAAATTCATTCATGTATCTTTCTTTCTAGATAACGGTGCTATGTTATTTATGTGTAATACCATCAAGAATAAATGGTAGAGTATAAGTATACATTTTTTTCTTTTTGCAGATTATGGGTGTTCTAATTATTTTCCTGATGATCTTTGTGGCAACACATGCAGAAACAAAGACTGGTAATTGTAAGGATTTACTGGAGGGATACCTGGCAGGACGACTGTCCTCAGAAGTAGGAGGAAATCACGTGGAGGCGCTGAGGCGGGAGTTTAAGACAAGTCAAGAAAAAGCTATCAGAACGAAAGAAAAACTAGAGGCTGATATTCATACACTTAAAGGTAGATCATCTATATCTATTTACCAAAAAAACCCATCTGAAATATTTTATTTTAAAATATCTATTTCTCACTTGAAATACTAGTATTTGTTTTTGACAGCTACCAGGAACACAAGTGTTGTTTATACCCGCTGGGGTAAAAAAGAGTGTCCGAACGGCTCTGAACCAATACATTCTGGTAAGTTTAACTTTATATTTAAAAAAATCAATCATTGCATGCTTATGTGGGAGTTTTTGTCTTATATATACCCAATACAATTATTAATGAAAAGTCATTTTGTTCGTATATTAAGCAGGAAAAGCTTATTTTGGACCATTTTTATAAGAGCCGTGTTTTCAATGTGCTTCTAGTAAAACTGCACCTGCGCTAAACTTTATATAACTTTGAGTTATGAACATTCTTGAAAACCGTGTTTAGAGTACTTCATGGTTGATTTCTATCCATTGGCGTAAATGGGAGTGCGTTAATGTTGTATGTCCGTTTTCATTTTTAAAAATTTTCATTTTTTTTATTATTACATGTAAGCAAGTTTCTCAATGTGTATCGATAGTTTCAATGTTATTGTAGGATACGTTGGTGGGAGTCATTTTTCTCATTCAGGAGGTGCTGTAGAGCCCCTTTGTTTACCTAGAAATCCAGAGTGGGGTATCTATAAAGATGGAACCAAGGGTGGAAAAGCTTATATATATGGGGCGGAGTACGAAACCAGTGATCTTACTGGATACATGAGAAAGCTACACGATCATGATGTTCCCTGTGCTGTTTGTCTCCGCCGAAATAAATCCGCCGTAAAAATGTTTCCAGGTAAACAAACGATAAATACTTGTAAATAATTATACCAATTAAAATAAACTACAACAGACTTCCTCCCCCAAAATAAGCACCAAATATGGTACAAATATTCAATTCATTCATGCTTCCAAAAAAAATAGACATGTCATATTCAAATAATCAAATATAAATAGCCTCTTCTTATTTTTTCAATAAGATATTTTCTTCATGAAGGGAATTGTCATTTATATCTTTTTTTTTTTTTTAACTTTTTGGTCATCATTTCTTTTTACAAACGTATGCAATTAGTGCAAATAGTGTAAGAAACAATAGAAAATGATCAATTTTAGCGAGGAAAACGTGTTACAAAGGATGGAAGCTCGAATATCGTGGTTATCTTATGGCGGGATACTATACTAACAGTGCAGGATCGAAATTCACATGCATTGACGCCAACCCAGACACCTTACATGGAGGCCATGCTTCAACGGATGGTTACCTGTTCTACCTGGTAGAAGCACAATGTGGTTCCTTAAAGTGTCCACCTTATGTCAATGGACGGGTGCTTGTCTGTGTTGTTTGTTCAAAAGAATAGCTTAAAAATAATAAATGTAATATCTGTCGCAATTTGTATTAAGATTTTTTTAATTGCGTATTTAATTTCGACGCGCTTCGCCAATTGAGCGAGCGTGAAGTGTAAATGTATGAATAAGTTTTGTTTGATCACGTGAGGAATTTGTTTTCTACATTAGTGTGTTGACTGCATGTTTTCTAATCACGACTCAAGTTCAAACTACATTGCAAATGACTAATTGAAATAAACGACTGAATTATATCATATACATGAAATGTCAAACCCACTTCAAATTGTAAAACCCGCACTAATTCCCAATTTCTATGATATTATTCTTCATAATAGTTACAATGGAAAGCTGTTTCATTATGATATATTAAAATCTGCCCATTGAGGATGCGAAAATTGATTGTTATTCCTAGCTATAGAAACTAACAGGACTGAAATCTAATGCCCAACTTATGGATCGGTTGAAACCTTTAATTTTAAGATGAACAACGGAAAAATAAAGGAATGTGTGACAGTTTGGATTTAATATGCAAAATTATTTATATTCTTCATAATTATTATTGAATATTTTCATTTTATGTCCATAATTATAGAAATTGATTTATTATGTCAAATGATCATTAAGTATGTTTATATAAATAGAATTTGACTTAATCATATATCAGCTAAGTTAATGCTATAACTGATGTACATTATAAAAGGGCTGGTGACGGTTGCGGTCTAATTTTATTTGTCTTTTTATTACATGTACTGTAAACCAACTTTTATTTGCGTGTGAGAAATTTTCGCGAGGTTCCCGACGGCCTCATCGTCACGAATATTTCTCGCAACGATGTCATCTAGTTGTTATAACAAAACGGGTCTGAATATGGCTTGATTGCAAACATTAGTCGTTGCGAACCACTTTTGCTTAACTTAAAGTTAATCGCGAAATAATGTCGTTGCTAATAAAAGTTGGTTTACAGTATTAACAATGTTCTAATGATCAACAAAAATATGTGTCTGTCGTAGAGTTGCAATGAATACGCAAGACAAACAGCTTACGATTCTTTTCTATACATGTATGTGCTGAAAAAGTAGGAAACAAAGTTTTCTTTGTTTGTAAGGCTCATTTTATAAAAATATATTAGAAGAGCTTGGATTTAATTCCGCAAGTGGAAAAATAACTCATCATCATAGCTCTCTTTCTAAGGAGGAATTTCTTAAAAGTCGTGTCAGATTTTAAAATATTTTCAATATTAACAACAACCAAAATCAATTTAAATTACCTTTATTAGATACCTAAACTTCATAGAACTCCTTAAAAAACGTTCCACGAAGCCTTTTTCTTTATTCCTTACAAAAATATCAACAGGAGTAAAAGAAAAACTTCGATAGTACTGTGCAACAGTTCATTCAAGAAGCAGTATGAATCTGAAGTTAAAATTTAAAGGAACATTTATAAAATTTGAAATCTCAAAATTTTACAAAAATCAATAGCATCAAAATTTACGCATTCTCTTCATTTTATACAGCAATCACCTACGAGAAATTTATTGATAGCTGCTTTTTCAATAAAAAGGGAACAAAATGATTTACCTTCTCATCGAACATTTGAAAAAAACTATTTGTTAAAAACCATTCGGATTGTACACAGAAGTACTTTGAAATGGATAACAATGCTTGAGTTTATGAGAGACAGCATCTATGGAATTTTTAGAAATCAAGTCTTACAATACAACAATCTGAAGGAATTTTCATGGGAACTGGAGCGCGATTGGTACCCATGGGACCTATTCCTGTATTCATTTGAAGCAGAATTTATTCAAAAACTTAAACGTGAAAAAAAGTCATTCGCGGTGGCCTTCAACTAAGCTTTCAGATATATTGAAGACGTCTTATCAATTAACAATTGTTACTTCCATACTTACGTCGACTCTATATTCCGGTAAATTTGAAATAAAAAATACCACTGAGTCTGTCATCTGTTTTATATTTGGATATGTTACTGGAAAGAGACAGTAATGGTAGCCAAACAACAAATTTTTTGATAAACCTGATGACTTAAATTTTCTATAGTCCACTCTCCTTACTTAGTTGAGCAATTCACATCATACACATGGAGTTTTTGTGTTTCAGTAAATTCGATACACAATGGAATTTTCAACGTAATAAACAGTTTTTAATGCGAGGCAAGCCACTGACAAACTAGTTAATAACAGTCTGGATACAACGCCCTTGTCAGCAAATGCAATCGTCCTCTTGGTCTCATACTGACTGTTATTGTTAAACCATAATTAATCACCTTAATATCCATCGATTTTTCCGTTTTTCTCAATAACGAAAAAGAGCACACGGCGAGTGTGACCTCCATGGCATCTGGTCAAATTTCTAATTTTATTTTAGAGTTTGATCTTTGACCTGCCCTTATTTTGTATTGTTCTTATGAAATTTTGATTTTGATCGTGCCATGTCTTGAGCCATATCTTTGTTTACATTGTTTTAATATACAGGTAAACTTTTTCCCAGGGGGATTTTTTACCTGCAAATTCGTTTTAACAAATAAATATATCATAGCCTTGTCATATTCGTTTTTGGTCTTAATCTTGAATTTTCCTGTCTGCATTCAAAATGTAAACAAAAACAAATGTTAACATGACAAAGAATTGTGTCTCTCTTATATTTTTACAACTGACACTGTTAGATATGTCTTACAGAAAAAAAATAAAAAAATACGACCATGTCCCTGTAATCATAATTTAAGTGGATGAATGATTTTTTACCCAGGGTATATGTTTGTAACTTTTTTCAGGTATAAGAATCAGACGAACGTTGATTATTGTAATCGAACTAAAAAAAATTGAGGCACCAAAAGAATACTTTTCATAAACCAATTTGTGCACCTTTGTTTTTGCATTTAATGGATGTATTTGATTAAGAAAGCCACTACGACGAATTTAGTAAAGCTTAATATTATGTAAAAAAAAATGTTAAAATGAATTTTTCTCAGAAATGAATATTATTTCAGAGTCATCATTCTCACCCAATATGTCTTTTATTCTGTTAAATCAACTGTATCGTTTGCATGGTAACGGTCTTACTTTTCCAGTACTCGTACATATCAAAAAAAGAACGTTAGATCATTACATGCAAAATTTAACGAAGAACAACATCAAAGAAAGTTAGGACCCATTATCATACATCAAGTAAACCATTAAACAAATGCAACTGACCGCAAATTATCATAAGAGAAGTCAACTCTTAGTGGGACACAATTCAATTAGCATTTCTAGCATGTATGTTTTTTCTTGATACGGCAATCGAATACTCGACACACTTTGTGAAATGTGGCAAAGAAATTAAACGTAGAAGAACAAATATATGTAAAATAATTAATAGCATTTTATATCAAAATAGAGAAAAACTCAATTTAGTAATTAAAGATCACAAGTGGGCCATAATTTTAATCACAGAATTTTAATCACAGGTGTGATTATACCTAACATTGAAGTTCCAAAAACAGATCTTTTTGTGAATAAGTAATATAGTTTTCATTTTATAAAACGGTTTCTAACTTTCTATCATGGCTACATTCACTACATTATGAATTAACAGTCTCTTTAAAAACGTAAGACTTCTCTGGCGCCAACCCATTTCCTCGTAATCCAGTTCTATCAAGTATTTGTTTAAGCATTCATTGACCTCCCGTCTCTTTAAGTTTATAAGATGTACATCTACAATGTACATTTACTGAAATTCAAGCGAAAAACGACCAAACATATTTCACTAAGCAATTGCACTAAGTTAAACACCTTCGTTTTTAACAAATAACTGTCAGAAGTTGAAAGACAAAGCGCATAGTATTGATTTACACGCAAACTTTTATTTGAATTTTTTTTAGATTTAGAGTGTAAACCTTTATTTAATAGTTTTTTTCAAGTAAACAAAACCAGACAAAAGGATATATGATTTGGTTATTTGTGGTTTCCTGGCGTATATGATATTAGCAACACTATTGTTTATAAGTTGGACATTGCTTAATATTTTTGTTGATTCGAAAGTTTTTTTTATGTTGATATGTCTTTTGTATAATATGTTATTGTATTAATATTCGTCCTAAGTATTTTATCAAACCTTTTTTTGGAGACATTTATTGGTCAATTTTGTGCAGTTTTTAAGTTCAGATTTTCATGTGAAAATAATTAATAATCTCGGAGAGCATATGAATAAATGTGTAAAATTACAAAGTGTTCATTTAAGTATTTGGTCTATTGTTCTGTTCATTTTGTTTAAATCTCTGCTCCGAAATTTTTATTGTATCTTTATGACAACTGAAGGACGGTAACATCTAAAAAGAATAAGGAATGAAAAAAAAAATGAAAAAAATAGACATATGAAGCCTCAGAGCGCATCTGTACTCCGATATACGGTGCACGTAACCAATGACACTTATTTTCTGCAAACAGTTTGAAAACAGTACATGTACGTAGCAGAGGTATTGTTTTTAGTTAATTTTTTTTATAACTAGTCGAACCAGCGAAATTATTTACAATATTTCGAAGGGATTAACCCCTAAAATACTAGCAATTCAACTTTCAGAAATTAAGAAATCTATGCATATATACTAGGAAATTAGTTGCGTAATTCTGTTCGCAGAAAACAAAACGCTAGTCGTAATGATTACAATTTTTCATTGCATAATAATAAAACAAACGTATCATTATAAATGTAAATGATGCATGCTTATTGAAATAACTGCAATAAGCGACAATTCTATCTCCATATAGAAGAGCGTAAGGATGAGAAACAACGAAGGCCGGGCTCAGAATTAAGAGAAAGGAAGCAAGTGTCACTTCAAAATTCATTACATCAACATATTTGAAAATGTAATTTATCTTAAAAATAATCGGAATGTCCTAGGACTCCAATCTTATAAGTAATTATGATGAATGGTATAATAATTTTCCGGACATAAATAATATTTTACTCTCTCAAGCGCGAACATGATGTCAAATTGTCTGCATTGAGTTATCTGTGGTATTTCCCGTTTGAAAACAAGTGCTGTATTCATTAACAACCTCTAAGTTTTGATTTGTCACAAATAAACTTATTCGTCTCTTCGTTGTTACCTTGGTTGCTACTTAAAGAGCATTTAAGCTTGTGTGTGTTTGAAAAATTGATGTTCGAGGTGACTTTTTTTTTTTTACGAAATTTATGTAGTCCCCGTCTCGAAATTTTTCTCGGGAACAACGTTCAAATCATAGATCTCCGATCAAACACACGTACTATCGTTACTAAATGTGAAAAATTGTTCACTAAACGACAGCTTTGCAACCCAGATGTCAAACCTAAATACCAGTTTTAAAAATCTTACAAATAAAAATGAAAATCTTATTTTTAAGAATGTTTTTTTGCTATACACAATGGTAAATGGTTTTAACGGCACGTAATTCATCAGCAAAGACAGCTTTTGTGCAATGCATGGTGATACGCCAAAGAAACACAGGTGTGAGATGGATGAAAAGTGACAAGCCAAGGTAAAAAATGCGTTTGCGTCAACGGTAAAATCCCGGCTATGGAAACTCTGCAGGTAAAATAAAATGCCTCTTCGGTGGTTCATATGGCCATGAAAGTACATGCATCTAGTATTGCTGATCAAATATCTAATAAAGTTTATGTATTTTTTTTCAGAAACGATTGCTACTGTCATAGCCCCTATGAAACACTTTTTGAAAAACAATTTATTTTTTATATTCATAACTCATTCATTGAATAAAGCAGTCCGGAAAAAGTGAACCCTCCCATCATGTTAAATATTTTTATTTTAAGCCTGTTATAAAAGATGAAACAATCAATATTTCCATTTATGTAAAAGTTATCAGGATTACCTCAAGTAGTTGGAAGTCTTCAGTCAAGCGACACAAATCCAAGAAAAGCCCCCCCCCCCCCCCCCCCCCCCCCCCGATGTTGATTACGTTTCAAACAATAAAAAAATAATGAACTTTATAACGTAAAATCAATACAAAATTAAAGTAAACGAATAGACTCACTTTTTGGCGAAAGTTAGATATTCCGAATAAAAATATCAAATATTATAGAGAACATGGCGAGTAAAAGTCTTTAATTATTCAGAGAACATGGAATTCTATCTATCTTGTAATGATACTCAACGTGACACAATTCATCAGAGCAAAACTTTTCAATAGGATGTGATGGTATACTTTTATGTTATTAGGACCTTGATTGTGTAAAAAAAGATATTGAACTTTAACTGAAAATTTTTATGAATCTATTGGCGTCTCGTAGATTAAGAGTTAATGTAATATAATCTTTAATTTGTGATTAATCATGTCAATGGTTTAAAATAAATGACAGAAAACCGTTACTTGAGGAAGAAAATATATACATATCAATAACACTTTCGTTAGAAATAAATTAGTGCAATAAATTAAATTACTTGACTAGAATAATAAGAATTGCTTCATCACACGATAAGGAAACTCGGAGATACCTACACATTCTCAACGAAGACAATCTTGATAGCTGTCAGGTCATATTATTTCTTTTTTCGTTTGACTGGATTAATATCATTACAAATTTCATTGAGTTCCTTTCGCTATGATTGCGGTGAAATTATGTCTAGGCTTGCTTTTCTTTGTGCTCGAACATCAATGCCGTGTGGTCATCCCGCATGAGAACTGTACAAACAACGTATGTTACTTTGACTTTGTCGTGGACTACAAGTTCACCATGATGTGGTACAATTACACCAACCCCAGGGAACCACAATTTCAACCTGTTGTGATGCGAGACGGCATATTACAACGTCGGGTGTCAAATGTAGCATGCAGGGAACAGTATATTCCACTAACGAGGGAAGGTACAGTAAACGATTATTCGAGGGTTATAAATTTTAGCAAGGTTTGCGAAAACCTCAATGTTGCAAGTTTTTTTTGCAACAAAGCCGTCCTCAACAAATAATCCAAATTTTGATTGCGAAAATAAATCGTGGTAAACCAGTGTATCTCTGGTCAATCGCGAAATTTGTCGCAAATAAAAGTTGAATCATTGTATATATTTGTTTACTGAAAATATTCACAAATTTTGGTTTGAGTAAATTTAAAAATATCAATGTTTTACTTTAATAAAATGTTGCCGTTTAGCAATCAAGGGAATCAATATTTAAATAATTATATTCTTTTAAGAAAAAAAGCTTTTGTAATTCTAAAAATTATTAATAGTTATCTTTACTACTATATTAAGATAATAGACTCGAATTTTAAGCTTTATTACCGATAAATCGGAAGAGTACTATCTTTTGTTTTATATATTTTAAACATCACTGGTACTTGAAGATTACCAATTTGTTTTTTTTTTCTCACTCAAGCTTCATTAATTAATAATCAATAAAAATTCCTCAAAAAATTCCGGAAATCATCTGAATTGTTTGAATTTTACAATCTTGCGCATGCGCATTACATTCACACTAAACCACGGGA
The DNA here is from genome assembly GCF_025612915.1 of Magallana angulata. Taxonomy (NCBI): domain Eukaryota; kingdom Metazoa; phylum Mollusca; class Bivalvia; order Ostreida; family Ostreidae; genus Magallana; species Magallana angulata. Next base: position 10,601,624 of record NC_069119.1, read on the forward strand.
GGCTCTTTATTCTATGTTTCAACAATACCACATTTGCTTGTATAAACTTGGAAACGATAGAACAAATGCGTGTTAATTTTCATTTGAAAATTTTTCTGATCATCAAAGAAAATACGGGAGATAATTCGTACACAGTACATTTACTATAAAAAAAAAATCCGAGAGTTTCGAATGTTAACATGGTGTCCAAAAAACGTTGTTGAAATATGTTGAATTTCTCAATTATAGCATTAAACTTTTCGAAGAAAGGTATTTACTACTTTAAAATGGTTTGTTATGAACAATTTGACTGTTATTTTCAATGCAACTTTATTAATTTTCTCCAAAATCGTTTTGGAGCAATTCTGCAATTTTCTGCTACATTACGGGCATATGGAAGGCATTTTAACTGTGGTGAAGGCCTTAACCGAGATACGGATTATTCAATTCAGCAGAGTGTAGTGAAATTAATAGCATTATTGTAGGCTTGAAGTTTGGTTATGCAAATGTCAACAATTTATGGTGTTTCGATGTATCTTTACGTAAATGCCCGATATCATATGCAATGTCAACCCGTGCGTGCACGGGTCAAAGTCTAGTATGCTTTTAAGAAAAATATCTTTTGTTCTTGTCACGGACAAATATATTTCATGTTTTCAAAAATCAAAATTTTTGACCATTATATAAATAGATTCACTTCATTGCGTAATATTCTGTTAAGTTTCAGAACTCTAGATATTATCATACATACGGATTTAAGTGGTTTTTCGTTTTTTTAAACATGTATACAAGAAATGCTGGCATACACTACTGCCCGATATATATTTTGCGGTGTGAATAGGTTCTTTTACAACCTTTTTGGACTAGGTTTAAACAAATAAGTCTCATGTTATGACACAGAAAGTTCAAACAAATATCTTTTTACAGAAATGAAAAATGATGTGTCTACTGGTGATGGGCGATATAAACTTGTGTATGCAATCAATGGAGAAATTCCCGGACCTAACATTGTGGTTTTTGAGGACCAGGTCGTAAGTAGTTTGTTAAATGATTTGACGGATATGATGTTCTGTGCATTTTGCATACACAAAACTGTTCAAAAAATCAGCGGCCAAACTCTGTTTAGAGGGTTTTACGTAATATAGAATTATAAAGACATTAGTTCTTAGCGGATATAAAATCAATCATTTTTTCATCTGAATAAGGAAATGTGTTGTAAAGGTTGGAAGCTGAATTCAAGTGCTTCATAGTTAGTCGGTAAAAGTTATCAAAAAATTTGAGATTGATTCTGATTTACTTTTCTGGAAGAATTTGTCTGTGATTTATTTCCCATTAAATAAAGGATTCAACTTTGTTTGAAAACAATCAAACTATTCTTCAAATACTCAATATATGTCTGTACAAATATTGCAAGTTATTGTGAATTAATTTATACTTGAATGTTATAAACTAATCACCACCAATTAGGTGTCCATCACTGTTCGCAACGCTTTAAAACTGGAGGGCGTTACCATTCATTGGCATGGGTTGGTACAGCGTGGCACACCTTGGATGGACGGACCGGATATGATATCACAATGTCCAATCAATCCTGGTCAAACGTTTGAATACAGGTCGGTAAAATCTGAAATTTTGAAATTGCTACAGAGAACTATGTAGAAGCTTTCAATAAAACTTAACTAAAGAAAAGTTTCATTGTAATGTTTTTGAAGACTTTTGTTCAATAAGTTCTAATAGCGGAGTTTAGACAATATGAGAATATGAAAGAAGTTATTGGAGTAAATTATAGGTGATGCAAATAAACAAATCACCTGTCATAAACTGGCACATTTTTTACGTGTATGTCCTGTAGTTTTTAAGTAAGGTGATTAAAATGTCTTTGGCTATCGACAATTGTGTCTGCAAGCGGGAATGACGTAACTAACCAAACAAACCAGAATTACGAATAAATTGGCATTAAACATTTTGAAATGCAAATTATCATTAATGAATTATGATTTGGTTAATCTAAAAGACAACACAAGCGTTACATGTAGCTTAGTGAGAAAAAATTGAGACAAACGCCCTGATATAGAGATATGTTTCTCACCGGGTAGCCATGAATAAAGCTTTAATGTGTCACATACAATACGAACGTGTCTTTCACCAAAATGCGACCTATGTTTAATTCCGGGTGGATTTGGCATACTTTGATGAAACTATTAATTCTTGAACTTAAAAGCAGTCTGAGATATCTTGTTTTGATCATACTTTATTTATCGTGCAAGTGTTTACCTACACCACCACATTTCCTATTATTCGCAACCAGTTGATTAACTTATGCTTACTTCCGGGAGTATTTTGCTTACCTTTATTAGAATGATCAAAATTTTCAAAGCTTCTCGGGGATGTTTGGAATTGCGCCATTCCTATATTTACTTTTAGACTTATAACTATCCAAGGACAAATACTTCAAAATTACATAAATATATGTTAAAATCTATTAAATTGTCTACCAATCATATCTGTTTGACACTAACATTAGAAAAGAACTAAGAATATGTATGTAAATTTAGTTCGATAATTTTATTGCAGGTTCATTGCTTCCCCTGTTGGAACTCATTGGTACCATGGTCACATACACAGCCTTCGATCTGATGGCCTTGCAGGTGCTATCATCGTGTTACCACGGATCCGGCCCCCTATCGTAAGAATTGCTGATAATTGACATAGTACTTTTAGATAATTAATTTAGATTTTATTCATTGCTATCACGTTTTTCTCATTATGTAGCATCATAATATTTATTAAACATTTATGATAACAAGATTAGAAGTTAATTGCTATTTAGTAACTTTTGTGCGGTGTCATTTCATGACCTATTCTAGTCATGTTTATAACTCGCACATCAAAATTTTGTCTGAATTGAAAAAGTATTTGAGGCGATTTTCAAAACCCTCTCTGATGTACACCCCCCCCCCTTTTTTTACTTTTATAGATAATATTGTAGATATTTATGAATATCATTCATCAAAAAATCATTCAAATAGAACAGCTATATGGTTAACAATATAAATCTTCATATAATCAGAATATGCCATTTTACTCAGTTTTACCGATGCACTTTAGCTTAAAGTTACTGGAAAAATATATATCGGAAGAATCACGATTAATTAAAACCAATGGCGTATACTATTACGTTACGTTTATACACAGGGCATACCAGAAGAAGCAATTCCTGACGTTGAAGCCGAGTTTTCTGCCGTGTTATTCGATTGGATGAAAACCACAGCACAAGAGAAACTACAAGCTATAAGAGGCGGATTTGGATTGTAAGTTTTAAGGACGTTGTTTACTCAGGGTTTAAGTTCTCAAATTCGGATTTTTATAACGTTCAATGTCATGAATAAAATTTGTTCTTAAAATAAAAATTATCTCGGAAATGAATTATTATTGACATACCATTTGATAATTTTACTAAATCATGGAATTATGCTCAAACAATGTTGTGGTTTTTTTTTCAAAACAGAGAAAATTCGGATTAAAGTTTTCAGATTTTGTTTTTTCACTGAATTAATTTTGGTAGTACTATACTATTCAAAGTTCAGATTTTATTTGTAAGTTAACACAATTTTGCATATTCTCTGTTGATTTATTTCCTATTTAAATTTAGATAATTGTATGGCACATACTTAAATAATATTGAAAAATGCTTAAAACGCTTAAAACCGATAAAAGACACCAAATCGCATAATCATTGACCTCATTTAAATTTTATGCCATCAGGTCAATATACTAGTTTTAATAGTTAACATGTATTAGGTTTATCATCATTCAGTTTTTTTGTAAAATCGAATCAAAAATGGGAAGAAATTTAAAAACAAATAGAGGAAATTCGGACTGGAATAAAGTCGTATTGCTTTGTATCTATTTAGTATCTCTGCCATTCATAAATTTCATTTCATTTTTTACAAGATCTTAGCAATTTGTATTATTTTTACAAGTAAAAAAATCTCATTGACCTACAATTTTGAAATTGAAAAATAACACTATCATGAAAGGTCTATAACACACAATAGATGTTTTTCATTGTCATCAATGGAATTTTTTGATTCTGAGTAAACGTAATCCTCAATGGCAAAGTGGGTGTTTGTTTGTGCATTTGTATTACTTGGTTTAAGTAATGAGCAGGTTTTAAACAGCCGAATGGAGACCCTGTCCAGCAAAAAAAAAAATTTTTCTTTCCTAAAAACCACGTTCTACATTTTTCATGAAAGCAGCTTTGCAGGTTGGTATTGTATTTTTTTCTTACCAAATACAAGCATTCTATTAACAGTAACAAAGGTTGTGCAGGAAAACCAATATAGGCATTATATTGTAGGTATAGTTAACACAATAATTTTATTAAAACTTAGACTTTTTGGTTTAACTTAAGAGCTGCTTTCTTTTTTTTTTTCACCAAAATATATTCCATTTAGCAACCTTTAAGACATTAGATTGACGTTCTGCAGTTGAATTAATGGAAGTTTATTACCCTTTGATCATGCTTAAATTCATTATGTATGTGTGAGCTTGAAATAAAAGATTTATATAATAATAAATAATAAAAGCAACATACCATCGTCACATTACTATGGGGTTTATGTCTCTCAGCTTATTCGTTATGCAAGAGCATGTTCTACGTATACTAACTATTTCTTTAACGAGGCAAGCTACGAACAAACATATTGTAGGAACAAGAATATCAAGAATTTCAATTAAAATCATCTTTACACAAGGTCGATAACATGACTTTGTTAGGAAGTACAACGTTTATTCAAACACATGCCGACTGACGTTTTTCATACTTGTTAAACCATTGTTTATACACCTGACTAACTACAGTTTCTTCCGTTTTTCGTGATCTTGGCAAGGAGCACACGACGAGTGTGTGATTGGTCGACAGGGGATGTTTACTCCTCTTTGGCACCTGATCCCACCTCCAATATAATGGAGGTCCATGTTCGCTCAAAGTTTGTCTTATGACCGTCACAAATTATCATCGTTTCGTTGTTTTCCCCGATTATGACATTACCCCGATTATGATGTTAATCTCAATCATGACATGTCTAATTGTGACAAGGAGCACCCAGCTGGTGCGACCGATCAACAGGGGACCTTTTCTTAGGCATAAAGATATACTAAAAAACGGTCAAGACCATCTTAAGACCCATTCCCATTGAAAATTGATTCATGGCGTTAACTAATATGTTGATATTTTTTAAATGTCAGCTTGGACGACTACGACGGACAGTGCAAGCCGTTGCCAGTTAATCATGACGGATCTGTCATATTGTTAAGGCTGTATATTGGTCTGGTCAATGGGAAAGGTATGGACAGAAAATATTCAAATTAATGGAATAGACACTGTCACAAGCGTGAGCTCGTATTTTCGATAGTGACATTGCACTTGAAAAGCGCTCAACGTTTGTGACGTCCTAAATAAAACTCATAATTTAACAATTTAGTACCATGCCGATGTATGGCATAATACACGTGTTACAGGACACAATTTTTATAATAATGACCTTTAATATGTGATGTTTATATACATTTTCATTACTAAAATGTGTCTGAAAGTTTTGATAATACTCTAAAGATAATAAATTCCAACATTGTCAAATGAAAATAAAGCCATTATCTGACAAAGAAAAAAAACTAACTAGACATATGGAAAAAACAGGAGGTAAATTTTCATTTTATCATTTGATGTCTCTTAGCAATAAATTAAATACATGGAACAGAAAAAAAATCCCTAGGACAGAATTTTAAACAAACAATGTGGTAAACGTGTGATATTTTTTTCCTCTTGAATAATTATATCAGTAGAAATTCATGTTCAGAATAAAATATTTCTATACAACTTAATTACAGGCCAGAAGTTTATTAACAATGATCCAACCTCTCCAGAAAGAGATTACTTGCCATTTGAGACGTTCACTGTATTACAGAACCGTTACTATAGGTTTAGAACTATCAACGCAGGATTTGACGTAGGATTTGAAATTTCTATTGATGACGTAAGTTAGTGTCTGAAAATCAATCTAAGCAACGAGTTTTTTAAGCTTTGTAATTCCTCGTCTATTAAATAATATGTTCATTTTACACTGCATATCAACAAGTTATTAATAGGGCTGATTTTTTTCCTTTTATCTAGCACATGCTGATCATTGTTGCGTTCGATGGCAACGATGTACAACCCTACAAGACAGATATTGTTGTTGTTCAACCCGGTGAAAGCGTGGATTTTATCATTTTTACAAACAGACCAATAGGCAATTATCGTATGAACTACTTTACAACACCTATTAGAGACCTCACTGGGGTGAGTTTTCGTCTCTCAAGTTTTAGTGACACTTTTTTTTCGTATCTATATAAGTAATTGTACTCAACCTGACTAAAATGATCAATGAGTTTCTAGCGCTAAAATTTCAGCTAACAAAACATATTGAAAAAAATTGTAGAACTTATTTATCAAGTTAAATTTTTTCTCTTTAACCCGACCTTGTAATACTCAAAGAGATTATAATGTTATGTTGCCGGGGAAAAAAGAAACTTAATTTTAAAAAGTCTATCATTTAAAACTGTCATTGATTTTAACTGTTTTTCAGCAAAAAACCGAAGAAAATTTACTAGTGTCTTATTTATATAAATAATAAAAAAAAAAATATTAAGAAGAATTTTATCTGTGAAAACAATAAAATTAGTAGATACATCTGTAAGAAACAATATCAAACATGCCATTATAAAACTTTCAATAATGCCTTCAGCTTTTCCTACACTGTACTTATCTTTGCAACTCTTAATTTCTTTGATGAATACAATTTTGCAGGAAACGTTGGATAACCGTGCACGCACCTATGCTGTATTGAATTATCAGGGGATGGACGAAAACAGAATTCCTATCATAAGACAACGAGACTGCACCTCGACTGTACCGTGCTTAGCTGTCAATCAAGTTTTCGGGTAAACATTTTAGTATCAATAGAAATGACGGATATTTTTTCCTATAAAACATACTGTCGGTTTTAAGTATTCTACGTAGCCAAACGCTTTCATCTTTAAGAGGCGGATACCGAAATTAAAATGAGACTTTCACTCATAACTTTGTTGACACATAACATCTTTCATTTCAATTAAATTGATTCTGTCATGACCATTTATACATGTACTGTTATAGTAATCTAAGTATGGTTTTGTTGTATTTCCAACAATTATATTCGTATTCTTTTGATGAAGATATGACTATTATCAATAAGAAACAGTGATTTTATTTCAGCCTCTACCCTGCCGGCATAAATATTGTCAGCATTCCGCTAACTAGACTTCAATCGACACGGTGGGCCATAAGGAAAACTCCCGTCCCTATTGTAACACCTGGAAGAAAAAAACAGCTGTTCTTTCTAAACTTTAATATTGATGGTAATACATACACAGATTACAGTTTTGCTGTCCTCTATCTCAAAATAATTTATTTTTGGTTTAGTTCAGTTATTTACAACCTAAGACCTTTTTAAAATGATGTTTTTAACGAAAAGAAAAGATTGGCTAGTATAACAGCGAGTTGTTGAACTGTAAAAATAAAAGAAAAAAAGTAATTTTGGGAAAAAAAAATATCTTGGAAAAAGTTTTGTTTTACTAATGATAAGTCCAAACTGAACTTGATTTCCTTCTGCTGTTACATTTTCATATCAGTTTTTATTAGATTTGATAAATGGAATAAAAAGCTTTATCATATATCAAAATTTTTAAAGTTTTTAATTAACTGAAAAAGCTAATGTTTGATTCTTCATTTCTCAAACCGAAACTTTTCGATGAGCTCTATTATTTGAAAAAAGGTAATGAAAATGGTTTGACAGAAAATAACTTTGTTAAGGATAGATTGTCAATTATGCAAACTCTAATTTATTTTAGGAGCTGTACATTTATAGAAGTGAAACATATGAAAATGTTGAAATCTTTGAAATATCCTTTAGTTTCAGAGTAAATGGAGTTGGATTAACACCATTTACATTCATCGTTGTTCATACCGATTAAGAGATTATACCTAAACTAATAATTAAATAATTGGAATGAAGAAATGTTCTTTGCTGGCAATAGAATTACTTATGGTTTTATGGCATTGTTGAATACTTGTGTAAACAGTGCATGACTCAACACGTCTTGTTTATCTTGTTTAATGACAGTTAGATAGTTAAAAAGTATTAAATTATTTTGCTCTGTATATCGTAGGACCTCGAACATTATGTAAACTTGTTATTATTTTTTTTTATTATCACACTCTTCACAGTACGCGGGTGTGTTTAGGAAGCATATTGAATCTGAGTTACATGTAATTTCCTGATTTTTTGTTGTTCTATTTCATTTTATGTGAAGAAATATACGTAAGCTATGTATAGGTGTCTCGTGATAATGTATCAATAGGGCAGTACTGTACAACCCGATTTTATTGCATTGACATCTGTTATATAGGATTATACTAAGATTTTGATCTGATTCAAATCAGTTATTCAATCTCACGATTTTGAATATATTGTCCAAACTTAATGAAAAAAAATTACAGTTTTCTCCATTGAACCACGTATTTCATTCATGAACTTAATTTAATTTCAGGAGGAAGTTCTAACATTAACGGTCACCGGTTTGTCAAACCAACTTCAGCGCTTCAGGTTTGAATATTTTCACATAATAGTAAACTCTTTATTTTGGAGAAAAGTATAACTTTATTTTATGTTCCTTTGGACATTGTTTGTCAAATGTCTAATTTAAACTTTTTTACTATTTCAAATTGAAATTGTAACGAATACAAACGTATGATTTCATTTCATTGATAAATTATCCGAAACAATGAATATTATTATCTGAAAATATCATTAATGAATGTAATGTTTTGTCAATAAGCAACGGCTGTAAGGATACATTGAAGACATTGAATGTTTTATGGACGAAACGTCCGAGAAAGCTTGATTTATTACTAATTTTTCCCCATACATTTCCTCTGCATATTTATACATTGAATACGTTTTAAATAATGAGAAAAGGTAATCAACATTAAATTTGACATTTTTTGAACGGCTTGTCAAATAATGAAAAAAGCAAATCACAAAATAAATGCACCTTGCGAAAAAATATGTTCCCAATATTTTCATTGAACAGGTTGCCGATACACTGTTAGATTATGCAATATGAAAAAGCATTCAACGATTTTGTTTTACATGGTAAATTCACTCTATAGAAACAGTTGACATAATATTTATTATGAAATGTTTTAAATTGTAAAAACTTCATTAGTTAGTATTGGTGTTCACCAACTTGTTTACAATAAATCTGGGTTCACCATGTTGGAACCTATCTTGTTCCTCTTTTTAAAGGTTATACATCTATCTTAGTGATCTGCATTTGAGGTGTTTCCTTTTTTTATTGTAAATGATATTAGGGAAAAAAATAAGTCAAGAAAACACATTTGGTTTTAAAACCAGTTGTGTTTACACAGCATATTAACTTAATGCATTTTTAAGGACAATAGAGTCGATAACAAGAGTCCATAAAGAATACCGAAACATCAATGTTTTTACTGATAGAACTAATACCAATATGAGAAGAAAAGTTGGTCCCTCTGATACATGGATTTAAAAAAAAATTTCCTTTAAATACAGTTTTTAGAAAAACCTCTGACCATATTCTTATTAAGGCGTCGAGCTAATGCTCGGCAGCCTTCTAGCGATCGTCTGGATTGGCAATCGTCCAAAAATTCATGCACTGCACCGCCTTTTTAATGCGCATAAAAAATAAGTTCCTTGAAGTAGTAAACGTATTACAAGATTTGTATTCCTTTTATTCAACTAAATTGTGTACAAAAAAACCAACTTTGCCTCCCTGGTTATTGACAACTCATTGCATTAGTATAAATTTGCTTAATCAAGAAATGGCGGATGAATACAATAAGGTGCAATGTAAACATTCACTAAAATATTATTTAAGTTTATCGCTTACATTTTGATTGGAGACTGTGCCCGATAGAAATAAAATTTGATATGTAAATGTATTTGTTATCGGGCATGGTCTCCAAAATAATTGTAAGCGATAAACTTATCTAGAGATTTTGTTGCAATTAATAAACACGATAATGCAGTTGATTTGGTCGAGCATTTTAGATAGCACGTGTGGATTTGTTTGTAAACAACCATAGCATAGGTAATCTTGTTTCAAACGGGAATTGAAATAAATTAAAGTATGTTTTATTATTATAATTAGGGACACGCTGTTAATGTATTCAAATTATGAGCCTGTGAAATGTGCAAAGACTTTTTAAAGCAGAAAGAAAATATTTTTTTTTGAGTTTTGAAATTTCTTCGAATTTTGTAACTATGATGAGTTATTGTATTATATACTCATCACGAATTAGCCTCATCACTACCTATTTTATAACGAAATATACTGATTATTGTTTTTGAAACAGCACAAAGCGTAATTTCTTTCCTTTTTTATTCTAATATTATTTGATAAACGACTATATATATTAGTACAGAAATTCAAATTATTGATATCATTCTATATAAAAGAAAATGTCAGCTCGACGCCTATGTGGCCGTTCCGGCCTTTGATTTTGTTACTTTTCACCATAGACGTATCCTGGTCCCGGCGCCACAACACCATGTGGACCCGATACCTGTACAGACAATGACTGTCGTTGTACTCACACGCTCAAATTTGATTTGGGAAATGTTATAGAAATGGTTATTTTCTCCTACGGTAAGAATTGTTGTAAAATCGTCATGCTTACATGTAACAGTATTTGCGGAAGGGTTTTTAAAAAAAAAACAAAAAACAAAATCACAAAAAGTAACTTTATTGAAAAGCGTAGGTTAACGTTCAATTCATCAACATGAAAATTAAATTAAATTAATTGTTTATTTTATTCTAGAAACTAATGTATTATTTATAGTTTATAGATTATAATGCAAATAGTGCATTTTTTTCCTTTTATAAATAGTTTATAAGGGTCTTTAATAAATAACATTCGAAATATTTTTCTCCGATAACAACATTATTGTCATTTGATATTGCACTTAAAAAAAATAGCGTTTTCAATAAAGAAAAAAAAATGACAACATAGAGTAAATATGGGCGCTTTTCTAATTCCTTTGACGTTTTACAACTACTCCTAATTGTTATTTGATACCATAATTTATCTTTTAAAAAATTATGTATATATTGTAAACGTAATACATTTGGCTATGTGTTCATATTAGCGTCTTCGGCGGAAGGCAGGTTTCACTTATCAAGTACACTGCCAAATGTTTACATAAATGTTGGTAGATTCATATATTGAAAAATGCGCCAAATCAAATCCACGCTAAACTGTTAAAAAATCAATTTTCCGCTAAAAACCATGCATGTCAAATTATGTGAACCTTACAATATATTACGACTTACTTCGACGTTAGCTATCTCTTTGGACAAACGCTTTGCTTGATTCAGTTAATTACACGTATAAACAAAATATGAATTTTTTGTTTCTTTTCAGGTAATATAAAAGTAGTGCATCCTGTTCACCTACATGGCCATCATTTCCACGTTATAAAGATAGCATATCCACCCTTTAATCCGGAAACAGGAAACTCTACTGCCTTTAACCCTGATATTCGATGTTTAAATGAACCATGTACAAGAGCTACATGGGCGGACCCCTCTTGGATAAACGGAAACATCCCTGGAGTTAATCTTGTTAATCCACCTCTCAAAGATTCAGTCAATGTTCCGGCAAATGGATATGTCATCATTCGATTCATGGCAGATAATCCTGGTATACAGATTTCTTGTAAATTCTCGCTTGTTTTTTTTAATTGGTATTTGTTCATTGGAATGACATACTTTTTGAAATCTTATGTTTATTAAGATTATTAAGATCTTATATTATTATTTTTTTGGATATCATGAAAATTATGAGGTAAAAATGCTTTGCCTAAATATTGAATTTCAGGATACTGGTTCATGCACTGTCATTTACAACATCATCAGTTTGAAGGAATGAACTTAGTTATGCAGGAAGGGGAGGTTCATGAAATGGCGCCTTTGCCTACCAATTTTCCAACATGTAACAATTTCCGGGTAAACCCAAATCAATTTTACAGTATCATCAGAAACCAGAATAGAATGCTTGCTTCAAAAGGTAGGTGTCTTAAGTATTCTTTATTTTTGTTTTGTGTCCTTCTCTTATTATTACAAAATACTTTCAAAGAGAGATTAGATTAACAATGGTCAAGAATAAAAAAAGTTTTTAATGTACCATATTCACCGAAAAATGTTCTTTGTAAGAAATTTTAACACCTTTTATAAATTTTTCTTGATATATATATATATATATATATATATATATATATATATATATATATATATATATATATTAAGAAAGTTTTTTTTTTTATCATATAGGGATTACCCAAAGTTTTACTTCTGGACAAGCTTTCGCAGAAACAAGTAATGCCGCCAAAATGTGTTTATTGTTCCCATGGATATGTGACAAAAACCACTATGTGTAAACATTAACTAGATTGTTGCAATTAGAATTGGGGCAAAATAAAATAAAGTTGAAGTTTGATAAAATTTATTTTTTTTATTATACATGTAACAGACCATTTTTATCTGGGAAAAATGTTCATAAAGGTTTTTCTTTTTGTTTCAATTCTACATTCAAGATAATGAAAATATTACGAATTTTAATTTCAAAAAGTCAAATGTTTTGCATTCTATTAATTTCAATCTGAATAAGGTTGCAATGACAACAAGGTGATTTTAAGATATTTCAGCAGATTAAAAAAAATAAGAACACTATATATTGCCATCACTGTACTGATATGTTTCAAGTAATGAGCATTGTAACAATTTATTTACAATGAACAATCAAAGTCATTTATTAAAAGACAACAGAGTAAAAATAAGGATATTTTTTTAGTTGGGCATAGGTCGTTGCCATGGTTACCGGGTGATATCTGTTTTTATCATTTTGGAAATTTGAAAATGCACGCTATTAGAATATAGTTTCACAAATACATAGACAGTGAATAGGTATTTCATTATTCCCAAGAAAACGTTAATTGCCAGCGGTGCAGATCTATTCCGTTATGGTAAACAAGTTAGAGTTACATGTATAGGACTTTTAATCTAACGTAGAAATTCTGATAACGACAGAGAAATCGGATGATAAATATTCACCTTAAGCAAATAGCGCACATACTTTTTTACGGTAAATGTTGTCTAAATGAAATAACAATCTTATAATGTATGTAAAAATACGGAGAATCTTTACCCTGTACGTCGCTAGTCATTTACAAGTTTGAACACGACCGTTTGATAGGGCTAGAAACACACACATTTAATTGGGATATTATAGAATGTCATTTTGCAAAATTGATATCATTGCCGATTGATTGAATCTTACTTCAAAATTTAAAAGGTTAACAAAGTCACCGTTGTCAAGTTGAAAACTTTGAAAGTAAATGCCTAAAAAATATTTCTAAATTCTAATATTTCCTCCACATCTTCCCAAAATATGAGGATAAAAGGTTCTTTTTTGTTATTTGTTGGTTTAAACAATAAAAAATAATAATGCTATAATTTTAATCATTGATACATTGATTTAAAGTGACGTCACAGAGGTGTTTGGATTTTATCCTTCCATTTCATGTTTTACGAGTATGCAATTTGACATCTGTTATGATGTTATAAAAAGTTAGATGAAGTCCGTTTATATATATATATATATATAGAGAGAGAGAGAGAGAGAGAGAGAGAGAGAGAGAGAGAGAGAGAGAGAGAGAGTTGATCTTCCAGGTTTTGCGAATGTGTGGAAAATCTTACTTGTTATGGTCTTCTCAGTCACCATAATGTGATATGATAACACTTAATCTAGAGTACCAAGAATGATCTTGTTGTTAAAATTAATGGATAACCTTAAAACCTAAAAATAAAATAGTCGCAACTTATTTTTCAAAACTTTGTTACACATATATATGAACAGTGTTCAAGTGTTTTTAGCTCACCTGAACCGAAGGTTCAAGTGAGCTTTTCTGATCACCCGTTGTCCGTCGGCCGTCCGTCTGTCCGTCCGTCCGTCTGTCTGTTCGTCCGTCTGTAAACTTTTCACATTTTTGACTTCTTCTTAAAAGCCACTGGGCCAAATTTAACCAAATTTGGTACAAAGCATCCTTATGGGAAGGAGACTATAAATTGTTTAAGAAAAGGGCACAGCCCTTTTCAACAGGGAGATAATTGCGAAACAGTGAGTATATGGTGCGTGTCTTTAAAAATCTTCTTCTCAAGAACCACTGCATCAGAAATGCCAACTTTTTCACAAAAGCTTGTATATATAGTGAAGATTCTTAATTGTAAAAACGTGACCCTTTGATTAAAACTGGGGCCTCAGGCGGGGTTCAAAGTTTAACATAGAAATACATAGGAAAATGTTTAAAAAACCTTTTCTCAAGAACCACTGCACCAGAAATGCCAATATTAACACAAAAGCTTGTATATATAGTGACGATTCTAAATTGTAAAAATCGTGACCCCGGACCAAAACTGGGGCCCCAGGCGGGGTTCAAAGTTTAACATACAAATACATAGGAAAAAATGTTTACATGACTTTTGTTCCATTTATTCAACTAAATTGTGCACCAAAAAACCCAACTGTGTCTCCCTGATTATTGACAACTCATTGCATAAGTATACTAGTATAAGGTTGTTTAAATAAGAAATGACGGATGAATTCGATAAGGTGTAAAAAATTCACTAAAATATTTTTTTAGTTCATCGCTTACATTTTATTTGGATAACGTGCCCGATAAAAATAAAAATTAATATATAAATTTATTTGTTATCGGGATCAGTCTTCAAGATAAATATAAGCGATAAATTTATCTTGTGATTTTGTTGCAAGATTGCAGCTAGTTTGGTTGAGCATTATAGATACGGCAGATCAACGCACGTGGTGTGGATTTATTTGTAAACAACCAGACCATATATAATCTTGTTTCACACGGAAATTCAATTTAAAAACAAGTATGTTTTATTTAAATTAGGGAAACACTGTTTATGTGTTACCCTCCTATACAAATGATGAACCCGTAAAATTTGTTCAAACTTGAAGAGTGTTTAAAGCAGAAAGAAGATAATTTATTTATGAACTTTGAAATTTCTTCGATATTTGTAACCGTGATGAGTTATGATTCATTGTATTACAAATGCATCACTACGTATTTTATAAGGAAATGTACTGAGTATACAGTCACATGGTGATGTTAAAATTGCATATGAAAATATAGTTGCATATTGTGGTATTTATGGACTTATTGTACGTACGACCTAACTCAGACAGCGCGTGCAGGTTCATGACAGTATTTCACTGACATGGCTGAGGCAAAATAATTACCGAATTTTCATTTGAATTCGGGGCGTTTCCGCACGCGACAGGAGCTGATTTTTTTATAAGATGAAAAACAATGTGTAAGAGGTCTAACTATCCCAGTTTTGTAATATTGCGAGGTCATTTGAATTTTTGATTCTTGTTGTTTCCGGAGGGGGGGGGGGGTTAAAGGCCCGGGCTTGATTTTCAAACACATGTGTAACTTGGAGGTAATCAAAGTCTTACGCCTTGCTGGATGCACGTGTATATTTTGCTAGAAAATTGTAAATGAAGCGTTGTTTAAAAATATGTCAAGAGGATTTTTTTTCCAGAAGTTCGTTTTGGATTTTTAATCTGTATGATTGTCAAGTTGTGCAACTTTGGTAAGAATATATAGTAAAATTTAATACTGTAGTGACACCTGCACGGATCTCCGCGGGCTCCCTGGTCGAGGACGGATTTGTCCCGGTGCACGGTGAGGGCTATTGTGAACTCTTGTTGATGAACTCATGTTTTATGTGTATTTGTATGTTGTCTGCTTGGCAATAAATACTTAATATATACGAATTTAGTTACACAAAATATTTTTATTCTGATATTATTTGATATACGACTATTGGTATAGAAATTTAAATTAATGATACCTATCTTAAAGAAAATGTCAGATCGAGGCCTTTGTGGGCGGTGCGGCCTTTGATATGTATAGTGAAGACGCTAAATTCTAGAAATCGTGACCCTCGGACCAAAACTTGAGCCCCAGGCGGGGTTCAAAGTTTAACATAGAACTTTTAAATTTAAAACTTTTAAATAAATTTTAACATATACAGGAAAATGTTTTAAAATCTTCTTCTCATGAACTATAATGCAACAGTGTGGGATATTACTTTGCATACATGTACATCCTTAAATAATGTAGATTCTAATTTGTAAAAATCGTGACTCCCGGACAAATAATGGGGCACCTAGAGGGGTTTAAAATTTAAACATTTTAAAAATATAAAGGAAACGTTTAAAAATGATCTTCTCAAGAACTACAATTTTATTGTTTGCGAAATTACTATGCATGCATCCCTGGCTTATGTGAATTCGTAATTGGTAAAATCATGACCGATACTGGGGCCCCAAGAGGGGGTCAAAGTTTATTATAGAAATATAAAGGTAACATGTTAAAAAACCTTCTTCTCAAGAATTACAATGCTTCGCAATTTGTGAGATTACTAGCATGCATACAACCTTGGATAATGTAGGTTTGATAGTTTTAAAATAGTGACCCCTGGACTAATACTGGGGACCAAAGCTGGATTAAAAGTTAAATGTAGAGGTATATATGGAAAATGTTTTAAAATCTTCTCAAGAACTACAATGCTTCAATTTGTCAGATAGCTACGTAAGCATTCTCAAATAGTGTAGATTCGAAATTATAAAAGCCGTGACCCTCGATCTAATACTGGGCTCCAAGAGGTGTTCAAAGTTTAGCATAGAAATATAGAGGGAAAATGTTTAAAAATCTTTTTCTAGGGAACTATAATGCTTCAGCTTGTAAGATTAGTATGCAAGCATTCTTAA
The DNA here is from genome assembly GCF_025612915.1 of Magallana angulata. Taxonomy (NCBI): domain Eukaryota; kingdom Metazoa; phylum Mollusca; class Bivalvia; order Ostreida; family Ostreidae; genus Magallana; species Magallana angulata. The sequence continues at coordinate 10,618,587 of NC_069119.1, forward strand.
ATAATGCATATTCAAATTATTAAAGCTTTGGCACTGGACTAATACTGGGGCCCCAAGAGGGGTTCAAAGTTTAACATAGAAAGATATATTGAAAATGTTTTTAAAGTTTTTCTGGAGAACTATAATGCTACAGTTTGTGAGATTACTATGCAAGGATCCTCAAATTGTGTAAACTCTAACGAAGTGGAACCAAGAGTTATCTTTCTTGATGATATCTGTACAGTCTGAGAGTTATTCCTCTTGATGTGGAACTCTTCTACGTTCATTTTTTCAGGCTGTGTACGTGCGGTCCCGCTGCAGTGCTACACATTTTCATTCCTATGTTACTATTTATGTTGTTAACGCCAACTATAAACCTCGGACCAATACTGGGGCCCCATTAAGGGGTTCAATGTTTAAAATAGAAAAAAAAAAATATGCTACGAAATAGAATGTCACAAGAAACTGCTGTTCAGGTGAGCGATGTGGCCCATGGGCCTTTTGTTAATTTTATTTCAATGTATTAGAATTTTCATCCACTCTGGAAACTGTTCCTTGCATCAAATATGTTCCTGTCTAGTGTATTCTCAATCACATGTACACCTGTACAGACACAACCTTTCATTGTACCCACACACTCAAATTTGATTTGGGAAATGTTATAGAAATGGTCATTTTCTCCTATGGTAAGAGTCGATTAAAAAAAATTAATAAGTTAACAGTGTCTGTTGGAAGTTTTTTTTTAATATATTATAAAACGTTATTTGATTGTAAAGCGTTGTTTAACGCCGAATCCATCAACATGAAATCAAACTCCAATTTGCTTTTGTTATTATAATATTTTGTTACTAATATATAATTTACAGTTTGCAGCTAACCATACATACAATTTGTTTTCGTTTCAATTTTTTTTTTTACAAACATCATTGTAATATTCGAAATATGTTGATCCACATATCAACAATCTTGTTATTTCAAGTTGCAACTTAGAAGACACAGTGCTTAGGGGAAAAAGATGAAAGACAACTTAGAATTATTGAGGGCGCTCTCCTTAATCCTTAGACATTTTGCACCTAATCTGACTTGAAATTTTTCTTTAAAAAATATGGAAAAAAACAACAACTTAATAAACCGATGAATAACTTTTTAGGTAAAATGCTTTGCTTTCTCTAGTTAATTGTAAACAAAATATGAATTTTGTGTTTCTGTTCAGGTACTATTAAAATTGTGCATCCAGTTCACCTACATAGACATCATTTTCAAGTTCTGAAGATAGCTTATCCACTCTTTGATCCTGAAACTGGTAACTCCACTGCTTTTAACCCTGACATTCGAAGTTTGAATGAACAATGTACAAAAGCCACATGGGCGGATCCTTCTTGGATAAATGGAAACAACCCGGACGTTAATCTGGTAAATCCGCCTCTCAAAGATGTAGTCAATGTTCCGGCTAATGGATATTTCATCATCCGATTTATGGCGGATAATCCTAGTATACAGTTTTATAATAGATTTCTTAAAATTATTTTTTATTTTTTTTTGATTGGTATTGTTCATTCTATAGAATTCTTTTGTTTTTTAAAAAAATCACCATATAGTTAATTACTGTCGATTAATGAAATATAACTATTTTACTTTATGTAGGTACTGTAAAAGTGGCACATCTTTTAGAGATCAATTCATAATAATATATCACCTAAACTTCACATTATTTCACAAGTTTAACTTGAAATGACATGGTTTTGATGATGTTAAGGCTTTGAGACAGTATATCACACTACTGTGTTATAGATGATCTTATATGGAATAAGTCGTGTTAGATTATATCCTTTAGAATAAGAGGTAAAAGGTTTCGTCTAAATGTTGCACTACAGGATACTGGATAATGCATTGCCATTATTCACATCCTCAGTTTGGAGGAATGAACTTAGTTATGCAGGAAGGAGAGGAGAATGAAATGGCGCCTTTACCAATCAATTTTCCAACGTGTAACAATTTCTGGGTAAACCCAAATCAATTTTACAGTATACTCAGAAACCAGGATAGGATGCTTGCATCAAAAGGCAGGTGTTCTAAGTGTTCTCTATTTTTTATCGCATCCCTCTCTTATCTGTACGGAATACTTCTAATGAGAGTTGGATATTGAGGTTTGCATTAACAGTGGTCCAGGATCTACAAAAAGATCTTCTTATGCAATAAATCCGGCATAAAACGTTTGTGTAAAAAATGTAAAAGCTGTAGCTCTTATGAATCGTTCTTAATAACACTTTGTATAAAATGTATGACTATCGTTTATATGTATAAATTCATAAAAAGAACCTACAATTTACATATTATCAAGTTTTTAATATATTCGAAAATATTTTAGCCTGAATTAAATTTACTTGTATGCATAAATTTAAATGATATTACGGGATTCGTTCTTTTTTATATCTTACAGGAATTACCCCCATTTTTTCTTCTGGACAAGCTGTTGCAAAAACAAGTAATGCCGCCAAAATGTGTTTATTATCCCCATGGATATGTGGCAAAAATCATTATGGGTGAACACCAGAATCGTTTAAATTGGAATTGATGCAAAATAGAGTGATGTGGATTCCTGGGTGTGATAAATTCAATCTATTTTATTGTAATAAAAAATGCATCTATTTAAAAAAGTGAGAAATGCTCAATTGCTTATAAAAACGTTATTTATCAATTCAATATGATAGTGTTTATTCAAGTATGTCACAATAGGTTTCACTATTTATATTGAAAAAAAAGATTGCGTAAACTGCATGAAGAAAAGAGAGAAATGAAATCAATACATTCATTCACAAAATCACACTGTGAGATTTCATGAAAACTATTTATTAGAAAATATTAAGACACTAGGGCGAGTATTAGTAAATACTTATTTACTGGCTATGAGGAAAATAGCAAGTTAATTGTCTCCCGAGACAGCATCTATTTCCTAAGGAGTCAATGCTCGAAAAGTCAATAAATAGGTATTTCGTTACACCGAAGACAACTTTGATTGTCAGCGACACAGGCCTTGATAAGCAATATAGAGTTATCGGACTTTGAATTTAACGTTGCAAGTCAGATAACGCGACAGTGAATCTTCTGAAATTAAAAAAATTAAAAGAATTCTCATGATAAATATTTACCATAAGCAAGTAGTGCGAGAGCATCGGGTCCCCAGGAGGAACCCCCAAGGCATAACTGGCCGACCACTACCTATCATAACACGTATTCCACCAGAACTATGGGATATGGTAAAAACTCCAATTAAAATCAACAGTTTAATTCCTTATCTTGATGCCTATCCTAGGAAAAAAATCAGCAGTGGAATTAATTAAAATTCATTTACAGTACAATTAACCTAGGATGCATAACATGTTCAAAATTTTAACATCAGCATCCGAACATTATGAATAATTAATGGATAAAGTAGGAAAAGAAATAAGTATGGGTAGAATTAATCAATTCCATTCAAATCAATTTTATATCCTTGAGCTTTACAACTCATCGGAATACAAATTATAAAACATATAAAATTATATACAAATGTGCAATGTGCAGTAAGTGAGTGGACATATTAAGACAATATAATCATGTACGTGTCTTAGAATATGAATGGACATAAATGTATGATACGTAGCTTAAACTGTAGTAGTATTACAATGCTGCGCTTTCATCTTGAAAGCGCTAGACAAATATTTTCCTAGATTATTGAGTTCCTTTGTATTGTTAACACTTAAAAGTTTAGCTAGCTTAAAAACACTTGGTTTTTTTGTAATAAAAACTCTTTGACAAGCTTGCTTTCGTATGCCTCGTTCAAGATAATGTTATTTGTATTCTTAATTTTTATCCAGTATTTGAAAATTCGTAGCTTTCTTCTAATATACAAAGGAAATTTACCCAGTTCATAATACACTAAATTATTTGTAGTTTTTTTGTTGACCCCAAGAAATCTCTTACAAAAATTGAGATGTACCTTTTCTATATCGGGTGCTTTGTGGAAACCCCAAATTTCACAGGCATACGAAAGAATTTTAGGCGAAGGCGTACGAAAGCCGAGAAGGATCATTCGAGATTCGAGATTCAAAATACGAGATTCGAAATACGAGATTCGAGATTCGAAATTCGAGATTCAATATCTAAATTAACCAATCAAATCATGGATCTGAAACCTGTATCCTAGCAACATCAAACTGTTCTAAATAAAGATCATTCGTACATGCTCTTTCCTACAAATAAATGTCTTAATAGCTCTTATGTAATGGTTATTAAATGGTAAAATTAACATTAATGAATTAACCCCACACAATATAAACAATTAAATGAGTGATAACACTGTTGGCTTTGCGAATCTTTGTGATTTTGTTTGTCCTGTATGTATTTTCCCCCCCGAACCATTTTAACCCGTAGTGTATTCGCCCCAGCTGTGTAAAAATCGGCTCGTGAAAAAAAGATCTGTTTGATCTAAATAATTAAAACTGAGTGTGGTTTTAGCTATGAAACGAAATTCAATGAAATAATCGACATGTCAAAAGGTTATGATAAAGTTTTAAACCATAGGAGATATAATGATTTACAACCTCAACGACAACAATTCAGATAGGAATAGTGTATTGTAGGGTATCAATGTCATTGTCGATATGAGAGAGAGAGAGAGAGAGAGAGAGAGAGTTTTGTAGTGTAATATTCAATTTTGATTTAGAATTTGAAATTGTTTGATTTGATACAAGCATACACAGACAGTTAAGCCACTCAAAGGAGAAAAGAGAGGAGGTAGCTAGGATAGGGCAGACCAACTAGCAAGCTTTAATTTGAACGGTGTTAACGCACGTGTGATTTACATCGACTCTCTCTCTCTCTCTCATCACCTAGCATTTCCTTTTCCGTGGAGGGGTTTGGGGTAATTGTGATTTCTTACATTAGCTAGCAAAAATGATAAAAAAAAAAACCCATGGAATTTTCTTTAAATTGTGTGCGGATGTTGTACTCAATAATCTGTTTTCAGTATATAAATTTCGGGGGGGGGGGGGGGGGCTATATAGTCCTAATTTAATTTGTCAATTATTCTGTCCCCACTTCGTTCTCTCTTCGTTTTCCAGGCTTATTTTTTATTTGGTTCGGCAAAATATATCCGTACTTAATTAAATTTGACTCTTATAATCGGATTTAATGTTCCAATAAATATAGGGTAGGAAAGAGTAGACGGGACTTGTTTGCGCATATCCTACTGTACCATTCATTCAACACAGGTATTAGCACTCATCGAGTTCGACTTTCATTTCTTTATCCACTGGTTTTAAAGCTATTAATTTTTGAAAATATTTCGAATTTATGGCCTGATTATATATAAATTAGAGCTGCGCTGGTGCATCTTTTTACCCAAATGGACCAAAATATAACTAAATGAATCTAAAAAATTTGACAAAATTAGTTTTAAACGACTCATTTTTCAATTCTAATCGGGTATGTCCTTTAGAAAAATCTTGAACCACACACATGTTTAGCAAATAAAACGACAATTGTTTCATTTTTTTATGGGGAGGGGGTGGTGCCGGTGTAATGAAGAATAATGACCCCCGTAGAATAATGACCGGGGGTCATTTTTCTACGTAGAATAATGACCACCCTAGCTGAAGAATAACTGGATTTTTCTGAAGAAAAAAGACCCAGGGGTTATTTTTCTTCATGTTAAACATGAAGAAAAACGACCCCCATAAAAAAATGACCCCCCTCACCTGTAAACATGAATAGAAATTTGTTACCCCGTATCCAAGATATGACTTTGAAATTGCTTAATTTTCACTCTGTTTAACTTATCTTAAAGTTATAAACACCGAACTTGTAAATAAATCGCTGTATATATAGTTTTTCATATCCGTAGCAAGCACACGCAAAACACTCTGACATTGCCACAAATTGATTGTTAACAGTTACGGTACTTCTCTCGTCGACATACGGCGGAAAATGACGCAAATAAAGAAAAATTCATATTCAATGAGGATATTGTGTGATAATAAACGAACAATAATCATGAAAGAATAATTGTTGTAATGATATAATATTCATTGATGAATGAATTGTCAATCGAAGAATGATACATGTATATATCTTTATGGAAAAAGACTAAGGGGGCAGGTAACGCAGGAATATGAATACTTCTTATTTACATTTCTTGGGGAAAGTGATTTTTAACAAAAGTCATTCTGCGTTAGTTTTGTTTTCTTCTACGTAATACAAGAACATCAATATTCTAAACATTTGTTGTAATGTTGTTTTGTGATCATTAATAGACTTTATTCTTTTAGAGCAAATTTGTGAAGAGTACCTGACTATAGTAAATCTTAATAGATAATAAACACTGATCGATTATGATAAGAAAAGATTTTTTGACAACCACATTTTTCCAGTAAAGGAAATCCACCATACACCAGAAAAACCTGTACATTATCATAATCCAATGAGTCCAAGTTTATTTGCAAAGAAAATTAAACAAGTTATTGCATTAAAGGTCGTTTATTCAATGAATTACATTTGTATTGTTTTAAAATGAAAACAACAGAGTAAATAATAAAAAATCATTGAATAAATGACAATAATTTTGCAAAGGTGGGGTTAAAAACCGCCACCTCACAAACAATCAGTGTTCATATGAAAATATGGGGAAAAAATCTTACATACTATATCGTATGTTTAAAGGAATGTGGGTGGGTGGGTTAAACAAAGTTCATGAAAATTTCTTGCGTCCAGCAGCCAGAACAGAAAAAATAGTAATGAGATAATATTCACATCTGGCATGATATATTACGACAATAATTAAATAAAAATATTCGAATGCTAGACGTGTTAATTGAACTATGGTGAAAACATACTTGACACCTAACACTCGGTGACCCTGTTGTGCGCAAATGCAAATTACAGACTATCAAACAACCTGGGTAACTTGACCATGGGGTGTTAATAGATATACCCCCTGCATGCGTACATCTGCTTATTATACATTTATAATGCCAGCTTGATTTACAAAGAGATATAAAGTTGACAGATACGTACCATGAATAATTACAAAATTTGTTCCCAAAAATGTTTTTATTTACAATAAAATTAGTTGTTTCTAAAAGCGTTGATAACAGGTTAAGGCCCATGTTAGGGGTTTATATCCCGCTTGATTTTGATCACACGATCTTTATTGTATCCAAAGTTACCAATGCTCATACAAACTATTGATGCATTAATCATCTTGATATTAACTCAACTTACTAAAGTATGCCGAGGATAAAGTAAAATATACTTTCTGTACGAGTCCTCTCAGTACTTTGACGATTTTCCTTATTGGCTGTTAACCTCTACTGGCGTAATGGCTGCTGTCAGTGCCTACTAACTACAGCTTGGTTATAATGCCTAACAGTGGAGTAAACTTTTCATAATTTTGGTTTCATCATTAATTCTGGGTGATGAACTTGTAAACCCAGCAGTTTGTATTGTGGAAATCCTCAATGCAAGTATAATTCATGAACAATATGAAGAATATAGAAGATGCAACGGCGAAGCGCGAACATGCGAAGACGAAAGTGCTAAGTTGCGAAGGCGAAGAAGTGATACTACTATCGCTTCTTCGCCTTTGCAACTTCGAGCGCACTCTCGCCTTCGAATCTTCGCGCTTTCGCCTTTTAGCTCACCGAGACAAAGTCAATGGGAGCATATGCTATAACCCCGGCGTCGGCGTCCGGTGTCGTATATTTTAAGGTCCGGTCCGTAAAATGGTCCGGCCGGACCTTTAATGTTAGCATTTAAGGTCCGGCTTTCCCCTATAAGAAAAGGTCCTACCCGTAGTCACTTATTGCAATTTATCTCAGAGTTATTATTCTTTTTGCTCATGTGCATTTACATGTATCTAAAATATGTCTTTGTTTATATAAACCACTCGGCCATTAGCGAATGGTACATCACAGTATAGCCGTATCACTAAATTATGTTGTGGAATATTAAATATTGATAGCGGATTAGATTTTGACAAATTGTTTGCGAATCGGAGTAAAAAAAAAAAATAAAAACATGAGTATTTTTACAATAATTGGAACACACTATTTACACGTAGTCCTGTTGTTTTTAAATCTCTTTCGGTGTATACGGATTAGCGGAGGATTTCACGACACGTACACACGGGTAAATGAAGCCCTGCAGGCATTCACACCTTACCTAATCAGAATAAACCCCTAATCTGAGAGAGAAAAAAGGCTCCACTGTGGTGTTCTGCACAAACAATATTGTCTTTTTTTCTCGTGCTTTGTTTAATTTTCAATAGATCAGGAACGTTTGATAATATACTAACAATTCATACGTCTTTAGGTAGAGTCCATAATTATTTTAGGTAATTACTAAAAGGTCGCACATGTGCATTACCTGGACAGAGGGTATACATTCACAATATACTTAGTAGTGTATACGTAACTGTGGTAACTATAAGGGCGTGTAAAGACAAAAGAAATTAATTAGATGAAACATGTACAATGTACTTAAATTAAAAAGCATCTTTTGACTGACTGAAGGTAAGGTGTTTAAAAAAGGATTAAAAGTCTGATAATTTGTTAAGTTATAATCTCTCTCTATCTCTCTCTCTCTCTCTCTCTCTCTCTCTCTCTCTCTCTCTCTCTCTCTCTCTCTCTTAAGGTTTCAAAAAAGATAGAAGGTATATTATTTGTGATAAAATTGCTATGATACAAAGCGTTTTGGTGCAGAAATATATTTGTAAACTGTCTCGCAATTATCTTCAGATTGCTGTCTGAGCGCCATTAAGGCACCATTTTAATTTGTTTTACTACTTCACATTTTAAAGCCTCAAAAAATTAGATGCATTTCTTTACATGAAATATTAAAGAATAATTTAGTTTAAAGGGAAAGGTGGAGAAAAATTATGACATTCTTTGATCGGAGCTAGTGATCAAAGAAAAAAAAATTATCAGTCAAATAATCTCTACATCATTCGAGCTTAACGTTAAATGAGACATTAATTTAAATTCGGAGACTTCACACTGAAAATGACATTCTTTGATCGGAGCTAGTGATCAAAGAAAAACATTTTTTATCAGTCAAATAATCTCTACATCATTCGAGCTTAACGTTAAATGAGACATGAATAACATTCGGAGACATTTACACTTTTCAGATCACCAAATACACAACACTGTGGGATTGATACGAGGGTTGCTCCAAATGTAGTGTCACAGTTGCAATAAAATCATGAAAACTCGCTGTAATGACAACATTTCGAAGTGTATTATATTTACATAATATTTCTTTAGATCTGAAAATTTTAGTGCAACACTATATTTGTTTCCGAAGACAACGTATATAGAGCGTTAAGTAAGGACAGTCGCCGCACGCCTGCGACGTTGTTTATGTATTTTTATCTGTAAAATCCAGTCGTCCCGGGTACCAAACACAATTCTATGTTCTATCATTGTAATTTTCAATAGAATTTTCCAGATTGTTTTCAAAATATTACACAGTGTTGAAATGGCAAATACTTGAAAAGTGCATTTCTTCTGTTGAGATAGTTCAGATCGTATTGAGATGTTAATTTTCTGAGTTTGTTCGCGCGAGATCTCAATAAAGTCTAGTGACTGAACAACCAATCATTGCTATGAAAATAGACCTTAACATGTAAATGTGCAGAATAGATACATTGTATCAGTTATTAGTCCATCACTTCAGTAGTCGCCGAAGGTGACACCAAAAATCGGCTTTTTTAATGAAAAATTCTATCTATTTTAGATCCTTTCGAATGAAATATACGTTATCCTCATTTCAGATATTTCAGATATCTATTTGATATGTTTCTTTTCTGATTTTGTACGCGCGATATATCAAAAACAGTAAGTGATTGAGCAACCAATATTTGCTTTATGATTGACCTTTTCATGAATATGTGCAGAATACGTATCAATAACTTGTCTGTCAGTTCTGGTCGTAACCAGAAGCAAGCAAAATTGTACTTTTTGCTTTTATAATTTTCGATAGAATTTTCCTGACTTTTTTTCAGCGCATTATTGTAATGGTAAATACATGAGCATTGCTTTTTTCTACTGAGGTATCTCAGATATTTTAAGAATTTTTTCTGATTTTGACTGTGCAAGACTCAATAACGGAAAGTGATTGAGTAACCAAGATTTGCTATACGATAGACCTTAACATGTAGATGTGCAGCAAAGGTATCAATGATTTATACGGCATGTCCAGTCGTCACCGGAGCCAAACAAAATTGTATTTTTTAAAACTTTCTAATTAATGATAGTATATATTTTAATTTTTTTTCAAAAATTCTACCCAGGATTAAAATCTCATGGCAAATCATCGAGATGATTATTGCGTTTCTTATGTTGAGATATCTCGGATATATCATTGAGATGACTCTTTTTTTGTTATTTTCATGTTTTATTTGAAATGTCAGAGTATCAAGAGAGGAACACGTTTTTGTTTTTTTTTATTATGGTTTTCCGCTTTGCAATTGCAAATGCAACGAAGTGTTTAATGACAACTTTTGTAGTTTAGAGTTTAGGATTTTAAAATTCGTCTGGAAGACCTATTCGTTGCTCGCAACAAGATCGCAGCTAGTTATATTTACTTTTCAGTTATAGAAGTGGGGCCCATTGCATGTACATGCATTGTATCCCCAAAAATACAGAAAAATTAGTGTTATTTAATTTTTTTTAAAAAGAAGTAGTAAAACATATTTGTAACTAAGTTTCATCCGACGTTTTTTTTTTAAATTGTGACAAACCCCTGGAATTAATTTTCAAACGATTGTCCGTCTCCTTGAAATAATCTTAAAATAAGGTAAATTTGTGTGACGGTTTTGATTTTCATCTAATGACCTTCTTTTTTTTTATTATGGAGGGGCCGGAAAGAAATGCATGTTATGATATTTGTGAAAACAAAATTAATGATACACGTATATGTGAGTGTAGAAGATTAGACAATTAGATAATTAAGGGGTCCTCTAAGGGGCACAGGTATAGAGTATACCTATGTTCACCTGAAAAGTACAAGAGTTGATTATTCATCATTACTTTCGTCATATGTTGAATTCATTTTATTTCATTGTAAAAAGTTAAAAGGAATGAACACGATTTCTTAAACTAAGATGTCACTTTCCTTGTTGAGGTAGAATAACACACCTGGAAAAAGTCACTCGAATTAAAAGGAAATTTTTTGATAATGAAAGATATAATGATAAATAAACTGTATAAATGTCAAATAAGCGAAAAAATTGCAGTTTGGGGATAAAAAATGAATATACAAAATAATTATTCCAGTAAGTAACAAAACAAAACCTCTGCGGGATGCGAACTCGGGATATACGGATCACAAGTCCGACACTTTATCCACTCGGCCATTGATTAAGTTACATGCTTCAGTCCATAAAATCGTTTTGATAAAACGAAATGTCGTTTCGATCAGCGGTCAGCCATTTTGTGATGATGTGTTATTCAACCTTAAGAGCATTATATGTTAAATTAAGTTATTGACTTATTAATCATATAGTATATGCTACATACAAAAAAAAATAGATACTTACTCCAAAATTTCCTAAATGTTTGTATTAGAAGCAAACAAATTTTTATAAGAAAGATTAGATAAAAATATGAAATTACTTAATTGAAAAACTTTGAATATTTTCAAAATTAGGGATATCGTTTTTATTTTGCTCATATAAATGAAATGTAATCTATCCTTAATTAAGGATAGATTACATTTTATCTTTGTTTTTGTTTTGATAATTTTATCATGATAAAATTATCAAAACAAAAACAAAGATAAAATTTAAAACAAACGACAAGCAAAACAAATGGTTTGGCTCAAATCCTAATGTAAGTGATAGAAATGCATGGAATTCCCTTGAGAAGATATTTTTTTTAACAACAATAATTTGTAAGATCTATTTATGGTTTTTTATCTATACATGTATTTCTTAACTTCCCTCTCAATTTTCTTTGACAATATTAAATGGTTAAATATTAGAAACTTTTTTTTTGTTAAAATGAATATTAAGAAGATAGAATAAGCCATACGTATCCCGTAAAGTTGCTTTTTGGGAGTTGATTTTAATCAACTCTCCTATGCAGTCACTCTGGCAAACCGAAAGTGAAACAGTGTTTGGACCTAAGCACAAATCATCACCGCTGACAAGTCTTAGTTCTTGAATAATTATAATAGAAAAATTCGACGTAATGTATTTTGAAGCATTGTTTTTCAAGGAAACTTATCTATAAACACTTTGAAAATAGTAAGATTTTATATAATACAAACAATTAAGATATTTATATAGTCTCATGTATTCCTACGCCAGAGTTTAATATAGTCTCGTTCAACCAAACAGAGAGGCTCTCTTGCTTGTCGGAGATTAACGGAGAGCGTCTGGTTGAACGAGACTGGCGTTCAATATCAATAGTGCTTGGATCCATACAATATTTAGAATTGTTTCGATTACTAATACATAGTTTGAAATCTATCTTTAAATATCAAACAGCATGATTCATATAGGGTTTCTCTAAATTTTTGTCTGAAAAGTCTAATTAAAATTCATATTATAAAAAAGTGCGTAATTTAAATACAGATTAGAAACTAATTGCCACGCAAGATAAGTTGATTTTAAAATAAATGATAATCGATAAAATCAACTCCCGTCAGTACTTCAGTACTTTGATTAGTGCTGAAATTAATCAAATATTACACATGAATATTTAGTTAAGAAGAGAGACACATCATCATGATGGAAATACCAGGAGAGAGAGAGAGAGAGAGAAATGTTACTGTGATTGGTAAACAGACGGCTGGTAAGTGACAGGAGTCAAGAAGTGCAAATGTACACATTATGGCGGACATTAAATTGTGTGTGGAGTAGATAATGATTAGGCATAGCCAGCACTGGTAAACATATATGTTACATGTACACATTCAAATATTTATAAACATTCGTACCTGTATTAAATTCTATGTAATCGACCGAGACTGAATGCAATCAAAAAATTAAAGGCGAAGGCGAAAGTGCGAAGATGCGAAGGCCAGAGTGCAAAGTTGGGAAGGAGCGATAGTAGAATCGCTCCTTCGCCTTCGAACCTTCGCACTTTAGGCATCACATCTTCGCGCTTCGTCTCGCATCTTCGCACTTTTGCTCATTCGCCTTCGCACTATCGCCTTTGCAACTTAGGTCGAAGTGGCCCTATCGGAACACCATAGATATATGTAAATGTAATTGTTAAGATGACAACCATATCCCGATGCAATACGTCAATATCTTGTTATAAACGGAAGGATTTTTATTTTCTAAGACATACCCCTTCTTTCACTTTAAGTTTATTTGAATATGAATTATAATTTCTGATACTTTCTGTAAACTGCAGCAGTGAAAATAACAATAGTGTAAAGACTATTTCACAAATATAATAAAAAAATATACTGAACAACTTTAATCTACAAGGGGGTCATTATTCTACAGGGGTCACTTTTCTTCATGTGGAGTGTGTTCATTTTTATGAAAATGACACTTATTCTTCAGGCAAAGGGGTCATTTTTCTACGTAAAATAATGACCGGGGGGTCATTTTTCTGCGTAGAATAATGACCGGGAGGTCATAATTCTACGTAGAAAAATGACCCCCGGTCATTATTCTACGGGGGTCATTATTCTTCATTACAATCATCCGTGGAATTTTTTTTTCATTCTGAGTAAACATCATCCTTAAACGATTATACCAAATGAATATTAGTGCTGTATAAATTCCTTAACGGCTGTGCATTTGATGACACTTTACCACGATTGCCAGATAGGTTTAGTTTTGCAATTTATTGTTATTTGGCGCACGTTAAACTGTACATTTTTGTTGCTTTCGTACAAGTCATGTGCAGTTGTACTGTATACTCTTATCTTTACGATGTTTGGTGTGCATTAGCAACACATTGCTATGTATTTGCCGTATCTAGGTTGATCCAGACGAATTTAAAATCACATGTCGATCCGTTATGTTTGGTTGTTATTTGTTTGGTGTATCACATGGAATTACATTTCTTATTCAAATAATGAGCTTGAAGAGGTATTGAACACTTGTGATCAAAACTTCAATACAACAGGATATTTTTGCTCAACCATGATTTGCATGTACAAACATTGATTTCTAAAGCATGAGATAGAATATTCGTAATTGGATAAGACGATTCCAAATTGCAATCGCGTGATACGGAAGAATGCATTAAAGCAGACAAATCTAATCTGAGAAGTATTTTTATTTGTTTATGTTTGATTACAAATTAGGAAAAGATACTGATGGAAAAATAACATTTCATTCGTTTTTGTTTAAGTGTGTGCATTTTCATTTTCAATAAATATTATTATTTAAGTTAGTACACGTCTTCATGCCCATTTCCAAACGACAAGTCCATTTTCACCAAAAAGTATAGAAATTAATTGTTATATCGTCTGAGAAAATTCAATACTTTCTCTTCAAATATTTCATGACATTCTTTTGCCGTTATTATACAGAAGCTTAGACCGTATTTCCAGTAACATTAAACCATAGTAAATATGCATACTCAGATGCGGAAAAAAACCAATATAAAAATATGAGTGTTTGTTTCTTCAACTTTTTGAGGCACACATTAACAGTACAATGGCTACGTCGATTGACAATTTGAAGGCTAATATAAGTCACATATGCTTTTAAAAAGATTTGTTGTTTTTTTCACGGAATTTTCAGTTTTTGTACAATTCATTGTAGCCAAGGGATGTTTGTAACAAGAATTTTCTCACTTCCATTTCAGTACAAATGCCTTTAATTCACTCCTAATAAGAACAATCACCAATTTATAAAAAAAAATGACTAGTAAAATAAACTTCTAGAGTTTTCTACAAACTGGATATTATGAGATTTTGACTCTTTCATATTTCACATATTGCATAAAAATTTTAACATTCCTCTAACTAGTAATAATCTTTAAATATCATTCCATGACTTTTAGCAAAACTCAAACCTCTAAGTACAGGAACCCCCAATTTTACAAAATTATTGACGGTAACTGACCCTTGCTTCCTTAAAAGGCATATGTTTAATTAAGGTTAAGGTTTGTTCACAAAATGTGTTTTTATATAACAATATTATGTTCTGCTTAGGATATAAACATGAGCTCCAGTACTTAGTAAATACACCTGTATTGTACATACGAGCAATATCGATCATGATTTGTAATCAAAGTCATATATATCTTGTAGTTCACTCGTATTTTCAGAAGCAAACTTTCCATGCTTATATATTTTTTTATTGTTTTTAATTGCTTAAAATAATTTTAATTCGCTGAAGTATGTATTAGTGGGATTTTTATAACTAGGATTTTGGCAATAACAGGTCATTAATCAGTAATTACTTTTAATGATAACAAAATGATTCAGGATATGATGCAATTATCATGTTTAAGTTGATAAACTTATTAAGAGTACCACGAGATATGTTGCTTAGCGAAGAAAGGAACTTAATTGAATGGCGGAGAAAAAACTATTATCAAAATATGCTGATTTCATGTTTAACACGAAAAATTCAAAATGTCTATGTAATTATATCTTTTCTTCTACATTTTTAGTTACATGTATCACTTGTTCAAGACAATCTCATTTAATTCAAAAGAAAAGCCATTTTCCCACGGCGTATTTACAAATACATGGTAACCTTATACAACAAATATCTCAATGTATCTCTCATTGATTTTATGGAGAACTTGATTCAATCTAGCTTAATTTGATGTAAACTTTCTGGACATTCCAAACTTAAAAAAAAATTAGTGTGTTTTTATTCATTGATATTTTGTCATCCCATACCGCTACCCTTTATGTCACAGTCTCTTTTTTCTTCGTTTGAGTAGTTGCATCTGTTCTCGGAACCTTTGTTGTTTGAGTCATGGTAATCCAACAGATTATTTACATCATTATTTTAGTAACAGTACCGATCAGACCCAACCTAACAGAAAGTAAACCCCAACTAAACCCTGGGTTTACTTTCTGGGTTTACTCTGGGTTTACTAGAGTGGACCCAGAGTAAACCCAGAGTAAACCCCAAGTACATGTAAACCCCAAGTAAACCCAGAATGGACACAGAGAGTAAACCCCGATCAGAAGAATACCCTGAAAGCAGACGCTACATGTGTATTCGGAATATACAAGGGGCAGGTATTACAGGCAGTAGGATGATAAGATAAATACAGGTCTGTTTCACACTTCAGTGCGTATAGTTGACTCCAAAAGCAATTCTCGAGTAAACCCAAAGTTAATCCAAAGTAAACCCCGAGTGGACCCCAATTTTCAAAAAGTAAACCCAAAGTAAACACAGAAAGTAAACCCGGGGTTTTTTGGGGGTTTACTCTGGTGTTAGGTTGGGTCTGATCGGTACTGTACTTGTGTGTGATCTTTGAAACGAAAATCTAATAGCTAATGTCTTCTTCACTTTTGTGTTTGCTTGCGTCATCGGATCCTTTGTTGATTGTGTCATCAATATTTGAACTGTCGGTGCCTGAATCAGTATTTTCTTTGCTATCATCCTCTCCATTCTTTTTGTTGCACTCTTTACACAAGCAGCAACATTGATTAAACCTCCCTGTCATTCACATCGTCATAATGATCGTCTTTGGATCTTTTTCGACGAATACTTCCATCCTCAATGTAATGCAATACATCACAAAGAACGGAGTCTACATCGTGTTTTCTTCGTTAAAGGACTTCTCCGATACCATTTAAATGTTCATCTTGTAAACAAAAAAAAAAGCCAAATAGAAATCAATTACATGTCACGAAATCTCAATGTAAAACATGTTTCTCGACAAGCGTCGTCATGATTAGTCTTAAATGAAATGTGCAAAATTATAATTGAGGAAAAAACAGAGCCGTCTACATGTCAGTGTTTTAATAGTTCTTACGCCAGGTTGTATTAAATTTAAATCTCTCATTATAGCCTTGAAAATCCTTTAAAAAGGTTATTTAACATGTGTTATTGATCAAGGCTTTAGGTGTATCCTCATGTCGACAGTCAACATCAATCTTAAAGCTCTAGTGGATACTCACGAAACAATAAAAATGTTATTTATAGCATAAAAAGTTCTTACTGAAACTAGAGGTCAATATTGCATGTGTGTATGTGTGGATACTGTGATAGAGAAAATGTTTGACGATATTTATTCTGCTGCTCTTTACAATATACTAATGACTCATCAGTTTTACATATAATCATACTACCAAGACATATTGAATGCACGTAACATGGTCTAAATGCATGATGAATATGATGGTGAGAGAGAGAGAGAGAGTTATACTATACAAGTTGTATCGTCCATATCCACTTCTATCCAGTTTGGGATACTCCTAATAAAAAATAGGAGGCTTCATCATACCTGTTGTTATTTAGCTGATTGTGTATAGGAGTACTATAGGAGAGCTACTGTTGCCGTGAGTATGTAACATTCAAACAGGAACTCTGATTGTTCATATGATCAAACGTTTTTTCATTTTTTTAAAATCTTCTTAAGGGAGAAATATTTTGTCAGTGAATTTAGATGTTAGAAGCTGATTATCTGTATATTTCATTTTTATGATTTTAAGTAATCTTTTCTAGCCGTCCTGCCCCCGTAAACCGAAAACCCTGGCTATCGAAGATACAATTTTCTAATATTGTTTTCTTTTTATATTTGATGGCTTTTTAATTTTTTTTCTGTACAATATCATTAATGCTGATTTAACCATGCTTGCAATTATTTGGGAATTATCATATTACATGTATATTAACATTTCCCAGTGTTTTTGCGTGTGATAACACTACGTATTGATTTTGTACTATATAACCAGTAACTTCAAATGACGCCAAACTGAGGCACCAGCGGGTTTTGCTTACTTATATTTAAATATTCAATCGTACGATGGTTTAAATTATAAAAATATAAGTGATCAAATCTGTCATAAAACCCTTCGTGCTTTATTTTATTTGATCACGCCCCGACCATATTTAAAGTCAAACTAACGGAATGGTACATATAATACATGTAATACCTATTGAGTAATAAGGATGTTATTTTATTTTCTTAATTTAGGAGGATTTTCTTTCCAGGGGTAAAAACGATTGATCGGCAATTAAAAATTACAAAATTACAAAATTGTTTAATTGCACACATAGAAATGACATGCAATATTCAGTTTATAAAAGTAATGCATTAATTTTTATTTTCGATATAGGTAATCACTGTTTTTTTTAATTTTAAACTGTTCTTATCAAACGAACTAAAACAGATTTGTTTTCTTTCTTCTTATATGTTTCAGGAATTTCAAGGTTATTTATCAATGAACATATCCTTAGCGTGCAGTTTATTGTGTTTACTGAACTGTACAGTACATATGAATAGTTCAAAGCACAACACTGTCTTTAGAAGTGTCGTCGAACGAAAACCTTGATTGATAAACAAACTAAAAGACTAACAAAATTGTGCATTTTCATTTTACACTGGGTGACATTTCTTTTATTTTTTACAAAGTTTGATCATTATCGTTAATTTTGTTTAATGATGACCGAGGATCGTAACAAAAACACAGTTGTGCATTAACTTTAACTAATATTTAAAAAAAAATGCTTTAATAAATAAATTATTCATAGCTTAAACACATTATCAAATCACAATGATAATAACAATCTAAAAGCAACATTACATTTTTATTAATATAGTCTAAAAGAAAATTAAAAAAAAAAAATGACAGTTTCGCTTCCTCAATGAATTTTTTTTAATTTAAGTAGGCCATGCACAATTAAGTAGAGTGACACTCATCTTACATTTATGACAATTTCACTCGTAGAACCTTTAATTTGCATTAATTACCTAGATTACATTCATTTATATTTCCACCATAATCTACTTTTTGTGTGTATCATTGATACATGAAGAGAGAAGAGAATGCAAAAAGTGAGTTTAAACTTCATTTGACCCCTTTTACCTAAGTTTAATAACTAGTTTGAGAATATCATAAAGTGTTCACGAAATTGATTCTAATAAAAAAAAGTAATTGTATGGCATAACTCTAATGATTTTCAGTATTCTCTATTACCCCTCAAACAATTAAATCTGTAAACACAAGAAAATCGATGATAATTTAAGTTTGTTCTGTTTTGATCATTTCACATTATCAATTAATATAACAAGCTAGGTTTGTTTGGTTGTTTGGTTTTTATCTTTTTATGAAAAAAGAAGTCTCTAACATCAAATTAAAAAAAATTGCAACTATTTACAGGTACATAACAAAAGCCGTATATGACATCAAAAATCAATGATATAAGTTTTTGAATAAGAAATTAGGATCATTAACGTTACAGGCATACTGTGCAGCAAATGATTTTGATTCAATTACTAATATCTATATAGTTTTTTAAATTATTATTTTCACAAAGATATAACTGGGTTTCTCTTTTCGTCGTCATCTTCGAAGAAAGTACATTATGCAAATTAGTTTAATTTGTGCGATAAAAAACTTAACCCTTTTTTTCTTACAACTATTGATTAATAAGTTCTATAACTTATATCAATCTCTTTTGTTGGCACAGATGTTAGCGCGATGGTGTCATTGATGTGGGAGGAAGCCTGAGTACCCTGAGAAAACCATCTGTCCAATCGGGCAACAACCATACCCTGTCACATACCACCACTGTCGATTACAAGGATCGTGCCCGTGTCGCAACGATGACAAGCGAGTGCATTGTCCACTGTGCCACTTGGACATCAACATCAGTTATACGATGAAAGTATTAAGTTTCATGAATCAGAGCTCTTTATATTCTTTTGAAAACTTTAAGAAAATATATTTTTCAATGACAAGTAGGTTCCGTTTCAATAATTTTTTGGAATGTTAAGGCTATGGTTGATGAACTATAAAGTATTCTCATATCTCACACCCAAATATTTAACGTCAAGGATAATTGTAGAGATTTTTTTATGGGTGAAAAATTGCTTATTCATTTTACACTAGCTGACTAGCATTATATTTCTGCATGTATCTCCTCTTGTTAACATTAAACATTGTCGTCATCTATTTTTTACGTATTCTGTATAGACCCATACCTTTCGATTTTAGATATTAACCATTTAGCTATATTCATAAAGTTATTTGTATTTTGACCATACTAGTTTGTACTTTTTAAACAAAATGAAAATAAAAGTACATTTTATTATGACTACTTTTTGGAAACATTTAATGAAGTGACATTTTTCAATTCTTTTAAGTAAGGTCGAAATTAAAAAACAAAAACAATGTTTATTTGATGAATGATCCGGAGAAGTAAAACGATCAGAATGGTTGTTCATTGAATTTATTATTATTTATGTGTGGCCATTTAATTGCTAAATTACATTTAAGACAAACTTCATGTATCTGGAATAAAGAAAGAAACGAGGATAAACAAACGTTGCGTTTATATATCACTAATGTTTTAGAAAAATATAATTATGTAAACTTTTTTTTTAATTTCTAGTAGTTAAATATTTTTTTTCAATATAAAACACAATCTTAATATTACAACAAACGCATTTTACTTATAAAGACGAAGATATAGTGTCTGGGACATAAAAGATTGAATTGTTATAAAAAAAAAAATTTATATCAAAAACATTTAAATAACATATAAATATTCCACACTGTTTGGTAAAGACCGCTTACATTTTTTAACAGTTAAACACAAACTAAAATGCTCTTTTTGTTATTCAAGTTATAAAGAAGGATTGTGCATAGTCATGTACATTAATAAAAGACGTAATACAAGTAAAATAAAATGAAATCTTTATCACTGGTTTCACGCATTTTCGTGAGGACAAAAACTAATTTAAAAGCTTGTTTCTAATATGTTGGTTTGTGACAGCCAAATGGTGATCAAATTTTACCCCAAATTGACAGTAATTTAAGGACAAGTTCTTATTTCTAATAACTGTTTGATCAGAATACATGCATCAATTGTTTACAATAGTTAAGAAGAAAGCGATTATCATAATAATAAGAAAATATATGTAAAATCTCTATGGTCTGTTGCTGTCAATGGAAAAGCACCTAATCCTAGACACACCTAGATAAAATTGCGTAATAATACAGTGAAAAGGCGTTTCTTTTAGGTTTTCCCCTACATAAATAAAGGTAAAACGGAGACAAAATACATGAAATTCAACAACCATATTTCTTTTCTATTTCAAAGACCTTTTTTGTATTGACTGCATAAATGTAACCAAACAAGCCAAAACTATGATCAGTGAATACCAACTAAAGCTTTGTGCTTTTAAATAAATAGTATCATTTTATTCGAACATGTTTAAAATGTAATACTCTTAAACTTGCTATATATATATATATATATATATATATATATATATATATATATATATATATATATATATATATATATATATATATATATATATATATATATATATATAATGTGTATATTTTCTGAACGTTTTTGACTTCTTTATCAATATGGCTGATTAAAATAAAACCGTTGATCATATACAAATTTAACACCAGGGACGGATATATCATATTAATCTCTCATTGATTTTATGGAGAACTTGATTCAATCTAGCTTAATTTGATGTAAACTTTATTGACATTCCAAACTTAAAAAAAATTACTGTGTTTTTATTCATTGATATTTTCTCATCCCATACCGCTACCATTTATGTCACAGTCTCTTTTTTTTCTTCGTTTGAGTAGTTGCATCTGTTCTCGGAACCTTTGTTGTTGGAGTCATGGTAATCTCAACAGATTATTTACATCATTATTTTAGTTACAGTACCGATCAGACCCAACCTAACAGAAAGTAAACCCCAACTAAACCCTGGGTTTACTTTCTGGGTTTACTCTGGGTTTACTAGAGTGGACCCAGAGTAAACCCAGAGTAAACCCCAAGTACATGTAAACCCCAAGTAAACCCAGAATGGACACAGAGAGTAAACCCCGATCAGAAGAATTCCCTGAAAGCAGACGCTACATGTGTATTCGGAATATACATGGGGCAGGTATTACAGGCAGTAGGATGATAAGATAAATACAGGTCTGTTTCACACTTCAGTGCGTATAGTTGACTCCAAAAGCAATTCTCGAGTAAACCCAAAGTTAACCCAAAGTAAACCCCGAGTGGACCCCAATTTTCAAAAAGTAAACCCAAAGTAAACACAGAAAGTAAACCCGGGGTTTATTTGGGGTTTACTCTTGTGTTAGATTGGGTCTGATCGGTACTGTACTTGTGTGTGATCTTTGAAACGAAAATCGAATAGCTAATGTCTTCTTCACTTTTGTGTTTGCTTGCGTCATCGGATCCTTTGTTGATTGTGTCATCAATATTTGAACTGTCGGTGCCTGAATCAGTATTTTCTTTGCTATCATCCTCTCCATTCTTTTTGTTGCACTCTTTACACAAGCAGCAACATAGATTAAACCTCCCTGCTGATGCGATGTATGGTTCTCTTCATTATCATAATGTGTCATTCACATCGTCATAATGATCGTCTTTGGATCTTTTTCGACGAATACTTCCATCCTCAATGTAATGCAATACATCACAAAGAACGGAGTCTACATCGTGTTTTCTTCGTTAAAGGACTTCTCCGATACCATTTAAATGTTCATCTTGTAAACAAAAAAAGCCAAATAGAAATCAATTACATGTCACGAAATCTCAATGTAAAACATGTTTCTCGACAAGCGTCGTCATGATTAGTCTTAAATGAAATGTGCAAAATTATCATTGAGGAAAAAACAGAGCCGTCTACATGTCAGTGTTTTGATAGTTCTTACGCCAGGTTGTATTAAATTTAAATCTCTCATTATAGCCTTGAAAATCCTTTAAAAAAGGTTATTTGACATGTTTTATTGATCAAAGATTTAGGTGTATCCTCATGTCGACAGTCAACATCAATCTTAAAGCTCTAGTGGATACTCACGAAACAATAAAAATGTTATTTATAGCATAAAAAGGTCTTACTGAAACCAGAGGTCAATATTGCATGTGTGTATGTGTGAATACTGTGATAGAGAAAATGTTTGACGACATTTACTCTGCTGCTCTTTACAGTATACTAATGACTCATCAGTTTTACATATAATCATACTACCAAGACATATTGAATGCACGTAACATGGTCTAAATGCATGATGAATATGATGGTGAGAGAGAGAGAGAGAAAGAGAGAGAGAGAGAGAGTTATACTATACAAGTTGTATCGTCCATATCCACTTCTATCCAGTTTGGGATACTCCTAATAAAAAATAGGAGGCTTCATCATACCTGTTGTTATTTAGCTGATTGTGTATAGGAGTACTATAGGAGAGCTACTGTTGCCGTGAGTATGTAGCATTCAAACAGGAACTCTGATTGTTCATCTGATCAAACGTATTTTTTTTTAAATCTTCTTAAGGGAGAAATATTTTGTCAGTGAATTTAGATGTTAGAAGCTGATTATCTGAATAATTCATTTTTATGATTTTAACTTATCTTTTCTAACCGTCTTGCCCCCGTAAACCGAAAACCCTGGCTATCGAAGATACAATTTTCTAATTTTGTTTTCTTTTTCTATTTGACGGCTTTTCATTGTTTTTTCTGTACAATATCATTAATGCTGATTTAACCATGATTGCAATTATTTGGGATTTATCATACTACATATATATTTACATTTCTCAGTGTTTTTGCCTGTGATAACGCTACGTATTGATTTTGTACTATATAACCAATAACTTCAAATGACGCCAAACTGAGGCACCAGCGGGTTTTGCTTACTTATATTTAAATATTCAATCGTACGATAGTTTAAATTATAAAAATTTAAGTGATCAAATCTGTCATAAAACCCTTCGTGCTTTTTTTTTTATTTTATCACGCCCCGACCATATTTAAAGTCAAACTAACAGAACGGTACATATAATACATGTAATACCTATTGAGTAATTAGGATGTTATTTTATTTTCTTAATTTAGGAGGATTTTCTTTCCAGGGGTAAAAACGATTGATCGGCAATTAAAAATTACAAAATTACAAAATTGTTTAATTGCACACATAGAAATGACATGCAATTTTCTGTTTATGAAAGTAACAATAATGCATTAATTTTTATTTTCGATATAGGTAATCACTGATATTTTTATCTTAAACTGTTCTTATCAAACGAACTAAAACAGATTTGTTTTCCTTCTTCTTTTATGTTTCAGAAATTTCAATGTTATTTATCAAAGAACATATTCTTCGCGTGCAGTTTATTGTGTTTACTGAACTGTACAGTACATATGAATAGTTCAAAGCACAACACTGTCTTTAGAAGTGTCGTCGAACGAAAACCGTGATTGATAAACAAACTAATAGACTAACAAAATTGTGCATTTTCATTTTACACTGGGTGACATTTCTTTTCTATTTACAAAGTTTGATCATTATTGTTAATTTTGTTTAATGATGACCGAGGATCGTAACAAAAACACAGTTGTGCATTAACTTTAACTAATATTTAAAAAAAATGCTTTATCTTTAGTAATAAATAAATTATTCATAACTTAAACACATCATCTAATCACAATGATAATGACAATCTAAACGCAACATTAGTTTTTTATTAATATAGTCTAAAGAAAATTTTAAAAAAATGACATTTTCGCTTCCTAAATGAAATTTATTAAATTTAAGTAGGCCATTCACAATTAAGTAGAGTGACACTCATCTTACATTTATGACTTTTTTACTCGTAGAACCTTTAATTTAATTTGCATTAAATACCTAGATTACATTCACTTAAATTTCCACCATAATCTACATTTTATGTGTATCATTGATACATGTACATGAAGAGAGAATAGAATGCAAAAAGCGCGTTTAAACGCCATATGACCCCTTTTACCTAAGTTTAATAACTAATTTGAGAATATCATAAAGTGTTCACGAAATTGATTCTAATAAAAAAAAAGTTATTGTATGGCATAACCCTAATAATTTTCAGTATTCTCTATTACCCCTCAAACAATTAAATCTGTAATCACAAGAAAATCGATGATAATTTAAGTTTGTTCTGTTTTGACCGTTTTACATTATCAATTATTATAACAAGCTAGGTTTGTTTGGTTGTGTGGTTTTTTTTTCTTTTTGTGAAAAAAGAGGTCTCTAACATCAAATTAAAAAAAAAACTGCAACTATTTACAGGTACATAACAATAGTCATATATGACATCAAAAATCATTGATATAATTTTTTGAATAAGAAATTAGGATCATTAACGTTACAGGCATATTGTGCAGCAAATGATTTTGATTCAATTACTAATATCTATATAGTTTTTTAAATTATTATTTTCACAAAATTATAACTGGGTTTCTCTTTTCGTCGTCATCTTCGAAGAAAGTACATTATGCAAATTAGTTTAATTTGTACGATAAAAAACTTAACCCTTTTTTTAACAACGATTGATTAATAAGTTCTATAACTTATATCAATCTCTTTCGTTGGCACGGATGTTAGCGCGATGGTGTCATTGATGTGGGAGGAAGCCTGAGTACCCTGAGAAAACCATCTGTCCAATCGGGCAACAACCATACCCTGTCACATACCACCACTGTCGATCACAAGGATCGAGCTCGGGTAGTAACGATGAAAAGCGAGTGCATTGCCACTGTGCCACTTGGACATCAACATCAGTTATACCATGAAATTATTAGGTTTCATGAATCAGAGCTCTTTATATTCTTTTGAAAACTGTAAGAAAATATATTTTTTAATGACAAGTAGGTTCCGTTTCAATCGTTTTTCGGAATTTTAAGGCTATGGTTGATGAACTGTAAAGTACTTCTCATATCTCACACCCAAATATTTAACGTCAAGGATAATTGTAGAGATTTTTTGGGGGGTGAAAAATTGCTTATTCATTTTACACTAGCTGACTAGCATTATATTTCTGCATGTTTCTCCTCTTGTTAACATTAAACATTGTCGTCATCTACTTTTTTTTTACGTATTCTGTATAGACCTATACCTTTCGATTTTAGATATTAACCATATAGCTATATTCATAAAGTTATTTGTATTCTGACCATACTAGTTTGTACTTTATAAAAAAAATGGGAAAAAAAGTACATTTTATTACATGTATGACTACTTTTTGGAAAAATTTAATGAAGTGACATTTTTCAATTCTTTTAAGTAAGGTCGAAATTTAAAACAAAAATAATGTTTATTTGATGATCGATCCAAAGAAGTAAAACGATCAGAATGGTTGTTCATTGAATTTATTATTATTTATGTGTGGCCATTTAATTGCTAAATTACATTTAAGACAAACCTCATGTATCTGGAATAAAAGAAAGAAACGAACGTTGCGTTTATATATCACTAATGTTTTTTGAAAAATAAAGATATGTTTATAAACTTTTTTTAAATTTTTAGAAGTTAAATATTTTTTCTTAATATAAAACACAATCTTAAATATTACACAAAAGAATTTTACTTATAAAGACGGGGACATAGTGTCTGGAACATAAAAAATTGAATTGTTATAAAAAATAAATTCATATCAAAAAAACATTTAAATAACATGTATATATTCCACACTGGTTGGTAAAGACCGCTTACATTTTTTAACAGTTAAACACAAACTAAAATGCTCTTTTTGTTATTCAAGTTATATAGAAGGATTGTCACAGTCATGTACATTAATAAAAGACGTAATGCAAGTAAAATAAAATTAAATCTTTATCACTGGTTTTACGTCTTTTCGTGAGGACAAAAACTAATTTAAAAGCTTGTTTCTAATATGTTGGTTTGTGACAACCAAATAATGATCACATTTTTACCCCAAATTGACAGTAATTTAAGGACAAGTTCTTATTTCTAATAAATGTTTGATCAGAATACATGCATCAATTGTTTACAATAGATAATAAGAAAGCGATTATCATAATAATAAGAAAATATATGTAAAAACTCTATGATCTGTTGCTGTTAATGGAAAAGCACCTAATCCTAGACACACCTAGATAAAATTGCGTAATAATAAAGTGAAAAGGCGTTTCTTCTAGGTTTTCTTCCTACATAGATAAAGGTAAACGGAGAAAAAATACACAAAATTCAACAACCATATTTCTTTTCTATTTCAAAGACCTTTTTTGCATTGACTGCATAAACGTAACCAAACAAACCAAAACAATGATCAGTGAATACCAACTAAAGCTTTGTGCTTTTAAATAAATAGTATCATTTTATTCAAAATGTTTAAAATGTAATACTCTTAAACGTGCTACATATATATATATATATATATATATATATATATATATATATATATATATATATATATATATAATGTGTATATTTTCTGAAAGTTTGTGATTTCTTTATCAATATGGCTGATTGAAATAAAACCGTTGATCATATACAAATTTAACAGCAGGGACGGATATATCATATAAATTTCACAATTTAGATGGTTGATTTTTTTTATCAACGATATATTGGTATGGCATTTTTCTACATTTTTTTAACTTTATAGATCAAAATATTATTTTAAGTCATATAGTTACTGTAAACGTATTACATTTGGCTGTGTATTCTAATTAGCGTTTTTGGCGGAATGCCACTTCCGCTTAATCAAGATAGATACATCGAAGAATGCGCTAGTTCAAATCCAAGCTAACCTGTTGAGTGTCATTTTCCGCCAAATATAGCACTCTCAAAACATAACACGTCTACAGTACCTCGTCTCTACATGTACGTCACATTATATTATTTGATCGTTTAGAACTTGTATGCACTTTTCTGTTTATCGTAGTTATTAAAAGTCACATAATGTAAAATCAAATTTGTTAGATTGATGAAGATATATTTACATCTACCGAGTATGGTTCCCTCTATTTCTTACAGACGTTTTAGTTAAATCATAGCTCTATAGAAACAGCCAGACAGGAATCTACACGCTGAGTTTATCTATTGATCGAAACTTAAAGTAACTGAAACTGACGGGAAATTTGCAGAACTGAAATCGTCACGCCCCGTTTTTTAATTGGTCAGACCTACAGCGACCTGAGAAAAATCACGTACTCCACGAGATAATAAAGATGATGTCAGACTCAAACTCTCATTGGAGACGATTGGGATGTTTCTTTTTACTAACGCACTGTTGTAAATTAATAGTATTTAGTGAATTTGTTTATACTTTTTACAATCAATTTATACATTTGTTTAAAAAAGATGTAAATATCAATAATAAAATGCTCTCTTTGATGATACATGCTGGTTATGAAAGTCGGGGTCATCGCAGAAAAAATTACACAACCCGCTAACTCGGGTTTTGTATTTTGTCCGCAATATCGTCACCTCCATATCCCGTATGAATCAAACCCCCCCTAAAAAAAAAGAACAAAAAAAAACATTTTACTGTTTAAATATACACAGGATGAAGCTCTGACATTCAGCTAACTAAAAGTATACTAAATAGAATAGGATTAACGCACGTTAGAACAGTATACACGCACGATACGATAGGATTGGTAGACGATACGATAGGATAGGATTGTAAAAAATAACGTTGCGGGTACTGTAAAAGCATACTAAATGCTCACTAAAATGTAAATAAATGACAATGTTCTGCTGTTTACATGTAGTCATTTTTCCAGATATTTCAGTTAACACATGTGTGGTATAATATCTCCGGATCCTTTGAGTGGTATTCTTTACAACATTAATAAAAAATTCAATGACTCGTTCATTTCTATTTCAAACGTTTTTGTAAGTTTAAGGACATTAATCATATCTTAATCGTACATTTCCTGTGTTTGATAGATTGTAAAGTGCATGCTATTATCCCACAAACGACTGCATTTCTTGCAGAGTCTCATTTAATTTGAATTTTGAATTTTATGCATAAAGAGAAATCATTTAACTGGTAAAATAGCGCATTTCATTTTTACACTAACTGATAACTTTGCTATCATTTAAGACAGTCTGCATGTTTCTTTTCACTATTTCCTTGATCATTTTGTTTGAATTTTTAAAAGAATATATGACTAAAATTATGAATATAGTTCAAATAGATGAACAGACTTATTTGCATCGATCGCTGTCATACGAGGTTGCACAAGTATATATTATTTAAACTTCTGGGCCGAGGTACATCTTATTTCATGTACTAAAACGTTCTTAAGCTTTTCACTAGATTGAAGTGATAATTATTCTTTTTAAAGCTGTCCAAGAATTACACGTAACTTTTTAAACTTTTATAAAATGATGAAACTCAAAACAATGTTGCTAAAAGACCAGTTTTTCATGATTGAAATAAAAAAGTGCAGAAAAAAAGAATCTCTTGATGTTATCTAAAATCTGTAATCATTTTCCCAAAACGATTTGCTAGCAATTGCTTGATTAGATTTAAAATTAAAATATTCCTGTTTCTACATATTTGTGATATGTTAAAAAAAGAGAAATGTTTGGAAAAAACCCTATTATCACGTTTCATATATCTATTAGATTAAGCATATTTCCGCTTTCTGCTATCAATGCATACAGTCAAAACAAAAACCAGGAATCAAAATTACTTTTTATTGTTCTTTGATATTATGACATCATTAATATTGCTTTGTTATGCTTTATTCTTCCTAAATAGAGTCTTGAATATCATATTCAAAGAATTTGACGAACAAAACGATGTCAATATATACATGTATTAATTATGACAAATTTGAAAAGATATTAAAAACATTATGTTAAACGAATAAGATAAATAGATATCATGTTTTGTGAAAGTGGTCAGAGTTTTTGTCAAGCTATAAAACAAAGAAAACCCAATTTCTGAAATATTTGAAATAATTCAATTGTAAGTGATGTCATTGTAAAATGATTCTATCTGTCCGGTCATTTATCTTCAAGTCTTATAGTAATATGCTGATTTGCTTTAAACATATTATTTAAGGTGGTATGGGACATCCATAGATATTAATGGAGAATAAAGTACATAATTATTGAAATACTTTCACTGGTTTAGATTTTTGAAATTTTACAATATTTAACCAAAAATAGCTTTTTGAGAGGTAAAAATTGGATTAAAAAAATTGGTGTTGGATTACAATTGCCGATTAAAAATCTTTTAATATAGACGAATAAATACAATATTTATGCCAAGTCATGGCCAAATTAGACGCCGAGATGACTTTCAAGTTCAGTAATACATGTTCTGTGAATAGTGTTTGAGCTTCAACAAACATGTACATTATCCTTATACTGATAATAAAATAATTACAACAGTTTAAAGATATTAACGCTTTATGGTCTGTAGTTTTCTATATGAAAGCACCTACTAGTAGTCTGTGACACACCCATAGACAACCACAATATGCAATTTTTTTTTTTTAGGGGCGGCGCTTCAAAATTAAAATTAAGAGGCGTTTCTTCAGGGGGTTTCCTTCTATATAAATGATGGCAAAGAAAGAACATTCACTGGAATTTAACTAGTAACTCCTTCATATACTGTGCTCCTGTATTTTTCATTAATGATGAAAACCATTGTAGCCTTGCTAGTATTGACGTTTCTAGCCTTGACGTCTGCTAAGAAATTGTCAATTCAAGATGTTTTACGTACGGTTAGAGACGCTGGTGATGGTGACTTTGAAACCGTTCTACGACGAAAACGCAATGTAGACCAATTACCTGGTGTCAAACCGTACTACTTTGACCACGACAGTCATCGTCACAAAAGATCCGAAAAAGTCAAAGAAGATAGTAATGACAGTGAAATTGTTCTACGAAGAAAACGCAATGTAGACCAATTACCTGGTGTCAAACCGTACTACTTTGACCACGACAGTCATCGTCACAAAAGATCCGAAAAAGTCAAAGAAGATAGTAATGACAGTGAAATTGTTCTACGAAGAAAACGCAATGTAGACCAATTACCTGGTGTCAAACCGTACTACTTTGACCACGACAGTCATCGTCACAAAAGATCCGAAAAAGTCAAAGAAGATAGTAATGACAGTGAAATTGTTCTACGAAGAAAACGCAATGTAGACCAATTACCTGATGTCAAACCGTACTACTTTGACGACGACAGTCATCATCACAAATGATCCGAAAAGTCAAAGAAGATAGTAATTAATGACAGCGACCAAGATAGCGATGGTGATAGCGATAGCAAAGAAAGGCTATGGCGGGTATGGTAGTGGTTTGATGGGGAAATAGTCAACAGGAAAAACTGAAGCTCAAATGATGTATGATAATTATATTAAAATCTGCTGTAATAATTGGCTAAAAAGTTCAAAAATTATGTATCAAATTCGTCATTGTATTAAATGTGTGCATTTTCTGAACATCGGTTGTAAAAGAGATCCTGACAAGCATATGACAGGTTATGTTTTTTATATTTTGTATTTTGATTTAATATTATATTCAATAGTCCTTTAAAAGATTATAAATGGTATACACATGTATATATAATGTAAATGTGAAAATTTAAACATTTATTTAGCGTTTTATAACCGGAACATTTAAATAAAACAATTAGAATCATTCTTGAATTGTTCAATGCTGATGTTGGTAGTCGTTGCAGACAAAATAAATAGTGCCTATTTGGGAGGGTAACAGTTTCGCGTCAGTTGACAATGGTTTTGGGGGTTTCAATTTTAACTGCCCCCGCCCCCCCCCCAACAAAAACACTGGCACTATTTATTTTATTTTACTAAATGTCTCAATTTTAAAGAAATCTTTACTACATTGTTTGACGTGAGCTCACTGCAAACCGTACGCATAATTTACGCGCATGTAACCCGTCGTTGTGTTGTCCGTTGCCAAGTGTGTTGCTATGATAAAACGGATTATAAACTGCGTCTAAACTAATCAGATTTTAGTTTTTAACATAATATACATTTGGATACATGTATTTTACGTGATATCGAAAAAGATGGCTTTAATGTAACTAATAAATCGGTGATAGCTGCAGTTACAATTTCCTATTTAAAACACTACTCTTTTATATGTGCTTCCTCTTACGTGCGATAAAAAAATGGAAAATGCATTTGTTGACGTCAGAGTTCTAATTGTGAACAGATTAGGAAACTAGAGGCCCAATAGCCACATCGCTCACCTGAGCATTACTGGCTTTATATGGGCGTTCAAAGGATACTGTGCCATGTGGCCCTTCGGTAGATTAACCAAAAATGAATATCCGAATTTTACACTTATGTTTGCATATACTTAATCTTGGACATATTTACCTTTATGGAATACCATTTTTACCAAAATTAAGATCATATGCAATATCTATACTACTATATTAAAATAATAGACTCGAATTTTTGGGCTTTAATACCGATAAATCGGAAGAGTACTGTCTTTTGTTTTCTATATTTAAAATATCATGGGTACTTGAGGTTACCAATTTGTTTTTATTTTGTTTTTAAATCAAGCTTCGCTAATTAATAATCAACGAACATTCCTTTGAAACTTCGGAACTTATCTGGATATTTTGGATTTTACAATCTTGACCATGCGCATTACATTCACGCTAAATCACGGGAGTCTAAGTTTACGTTTCCATAATATCACATTTGCTTGGATAAACTTGAAACGATATGTGTATATTTTGATTGAAAATTTGCTATCTATTCTGTTCATCAAAGAAAATACAAGAGATAACTCTCAGTGCATTTAATATGTAAAATCCCGAGAGTTCCGAATGTCAACATGGTGTGAAAATTTGAAGTGAGTAAAACGGTTGGTGAAAAAGTTTTGAATTCTTCATTAACATGAAGTAAATTTTTAGATGAAAGGTATTTACATCCTCAAATTGTTTGTTATGAATAATTTGACTGTCATTTACAATGCAGCTTCATTAAATTTCTTAAAAATCGTTTCGGATCGATTATGATTTTTTTTGCTACATTACGGGTATATGAGAGGCATTTTAACTGTGGCGAAGGCCTGTCCCGAGACACAGATTATTCTAACTATGTAGAGTTTAGTGAAATTAATAGCATTATTATAGGCTTAACAGCTGCTTAAAGCTTGGTTATGTAAATGTCACCAATACGGTCTGTCGATGTATCTATTTCGTGAATGCCCTATAACATATGCAATATGTCAACCCGTGCACGCATTGGTCAAAGTCTAGTAAATAACTAAATTTTTAGTTGATGTTCACGGTTAGCTTCCAGTTCCCTTTATTTGAGTGCCTCCCCCCCCCCCCCCCCCTTTCACTTTATAAAACGAGTAAAATACATGACAGCATAAAGGTACATTTTCTCCCTCCACTACTTACTAGTTATTGTATTTTATTTTAAAAATCTTATATGTGAAAGAAGAAAAGTGTACCTCAATGCACCAGAAAGATTGCGCTCAATTCCCCAAATTAAAAACATTGAAAATTTCAATAGGCTTTCTCCATTATGAACGATTGTCGTTTACCAGTCATGAATTTATTTCGTATGACGTTTCATATCCAAACTCACTTGACTGATGAATAAACTTAACTGAAAAATGTTGTCACATGTTAAAGAGCTATGATTCAAATTAATTTATTGGCAGGCATGTCGCTCTATTGTACCAATTATTTTCAGCTTTATTGAAAAACGACAAATGTGCACAAACAAACTTGATTTTCCATTGCAATATTTTTAATAACACCGATAATGCTTTTATCCTCATAATAATAATTTGTCAGGACTATGGAAACTGTTTAAAAGACGTCGTTTTCATTTACTTGTGTTCGAAAAACTATCAAAAATTTGTGTAGATTTTATGCAATTCATTGTTGAAGAAGGGGCACCAGAAAGTAGTTGCAGCATAGCATCCTTTTAGCAAGATATTTCTATTGATCAACCAAAATTTCAGCGTCAATTTTAGAATTATAAGCAAAATACATAGCTTGGTTTGTGTTATGTTTTTGTTTACATGAGTTTATTACATTCAACTTAAGATTTTTAAACTTGGTATTTCCTATTCAGCATAGCTGCATTTAAAATATAAACGAACTAAAGCATGAGGTCTGCTTTATGTACAAACATACAGTTGCATTGTGCGCAAAGCTCTGTATCTTGCTTATAACCCGAAGCTTGACTCCCAGGCTAGTAAATAGAAATTTGTAAACAATTAAAAAATGCACTAAAACAAAGAAAAAATTCTCAATTTATTTTTCATCATATAGATACTGTAAGTGGTTTCATTAATATTCAAGGGTATCAATTTTCGTGGAAGAAGTAAAAATCACAGTTTCAAGGATAGGTAAATTCGTGGCCAATGACCCTATCAATACGAAATGTTGATAGAAATTGCACTGCAATGAACATTTAATTTCGTGGATCAACTAAACAACGAAATCCACGAAAATTGGTATTCAACGAATATTGATGAAACCACAGTACTTATATACCGGTGTTTCAAGCAACGAGAATAATCTTCGTTTAGATTGAAATTGCTGAGCATCTAACATGTAATTAAACATGTTGCATTAATCAACCATTATGTAGAGATCGTACCGAATTACATGTACCAACATACTGAATAGAGATCTCTAGTATTCTGTAATATGTTGATTTAGCGAAGGTATATGTAAACAATCAGTTGTCTGATTTACCGGTCTACACGTAAAAAATTTAAATTCTAAAATAAAGACGATGGTTTCTCGCAAGTTAAATTAAAAGAAACTAAACATGCTAAACGAAAATCAAAACAAGCTTAACCCTCCGTCACAAATGAAAATGTCAACGCATTGAAATATTAAGCTCAATTTACTTCACATAAACGGCACAAATATATTTTGGATGTTTCAAATATTCCCTTTGCACGTAAACTGTTGCAGAATAACCAAATTAAATTCATCTCCGTTCAACTTCAAGATGTCTGCTTGTACCTCTGGTTTTCGATATATGACATATCGAGCCCGAAGTTAAACTGATTGACCCCCATTCTCTCCGTCTTATTATTAATTTCGTAAATTACTCAAATTTGAAACAGAATTAGCCCTTAATTTTTGCAACTTATATTTTCCTTCCCATAATGATGATTTATGCTAAATTGCGTTGTATTTGACTCAGTAATTCTTGAGAAGAAGATTTTAAAAAATGCACCCCCTTTTTCTACAGTTTCAAGGTTTTCTCCGTTTTGAATAAAGATCGGTCTTTCATTTTTTATTTTCCTTCCAACAAGAGTGCTTTGTGCCAAATTTGGTTGAAATTGGCAAAGCGGTTTTAAAGAAGACGTTCAAAATGTAAAAAAAACTTTAGAGACGGACAGACAGACGGACGGACAGGCGGACGACGGACAAAATGTGATCAGAATAGCTCACTTTAGCTTTCAGCTCAGACTCCGATTTTACCAATAAAACCTGAAGTTTTTACCAAAGTTTAATCTCAAATCCTGAGAATTTACTCAGCTGAAATTTTTTCAAACTGCATTTCACAAATCAAACTTAGTAATTTCTCAGCTGAGTTGAATGTTCTACTTAGCTGAGTCAAGAATTTTCATTGTCACAAGTGGCTCCGTATCCCTTCTCCTGTCTTTTTTAAATTCATTCTTAATAAAAACTGCTTATGTTTTCAACAGAGGAAAATCAAATTAAATTAACAAAAGTCATAAAATTTCAATCAGTCATGAAATGAACACTTTGTTATGCTAAGTATAGATAACATATCTACGTGATCTTATATATTAAATAGCAAACAAAAGACCACATTAAATACATTATGGTTACCTTAAAATCATTAGAAAGTAGAATCACTGCACAGTTATTTCATTTAACACAAACAAATGAATTAGTTCCCTTTGTTTACATTTTTGTCAAGGGAGATAACTCCGCCAAAATTATTATTTTTTAATGAAAAAACTATTTTTCAAACCTGCATGAAATATTGCATACATGTATACGCTTATTATTGAGTGGAATAGACTTAAGAAATGAACATTACAGACAATATAATACTGTATTAATGATGATGATGATGACATATTCATGTTTGAGATTTGACTTAAAGGGGGAGGAAAGCCAAAAACATAATAATAAAGTGGTGTAAATTATCACATGTGGTCATGCTGTTTTGAAAATGAAATACGTAATTAAGCTTTAATGAACGTTTGAAGTTGGAGAAATCGTATTTACTGGAGACTGACATGATGTAGAACTCTTTTGTATTAAAAATCAAAAAAATTAATTATTTTGACGTCACACCATCTATTCCGGTTTGGTTTACATATACAAATGAATGTACACAGTGCTCTGAATATAATTAACGCTGGTTTATACCTTTCTGTTACTAAAATAATCGACTAAACAAAATTGATAATGTTTGAGTTCACACGTCAATCTAAAGAATAAATACATGTATCACTGTATGCATAAATATATGCATTTTTATAAGTAACGTTAAATGACAGCTGTTAATCTGCAATCATTCAAAGTTGAAAACGACCTCGATTAATTTTTTTATTCCATGTCAAGTTCTTCGCTAACTGAATAAATGTTATAATTGTAATCGGGATGTTTAAAATTCATTCTTTAAAGTAGGAATTACCATGTCGAAATAACGACGGCAGACATTTTCTATGATACTTGGCGTCTGTTGACAATTTCCACATTTACGCGGAGATTTCTCCGACACTAACCTCCGCTTTTAGATTTCAACGAACATGCTCCATTTGACGTTAGTTTGTACATGTAGTTTGCAAAGGTAAAAGAACGGTCTCAAATCAATATTGTTTCAAATTTTCCAGAACTTGTCATTTAGAGCGAATATCATGATGTTATGTTGATAAGACAAACCGGAAAAGATGGTGTGACGTCATAGATTAAAGTTCAATGGCAGCCCCCATGGCGGCGGGAAATTTAAATTAAGCGATCGATTTTCTTGATTTATTCATTGTTCCAGGGTTTTTAATGAAAATAAATACGATTTACAATTATAGAAGATGGTCATTAATTGATTTATTGTACAACATATTTTTAGTTTCCTTCCCCTTTAAGTCTGCTGTGGAGGTAACTTAAGTTTTTTCTCAAATTTAGTAAAAAACACAAATAAGATTTTTTGGTGAAATGCAAAGATTTCAGTATTCTCAAATTTGAGAAAAAAGCTCAAATATTTGAGAAAAAAGTCAGACTTAAGTCTGAGATTGTGAAATCGGCGAGGTGAGCTAAAAACTATTGGAATATGGTTTTTCATCTTTACGTTTTTATGTTTCCTCCCGCCTGAAATATCCCATGTTCGTTGATTCATACATGTCACATGGTATCAGAGATGATTAAAATTGCTTTTTTAATAGAAATATCAAACATTATAAATAATACATACATAATAACATCAAATGAATACGAAATGCGAGTATACTCTTTAAGAAAATGTAAATTACATGTTCTTTGTTCAGTGATTGAATGCTCTTAAAATAAAAAAGTAAAACAAGTCGTGAATACTCATATTAACCAATGATATTGACTTGCCTTGAACATCCTTAATTCACTGTCCATTGACCCTTCAAACTAGAATAACCCCTGTTTGGTCTCAGTTTACAACGAGATCACCTGGGATGTTTGGTGACATTGTATTCTTTCATTCACGAAAATCAGCTGAAATTGTTTTTGCAGTTATAATTAAGTGATCTTAAGTCTTGCAAAGCCACACATGTAACGATTCAGCCAAGGTTTTAAACAAGTTAAACACTGCAAAATGTTCTGGTCGTGGTTGGTGTATAGAATTTCTGTAGCTAAAGATAGTGTTTGCGTTGAGACAGCGCCACCTTCGGATGTTAATCGTTTCAAATAGTCTATCGAATCCTCCTTATATTTTCCAGTTTAAGAGACGTCACTTGTCGTTTCTTCCTGTGAAGACAAATATCTCCTCAAAAATGAAGACTTCATGCTCCAAACAGTGTTCCAAACAATGCTATTGTTCATTGGTCTTTAAAGTATTTAAAACATGTCCTTGCAGCGTTAGCAATATAGTTTTTACTGCATATTTTAGCAACTTTTCTCGAACATCTGGACTATAATTGTTTGTTATTTTTACCGAGTGCAATTAATAAATCACAAATATTTTTGTTTGCCCGCGTAAAAACTTGTCTTTTGTTTCTGATAAATAATTTGTTTTCATTTGTCACACTTAACTTTTAAAACAAAAACAATCTTCTTTGGAGCTATGATTCATTTGGTCCGAACTACGTCAATTCTGGTGTATGTGAGTAAGTGACAAGACAGAGTTATCTCTCTTTTAAAACAAAACTTTGATTGGACAATTTCTAAATGGTTCGAAACCTTTTAAAGGTGTAGAATAGCTAGTAGGGACGAAAATAACACATACTATTGTATTTCCTGATTCGGGTTGAATTTCTAGATTAAATTTTGTAGATCCTATTACTTAATCACAAGTGAAATGAGGTTGTTACCAGATTACACAAGTAAACTAAACTGTACACATGCACATGAGTATTCTATCTGTGTCTATAGTTCTCAGAACTGTTTTAAACTTAAAAAACAATTTGATACATTTAAAATAGAACTAATACAAAATGTTATGAATCTTAAACAAGCATTAATCTTCTTCTTGTTTTGTAAAACATCAATTAAACGAAACGCAATAGTAAACATATTTTT
This sequence comes from Magallana angulata, assembly GCF_025612915.1. Classification (NCBI taxonomy): domain Eukaryota; kingdom Metazoa; phylum Mollusca; class Bivalvia; order Ostreida; family Ostreidae; genus Magallana; species Magallana angulata. Next base: position 10,657,212 of record NC_069119.1, read on the forward strand.
CAGAAATCATTGTAAGTATGTACAAACATACGGGGGTGTTCGATAAATAACGTTATCGTTGTTACAAAAATATCACAACAAGATATGTATGCTGTTTCTTTAATGGATACCTTCAAAATATATACCTTTAACAGACACCAATAATTCCAACCGATCTATCAAACTATTTAAGGTTTGACTGCATTCATATAATTTTTTTGGGGGAATAGTATTCATGTTCTGATTAATGTCAGAGTCCGAAACATTTCTTGAAGCATATCGTCTCCTGACAAGTGTTTTTTTTTATTTAGAAAAACGAAAAAAAAGTCACAGGGAAAACAATCGGGCGTTAGGGGAAAACATGAACCTTTTCTTTTTAAAAATACGATCTCATAATCTGGAATTTATGTGCATGGGCGTTGTCGTGAAGAAGCCGAATGTTGCGAACTCCAGACTTTTGTCTCTTTCTTTCGTAATGTTTGAATTGTTGATGTGTTATCAGAATCCTCGTTGCCTGTTTCATGGGTATCTTAAAAACTGTGCATCAATTTTTAGGCTACTTGTGCTCCTTTTATCGGAATTCTCGTTACTGTTATCTTCTCTACTCTCGTTGTTGCTTGTGTTGCGAAACATTTGTTGGCTGTGTGATCGGTATTTATAGTGTCATCGTCTGTCGGAATATACTTTGCTTCTCCTTGCTGATGAGATTTGTAGTTCACTTTGTTATCTTCATAATGTTGGTCGCTGACACTGTCAAAATAATCATCTTTGGATTTTTTTGACGAATACATGCATTATATTGTAATGCAATCCAGTAGATGTTTTCATTGTTTAAAGATTCAAATGTCAAAATGTTCATCTTCACTCTGATAATAGCAACAATTTAAAAATCATAGAATAGAATGATATGAAATTTTTAACAAGTTTTACCCAATGTGTTTTCTTAACAACAGCAAATTTAGAGATAAAATAAAACAAAACTGATTTAAATCAATTTACTTATTAAAATACGAAATTTCAAAGCAACGAACGTTTTGCAGTGGACAGAGTCGTAACATTGGTCTCAACTGATCAGGTACATGTATCAGTGATACATGTACATGTATATTAGCCTCATCATCATTTTAACAACCAAAACTAATCTGAAAGCTTCCATGGAAACTTAATTGAACCAAACCATGTTATTTTTATCAATGAATAACTCACCAGGTTGCAACCAGAGGTTTTAGTGGTGCGTGCTTGTATGCTGTTATAGAAAAGCATTTTCGATGACACCTTTTCTGTTGCATTTTATAGCATACAAAATGATATCAAGTATGAAATACGTTTACTCAAAATGAAAAAAAAAATATCCACTAATGATAATGAATAACCATATATTGTGTGTTGTAGACCTTTCTTGGAAGTTGTATTATTCACTTTCAAATTACAATTAATGGCCATTGAATATTTTTGAAAATTTAAGAAAAATATCTAAAGATTTCACACTATCAAGATTTTCTTTGTCATTGTAAAAATTATACAGAATGCTAAACTCTTTTTAAAATGAAATACAGTTCATGAATAGCAGTGGCACAGAACAGATAGCAGTTAGTTTTCATACACAATTCCAGTCCAAATTTATTCTATAATAAGTTTTCAATTTCAAGTTACCCATTTTTATTTAATTTAACAAATATTTGCATGATGATAATTCTAAAATATTTATGGCATGAAGCTAAGTTAATTGAACTTACTCTACTGGCATACTATTTATATGCTATCATTGGGCAAATTTTGAGAAATGGAGTTTAGTATTGTCTTTAAGTATGTCTTTGTCTTCAATTATGCAGTCTGTACCATATGATAATCCAAATGAAAAAGTGAAAAAAAAACTATGTTGACTAGCAAATAAAACCTTAACATAGTACTACCAAAAATATTTTAGTTAAAATAAAATCTGAAAAATTTCGTCCGAATTTCCTCTGTTTTGATAAACGTTCAATTTTTTTAACCTTATTCTTTGATATAATAAAAAAAAAACATCGAATGTTTTTCATACAGATTTTGATGTATCTACGTACTCAAGGGGTGAAGAAATTGACCACAATTTTCATATTCTTATTTTCAAAATGATCTTTAAACAATTTTTTATAGAGATTTACATGGTGTCGATATAATTGCAATGCATAATAACTAATAATTTTACATTATTTCATTTTACATCTCATTTCGAAAACTCGTTGATGCGGTGGCGCAATCTAGCGAATAAATTGAGTTTCGCATCCTCCAAATTCACATTCACATGTTAACTTGCGAATCTGGAGACATTAGAGGTATTGCGCCTTGTTCCATTGTTTTGGCTAAACCTGTGTCTAAACGGAAAGTACTTGTTACCAAATGTAGCTTCAGTTTCCTGTCGCAATACAATTTTCAGAACAAAGATGTTGCTTTTATAATGGTGTTTATAATAAATACTTAGGAAACCTTCACCGATGCATAAATATTTAGAACTCTACGTATAATGTCACTTAGTATTTTGAATCGTGATAACTTTAAGCAAATTAAAATGAATCTAAATCTACAGTTGTATATATAATACATAGATAGTGTTATTGAATAGACATGTTTATATTGGGTGTGTCATATTCAGGCTAAGTAAAACAAGATCATTAAAAAAATCAGCCGATTAAATACATGCAACTTAAACTGTTCTAAACAATTTAGTGAAACAATTGTTACTACCTGGTTGATTCGAAAAAAATGAAATGAAACTGCAAAGAAAATAAAAGGGAACTTGAAATAATTGGAATTTTTCAAAAATTAGTCGAGCGTAACCAAAAATAAACTTGATACTATTATGATAAATCTGTATACCAAATTTCATTACAGTTAGTAAAAACTCTACACAGAAAATTAAAGGAAATTGTAAAAAAAAAATGAAATATGTGTAAGTCCATGAGGCACAACTCTGCCGGAATAACTCGATCGTACCAGAAATTAACTTGACCAAGATATTTCTGCTAAATTTTACTTCAATATGTACATATACATCCTCTTTAAAGAAAATGAACGGAAACTGCAATGATTGGAATTTTGCTACCTTCCAAGAGGCATAACTCTGCCGAAATTTGCTCGATCGTACCCAACATTAAACTTCACATAGATATTATCGATCAAGATAAACCTGTATACTAAAATTCATTTCAATATGTTCATCCTCTGTGAATTCGAAGAAAATGAACTGAAACCGTTGGTGGAACGACCGATTGACCGATAAACAGATAACAGCAACATTTTTACCTATATATCCCTGACAAAACCTGGATATTTAATTGATGTCAGGGTTAGGGTTAGGGTAAGACTGTGCCATTCAGTCAACTGCAATATGACTGAAAAGTGGACGAAAATGTGACTGAATGATATGCCATTCAGTAACATTTTGAGACCAATCAGTTATCATTCAGTTGACTGAATGGCAGATATTCATCCTGTGATGATAATTGTGTTGTTTGCTTTTCCTTTGATATATTTTAACTTTATATTGTTTGTGATTGAAAATATCTGATGTTTGCAAGAGTCCCATAATTAAGGCGAAGGCGTGTTATAAGTCCGCTATTCCTCTTTACAATGGGAAAAGAAGAGCTGCTCTTGTTCTATCATTGCGAATTATCGAAACATGTAAAATGTATTGACGTATTACCCTGCTGAGCAGACTACTTTCTTAATTGATGTGATAAACTTAATCTAAGAAATCGGTTAAATATAAGTGGTTACACTTGTTTCCGAATGTATTGTGTATCCATATTCTACATGTTATAAATAAAATATACACATAAATTAACGATGCAACATGTATGAAAGAAAATAAATAACATAAGACATATAGAAAACAAAAGAAATTGTATAGGGTGTTTGTAGGGACCTGTTTTTAAGCTTCAGTGATATGCAGAGAGATTGTTTTATATGCGTAAATGGAGGGGAAAAAGGCGAGCATTAAATAGTTGAAGTTATTATTTCATCAACAGTAATAATCAAATTCGTTATTTACACATGTATCATGCGCACATTCATGTTTATTACAAAATGACAGACATAACAACGTACATAATTCATTTCAATAAATTACTTTTTGATCTTATAATAAACTTAACATTTAAAGAACATGGACAACAATATGTGCCTTAAACGATTATACTAAATGAATATTAGTGCTGTATAAATTCCTGTGCATTTGATGACACTTTACCACGATTGCCAGTTAGATTTAGTTATCAAAGCATTACCTTTGTTGTTTGAGTCATGGTAATCGCAACAGATTATTTACATTATTATTTTAGTTACAGTACCGATCAGACCCAACCTAACATAAAGTAAACCCAAACTAAACCCTGGGTTTACTTTCTGGGTTTACTCTGAGTTTACTAGAGTGGACCCAGAGTTAACCCAGAGTAAACCCCAAGTAAACCCAAAGTGGACACAGAGAGTAAACCCCGATCAGAAGAATACCCTGAAAGCAGACGCTACATGTGTATTCGGAATATACAAGGGGCAGGTATTACAGGCAGTAGGATGATAAGATAAATACAGGTCTGTTTCACACTTCAGTGTGTATAGTTGACTCCAAAAGCAATTCTCGAGTAAACCCAAAGTAAACCCCGAGTGGACCCCAATTTTCAAAAAGTAAACCCAAAGTAAACCCAAAGTAAACCTGGGGTTTAGTTGGGGTTTCTGGTGTTAGGTTGGGTCTGATCGGTACTGTACTTGTGTGTGATCTTTGAAACGAAAACCGAATAGCTAATATCTTCTTCCCTTTTGTGTTTGCTTGCGTCATCGGATCCTTTGTTGATTGTGTCATCAATATTTGAACTGTCGGTGCCTGATTCAGTATTTTCTTTGCTATCATCTTCTCCACTCTTTTTGTTGCACTCTTTACACAAGCAGCAACATTGATTAAACCTCCCTGCTGATGCGATGTTTGGTTCTCTTCATTATCATAATGTGTCATTGACATCGTCATAATGATAGTCTTTGGATCTTTTTCGACGAATACTTCCATCCTCAATGTAATGCAATACATCCCAAAGAACGGAGTCTACATCGTGTTTTCTTCGTTAAAGGACTTCTCCGATACCATTTAAATGTTCATCTTGTAAACAAAAAAGCCAAATAGAAATCAATTACATGTCACGAAATCTCAATGTAAAACATGTTTCTCGACAAGCGTCGTCATGATTAGTCTTAAATGAAATGTGCAAAATTATAATTGAGGAAAAACAGAGCCGTCTACATGTCAGTGTTTTGATAGTTCTTACGCCAGGTTGTATTAAATTTAAATCTCTCATTATAGCCTTGAAAATCCTTTAAAAAAGGTTATTTGACATGTTTTATTGATCAAAGGTTTAGGTGTATCCTCATGTCGACAGTCAACATCAATCTTAAAGCTCTAGTGGATACTCACGAAACAATAAAAATGTTATTTATAGCATAAAAAGGTCTTACTGAAACCAGAGGTCAATATTGCATGTGTGTATGTGTGAATACTGTGATAGAGAAAATGTTTGACGACATTTATTCTGCTGCTCTTTACAGTATACTAATGACTCATCAGTTTTACATATAATCATACTACCAAGACATATTGAATGCACGTAACATGGTCTAAATGCATGATGAATATGATGGTGAGAGAGAGAGAGAGAGAGAGAGAGAGAGAGAGTTATACTATACAAGTTGTATCGTCCATATCCACTTCTATCCAGTTTGGGATACTCCTAATAAAAAATAGGAGGCTTCATCATACCTGTTGTTATTTAGCTGATTGTGTATAGGAGTACTATAGGAGAGCTACTGTTGCCGTGAGTATGTAACATTCAAACAGGAACTCTGATTGTTCATCTGATCAAACGTTTTATTATTTTTTTTTAAATCTTCTTTAGGGAGAAATATTTTGTCAGTGAATTTAGATGTTAGAAGCTGATTATCTGTATTATTCATTTTTATGATTTTAACTAATCTTTTCTAGCGGTCCTGCCCCCGTAAACCGAAAATCCTGGCTATCGAAGATACAATTTTCTAATTTTGTTTTCTTTTTCTATTTGATGGCTTTTCAATTTTTTTTTCTGTACAATATCATTAATGCTGATTTAACCATGCTTGCAATTATTTGGGATTGTATATTTACATGTTTTTGCCTGTGATAACACTGCGTATTGATTTTGTACTATATAACCAATAACTTCAAATGACGCCAAACTGAGGCACCAGCGGGTTTTGCTTACTTATATTTGAATATTCAATCGTACGATGGTTTAAATTATTAAAATATAAGTGATCAAATCTGTCATAAAACCCTTCGTGCTTTATTTTATTTGATCACGCCCCGACCATATTTAAAGTCAAACTAACAGAATGGTACATATAATACATGTAATACCTATTGAGTAATTAGGATGTTATTTTATTTTCTTAATTTAGGAGAATTTTCTTTCCAGGGGTAAAAACGATTCATCGGCAATTAAAAATTACAAAATTACAAAATTGTTTAATTGCACACATAGAAATGACATGCAATTTTCTGTTTATAAAAGTAACAATAATGCATTAATTTTTATTTTCGATATAGGTAATCACTGATATTTTTATTTTAAACTGTTCTTATCAAACGAACTAAAACAGATTTGTTTTCCTTCTTCTTTTATGTTTCAGAAATGTCAAGGTTATTTATCAATGAACATATCCTTAGCGTGCAGTTTATTGTGTTTACTGAACTGTACAGTACATATGAATAGTTCAAAGCACAACACTGTCTTTAGAAGTGTCGTCGAACGAAAACCTTGATTGATGAACAAACTAATAGACTAACAAAATTGTGCATTTTCATTTTACACTGGGTGACGTTTCTTTTATTTTTTACAAAGTTTGATCATTATTGTTAATTTTGTTTAATGATGACCGAGGATCGTAACAAAAACACAGTTGTGCATTAACTTTAACTAATATTTTTTAAAAAAAATGCTTTATCTTTAGTAATAAATAAATTATTCATAACTTAACACATTATCTAATCACAATGATAATGACAATCTAAAAGCAACATTACATTTTTATTAATATAGTCTAAAAGAAAATTTTAAAAAAAATGACATTTTCGCTTCCTAAATGAAATTTTTTAAATTCAAGTAGGCCATGCACAATTGAGTAGAGTTACACTCATCTTACATTTATGACAATTTCACTCGTAGAACCTTTAATTTGCATTAATTACCTAGATTACATTCATTTATATTTCCACCATAATCTACTTTTTATGTGTATCATTGATACATGAAGAGAGAAGAGAATGCAAAAAGCGAGTTTAAACGTCAAATGACCCTTTTTACCTAAGTTTAATAACTAATTTGAGAATATCATAAAGTGTTCACGAAATTGATTCTAATAAAAAAAAAAGTAATTGTATGGCATAACCCTAATAATTTTCAGTATTCTCTATTACCCCTCAAACAATTAAATCTGTAAACACAAGAAAATCGATGATAATTTAAGTTTGTTCTGTTTTGACCATTTCACATTATCAAGGCAATCGGTTTTTAGAACGCAGTTCGCAGTTCACAATTGAATAGTGAACTGCGTTCTATAGAACGCAGTTCGCAATTCAAAATTTAGTGCGATTGAATAGTGAACTGCGTTCTATCTAGAACGCAGTTCGCAATTCAAAATTTAGAATTCATATTTGGGGCCCGCTTGCCTTATATGCAATTGAATAGTGAACTGCGTTCTATCTAGAACGCAGTTCGCAATTCAAATTGTTGAATAGTGAACTGCGTTCATTTAAATAACATATAAATATTCCACACTGTTTGGTAAAGACCGCTTACATTTTTTAACAGTTAAACACAAACTAAAATTCTCTTTTTGTTATTCAAGTTATATAGAAGGATTGTGCACAGTCATGTTCATTAATAAATGACGTAATACAAGTAAAATAAAATGAAATCTTTATCACTGGTTTCACGTCTTTTCGTGAGGACAAAAACTAATTTAAAAGCTTGTTTCTAATATGTCGGTTTGTGACAGCCAAATGATGATCACATTTTACCCCAAATTGACAGTAATTAAAGGACAATTTCCTATTTCTAATAATTGTTTGATCCAGAATACATGCATCAATTGTTTACAACAGATAAGAAGAAAGCGATTATCATAATAATAAGAAAATATATGTAAAATCTCTATGATCTGTTGCTGTCAATGGAAAAGCACTTAATCCTAGACACACCTAGATAAAATTGCGTAATAATAAAGTGAAAAGGGGTTTCTTCTAGGTTTTTTCCCCTACATAAATAAAGGTAAAACGGAGAAGAAATACATGAAATTCAACAACCATATTTCTTTTCTATTTCAAAGACCTTTTGTATTGACTGCATACATGTAACCAAACAAACCAAAACTATGATCAGTGAATACCAACTATAGCCTTGTGCTTTTAAATAAATAGTATCATTTTATTCGAACATGTTTAAAATGTAATACTTTTAAACATGCTATATATATTTATATATATATAATATGTATATTTTCTGAAAGTTTTTGTCTTCTTTATCAAAATGGCTGATTGAAATAAAACCGTTGATCATATACAAATTTAACACCAGGGACGGATATATCATATAAATTTCACAATTTAGATGGTTGTTTTTTTTTCTCAACGAATGAATTGGTATGACATTTTTCTACATTTTTTTAACTTTATAGATCAAAAGATTATTTTAAGTCATATAGTTACTGTAAACGTATTACATTTGGCTGTGTATTCTAATTAGCGTTTTTGGCGGAATGCCACTTCCGCTTAATCAAGATAGATACATCGAAGAATGCGCTAGTTCAAATCCAAGCTAACCTGTTGAGTGTCATTTTCCGCCAAATATAGCACTCTCAAAATATAACACGTCTACAGTACCTCGTCTCCACATGTACGTCACATTATATTATTTGATCGTTTAGAACTTGTATGCACTTTTCTGTTTATCGTAGTTATTAAAAGTCACATAATGTAAAATCTAATTTGTTAGATTGATGAAGATATATTTACATCTACCGAGTATGGTTCCCTCTATTTCTTACAGACGTTTAAGTTAAATCATAGCTCTGTAGAAACAGCCAGACAGAAATCTACACGCGGAGTTTATCTATTGATCGAAACTTAAAGCAACTGAAACTGACGGGAAATTGGCAGAACTGAAATCGTCACGCCCCGTTTTTTAATTGGTCAGAACCTACAGCGACCTGAGAAAAATCACGTACTCCACGAGATAATAAAGATGATGTCAGACTCAAACTCTCATTGGAGACGATTTGAAGGTTTATTTTAACTAACACACTGTTGTAAATTAACAGTATTTAGTGAATTTCCTTACTTTTTTACAATCAATTTATAAATTTGTTTAAAAAAAGATATAAATGTCAATAATAAAATACTTTCTTTGATGATACATACTGGTTATGAAGGTTGAGGTCATCGCAGAAAAAATTACACAACCCGGTAGCGTTATGTATTTTGTCATCAATACCGTCACCTCCATATCCCGTATGAATCAACCCCCCTCCCTCCCAAAAAAACCCCCCAAAAAACAAAAGATCAAAAAAACATTTTACTGTTTAAATATACACAGGGTGAAGCTCTGACATTCAGCTAACTAAAAGCATACTAAATGCTCACTAAAATGTAAATAAATGACAATGTTTTGCTGTTTACATGTAATAATTTTTCCAGATCTTTCAGTTAACACATGTGTGGTATAATATTTCCGGATCCTTTGTGTGGTATTCTTTACAACATTACAAAAAAAATCAATGACTCGTGTATTTTTATTTCAAAAGTGTTCGTAAGTTTAAGGACATTCATCATATCTGAATCGTACATTTCCTGTGTTTGATATATTGTAAAGTGCATGCTATTATCCCACAAACGACTGCATTTCTTGTAGAGTCTCATTTTATTTGAATTTTGAATTTCATGCATAAAGAGAGATCATTTAACTGGTAAAATTGCGCATTTCATTTTTACACTAACTGATAACATTGCTATCATTTAAGACAGTCTGCATGTTTCTTTTCATTATTTCCTTGATCATTTTGTTTGAATTTTTTTTAAAGAATAAATGACTAAAATTATGAATATCGTTCATATAGATGAACAGACTTATTTGCATCGATCGCTATCATACGAGGTTGCACAAGTATATATTATTTAAACTTCTGGGCCAAGGTACATCTTATTTCATGTAACAAAACGTTCTTAAGCTTTTCACTAGACTAGTTGATAGGCATGTGTCCGAGAGCATAACCAGCATATCGGAGCTCCTACCTAAGACTAAGTTAGGTTGGTCTCAAATATTGCCACGTAAATCTTATAGATATTCTTCAGACCTTGAAGCTATGGAGAGGAATCGTAAATGCTTAAATAGGGCAACAGCATGTCAAATACAGGACTTGGAGGGAGGTATATATTAAGCACCCATAATTTTAGGGATATATACAAATTTTGGGGCAATGACAATGTGCATCTCAATCCTTTGGGTAACAACAAATTCTAAATTCAAGGGTGGAGGGGGGCTTGAATATTTCTGGAAATGGCTTGGGACAGTATATCAAGACGAACAGCAAAAAAGGGTTATTTCGCAAACAAACAATGCAACTTAATACTAAATAGGGTATCCCTAAAGCATCATAATCATAAATTTAATAAATTTGTTTTGGTCGTGGGTCAGTTGAATTGAGCTACCCTTGTTGGGTGACCTTGAACCTTCAGTTGAAGATCATATGGTATGTGCGCCCGTTAATGTCAACAGATTTGACACGTTTGTGTAAATAATTAACAAAAATATTGTTCGCAGTTAACCCTGAACAATTAAATGCTATTGATTTGATGCTGCTGCTCATCTTGTGCTTGTTGCTGCTGCTGCTACCATATTGCATTTTAATTAGAAACATTCAAATGTTCAAATAATAGCTGTTTGCGGTCAACCCGAAATAGGAAAAAATATTCGTGCTTCTCATGTTGATTGTACTTGCTGCTTCGTTGTTTGGTTTGCCCTTCTTGACGAACCATGCTGCTTTTATTGCTACGACAAAAAAAAAAACGCCAAACAATAATAATCTAATTACACAATTACTTGTGTTTGGTTATTCCTTATATATATATAATAGCTTCTATATGCAAGTTAATTTTAAGACACAATTTTTTGTGCTTGGTAATTTCTTCTATATAGATAATGATACGTATATACACATGTTATCATAGGCTGCGCTCGCCCCACCGCTGCCACCGTAAAACATATTAGGTTACATTATATGATATATCGCTTTCCCCATAACTACAGGGGAAAAAATGACAATTTGCACTTTTAAGTGTAATTAAAAATACAAACTCTTAGTAATGCTTTGGGTTTTTTTAAATTGTTGTTGTTAAATAACCATTCATGGCTATGTCAAAATGTTGTTTGAAATTGGTGTTTAACTTGCCATGCGATTCTTTCTCAGGAATTTACATTTGAATTCATTATGTTTATGAATAAAAATGAAATTGGATAACGCCCGTTTAAAAAAAACAAGTCAAAACTTCTGTTGCACAAGGTTTTTTAATTCCTTTTAAAAGGTTGTTTTTCTTATTTTTGAAATACTTGAATATAAAAAAAATGAATTCGTTAATTATGTCAGCAGTCACTAGAATTTAATTTCAAAAAGTTATTGCACATTGATTTACTCTGGGAAAAGAACTTGAGGAAATTAAATATGTAATCTAAATGCATAAATTATGTACTAAGCGGTCATTTGAATTTAATTTTAAAAATTGCACAGTAATGTGTTCCGGTGAAAGAACCTGTATAGACAATTTGGGTAAATAATGCATTAAACAAGAAATACCTGATCGAGTAAACATCCTATTTTAATTGAACGGTCTAGTTACACAGGAAGAAGGGATGGCAAATATAATTGACAGGTGGCGTATATCATTGAAAAATCTAAATAACAGTTTTAATTTTTCAACATTTCTCACTGAAAGAAAAACAATCCTTGACTTATTTTTAAACGTTATCAAAAATAGAAAAGACACGCTAAAATAGTTGATAATCAAAAGTGGAGTACAACATGCACTTTCAATTTATTATTCACTGTTCGAATCACGGATATAATTGTTTTTAATCGTAACACATTATTGTGCAAGAATAGTTTACAAATTTAATTCTAATGACTCCTACAAAATTAACGCATTTAGTTTTCATATAAATTTTAATAAAGTTCTTTCCACGTGACATATTAATGAGCAATAACATCCGTTAATCTAACTTGATTTTATTTGATAAAATAATGAATGTAATTGTATGTTCATAAGAGGGAATTGCATGGCCTGTTAAACACAAACACATTTTTGACAACTTTCTGACATAACCATGAATGGTCATTTAGCAAGAATAATTAAAGAACAAAAACATCAGACATACACTCAAAGTGTACTAATTTCATTACACCTCAAAGTGCATATTGTCATTTTTCGTGTATTTAAGGGGAAACCAGATTATCACATAATGTAACATAGAATCAGTCGATCAAATTTAATTGAAAAATACAATTGATTTAATTCTAGAAATGACGAAAATTCTTTTCTTTTTTTACTTTTGCTAACTTTTGTATTAGTCATGACATTTATGTTATGGTTAGTACGCTAAAATCATAACAAATAGGTACAGACTATGACCTTACAGGTTAGCATAATTTTCTTCAGATTTGACTTTCACAGCTTGTGTTGTTTTAGCGGAAAATACAACAACAACTCTCACATTTTAATTGTACTTATAATAAGTTTTCAGATAACAGTTATCAGACATTGTATGGTAAGTGGGGTATTCCTCTCTGTTTCATATCAAAATGACATACTTTGCCGAAGTTTATATAAAGAGAAAATTAAAGGCGATAATTGAACAAGTGAAATTAAGTCATATTTCACTTAACCTAATTAGTTTGCTCTGCAAAATGGCAGTTCATGCACATCAGTAATTATACCCTGAACAAATTACTGCAAGCCAATCACTTAAGATGTAGATGTATTAACCTAAAAGCAAGTATTGACTGTGAGTCGCAATAAACATTTTTTTAAAAATATGACATGATAATTTTTTAAAAAGAAATGTGGACTTATTATCACAAAATTTTCCTTTGTGCAAATATTCCCGTCTGATTTTCATCTAACAGATAACATCTATCCTTGATATTATCATATCAGATATTTTAATGCAAATGAGTTTTATTTAAAGGGAACTGCATGGATGGTGAGAACATCAAACACCTTTATGATATTATTACGGAAAAGATTCAAAAACAAGTATTCTTAACAAAAAAAAAATAAACATTTATGCAAATGGTAAACTTGTCTTTTATATGTGCAGTCTCACATTCTTCATTTCGTTCAAAATTTGAATTTATAGACCCCATACAAAGTAACTGTGGTATAACTCATTTTTGCAAGTCGAATTTATACACGTTGCCGAAGTTTCTGTTTTATCGACGTGGTTATCAGTTGCTTGCGTCTCCTTAAAACTGCTCCTACGTAGAACATGCCCTTGTGTATCGAATGAACTGAGATACAACAAGTATTCCTTTTAAAGGAATGATCGGCAATAATGATATATTGATTCAACATGATAAGTTTGATGTAAAATAATTTAAAAAGTACTGTCTTTTTAAAACATATAGAATATTTTGAATCTGTACACCATAATTTCATCATTATAAACTGTCAACAAACTTAATTTTGAAATAAATTTGGGGAAAACCGTTCGTAAACTCCTTGTCTAGTTTTATATTTTAACGTAATTATTAAATGTTAATGTATCTTCTAATTCTTTTGACTTCAGAATACTAAGTAGGGATCTTCAAAGAGCATTGACACGTATACAAAGAAAGAGTTGTATTGAAATAATTTAATGCGACTGAAAAACATTGAATGCCATTATAACTTGCTATTGAGGTCGCATTATAACGTAACCTTGTTTATAAATCAAGCCGTTTCCAAGCTACTATTATGCAACATCAATAGATCGAGGTCAGTTCAGGGAGCATCTTCTTATGATTGAGGTCAGTTCATCGAGGTTAACTGCGTTACTGAATGAAACTTTCGATCGAAATTCTTACGCGTGAGACAAAATGTGCATTCTTGAATTAACAGATCGTACTGTATTTTATGTATGTTTGCATCTCTTAAGGTAAATGAATTGAAAAAAAACTGAGTAAAATGTTATATAAATACTAAACCAAACTTCAAGTTTTTATAAGAACTACTTATGCAAGCGGAATGTGTGCGCACATGGAAGCATTTGCCGGATGCCTCATATGGACACATTAGTGATCAGCCGAAGCCGATCACAAAAACCTCATATATACGTGGGTTGTTCGGACATTATTGAGACAACACGGATATTTCCCTTTCTAAGTGACGAATTAGGGTGAAAATTGGCATGAACATTTAAGAAACCTTAACAAATTATTAAAGAAAGTAATATTTAAAAACTGTTTGATATTTTGTTTACAACGGTAGTTGACAAATCGGTGGTCGGGGTACCCGGCGCAAGCATAAACTTGGAGAGTAAGAAAACTTAAACATCGTCTATCTAAGTGTCAGCAAATTTACAGCTTATACTAAAAGAAATCAGATTATATATGTTCATTTTGCTATTTATTTATATATTCCTTTTGATTAAGTTTCATTGGTGTTCGAGTTGTAATACGGATATGGTACAGATATATTTACGAAGCAATAGGAAGTGAAAACGACGGCATATAGAAATTTGACGTCAAGGCGGCGCAGCGAAGATGCATCAAATTGATGGAATTTCGGAAAAAGACCTTTTAATGCCACCCAATTGCTTTAACAAAACATATACGATGGCAAGGGATAGAGAACTTCAGTTTATAGTCTTTTTTACTAATTGTGTAGCTAGAATTCAGACAAAGTGACTAAATATCAAGTACTTTTTACACACTTACACTCAATAGTTTTAAAATGTGTACACAGAATCACTGTAGGAGACATTTCACAGTAATTTGACTTTCGGTTAGTAATGACCCGATTTTTTTTCACAAAAATCAAGAATGGAGGGAATATACGAATGTTGACATCTTGAAATGTAAACAAAAGATGAGAAATGAAGAATTTACTCTAATTTCAGTTTAAAGCATAGGATCAATAAGAAGCGTTAAAATGGCGTTGCAGTAAGTTTGCGGTTGCGCCGGGTAACTAGGCGATAGCAATTTGGTCACTTTACCAGGAATGATCTAATCATGCTATGGACAACAAATTTTTTACATTGGTAAAATCTATCCTTGTGTACGTTTTTGTGAAATATCAAGGGTTTATCTTTTTTCCCAAGGAAATAATAGTAAATGTCTCAGTAATTTCCGAACAACCCTCGTAAATATCTAAGTAATGAAGATATCATGTTCATAAGTAAGGAAAGTTAACTATAGAAAATTTTAAATCATCACCTTAATCATGAAGTTTTATTGTAAAGGTCTACATCAATATCCCTTTGCAGTAAAATATCACAATATAAATATATATGACGCATACTCTCTTGTTTCTGTTATTTTAAGTGCACTAGGATATATCGAGTCGAAATAAGTATGGAACTAACAATTGTAGAGTGATAAAACGTCGTTAATATACCTGAATGTTGTTATGAAGGCCACAACGAGTGATATATATTTTTCACACAAAAATTTGATAATACATTGTGCTTCATATGAACACACACAATAGGTCTGCTAACAATAAGGCGCAATTGCCACATGTTGTTGGAAGACCTTATACCAAAAACAATATAGATGTTGTCTATCAGAATCTCAGGTATCTTTTTAATATCCATAATCAAAAGCCTGATCAGTCCCTTTCGTTGTACAAAAATTATAACAAATATTGCTAATACAAAGCGTTTTATTTCCATTCTTTAAGTTACACGTTATATTACATATAATTACATGTAAACGTTAAAAGATATGGTAAACAATAAGCTGCAAGCACTGTATAATAAATGAAATCAAAAAAATATTACAAATACATGGTTACAGAGATTATTATTTGACACTCTTATTTTTTAGAATTATGTTTCTCATTTCTCACTTCATCGAACTACCACGTATTGCAACGCGGTCTTGATTTTTATTTTAAATCAAAAATAAAATTATCCAAATACGTATATTAAATTAAATACATGTATCATTTTTAAAGAAAATGTAAAGAAAATCAACATGTTGTTCTTAGATTGTAGACACTCTTGATATATATCATTCATCAAAATTAGAAACAAAATTCCAAGATTAGTCCGTCGTCGCCGCCCATTGTTACGAGTTTGATGTTTTCTACTACCATATCACTAACATTTTTTACACTGTTCTCTTCTTATTTTCATTTGTGTTGATGTCCCCGGAACCTTCATTGATTGTTTCCGTCGTTGCTTGCCTCCACGGAACCCTCACTTCCGTAGCTTGCAGAATTGTTATCGTTACTATTTTGTTTCTTCTCATTTTCTTTGTTGCATCCTTTACACGAACAGCAACATTGATTACAGCATCCAGCGAGTGGTTCAACAACAGAGGCTGCATTGCATTTTCTTCTTAAGACTATTTCAAAGTTAACATCACTTGCGTCGTCTAAATCGCGAAGAGCATCCCAAATTAATGCTTCTTTAGCCGTCGACAAGGCTAATACTGCCGATACGAACAGAACTCCATAAATGGTCTTCATGATATAAAAAAAGGATCAGTTCTTGTAGCTCTTTTCTACTTGTTTTTTTTGCTCGTTATCTGAAATGAAATTAAAAGACGAGAGGAATAGAGTAAAACAAATGCAACTAGCTTTTTCAATCTATGAACCTCGTTTATATAGTGTTTAAATATCGGAAGAAATGCCTTTTTGGGGTTTTCCGTTGGAAACGCCTTTATTTTAGATTATGCACAACTTTATTGAGTTAAAGTGTGTCTCAGATAGATGCAATTGGGTGATTTCACATAGTCAGCCACAGATCATAGAATTTGGATGATTAATGCTGTATTTATTATTAATATCAACACATAATACATGTTCACCAAATTATCATATGAACAAAATGGAATCTCCGGTTTGAGTTAACAACCTAAACGTACAGTACAGATCAGACCCAACCTAACAGAAAGTAAATCCCAACTAAACCATGGGTTTACTTTCTGGGTTTACTTCGGGTTTACTAGAGTAGACCAGGAGTAAACCCAAAGTAAACCCAAAGTAAAGCAAGAGTGGACACAGAGAGTAAACCCAGTCAGAAATATACCCCTGAAAGCAGACGCTAACTGTGTATTCGGAATATACAAAGGGTAGGAATTACAGGCAGTAGGATGGTAAAATAAAATACTAGTCTGCTTCACACTTCAGTGCATACCGTTGACCTCAAAAGCAATTTCAAAGTAAACCCAAAGTAAACCCCGAGTAAACCCAAAGTAAACGTAAACACCGAGTGGACCCAAATTTTCAAAAAGAAAACCCAGAGTAAACCCAAAGTAAACCAAAAAGTAGACCCGGGGTTTAGTTGGGGTTTACTCTGGTGTTAGGTTGGGTCTGATCGGTATTGTATTCTTATTTCACAGTTAAGCTTGACTGAAAGAAGGGGTGGCAAAAATTAGAAGCCGGAGATGTTTTTATTGAAAAATCCCCCAAATAGTTTTTTAAAGTTTTAATATTTTTCTTTAAAAAACCCCAAACACACTCTTTAATATATCTCAGTAATATCAAATTATAAAAAGGCAGATGCTAAAATAATTGATAATCAATCAAATAACTACATATAACTACATCTATTTGACTCATTGTATAAGGTAGCTGCAATAATGTAGCCCTCTCCCATTTTTTTTATATCTGATGTTTACTGAAGAGGGCTACAATTCCACAGGATCTCCGCACTGCTGCAAAATTGTTTTTTTAAATGCGACCGACTTCAGTCTGAAAAGTCAGTTTATATATATATGACTTCATTTAGATGACATGATTTTTAATTCAGGTTTAACAAACTAACCGTATTTAAATGCAAAATGCCAATATGCCTTAACGGTCACCTGATTATCACAGCCCATACACGTAATTGTGGAAGAGTATCGTAAATGCATTTTATTGAGTTTTCTCCCAGCCTTTCTTTTGGAAAGGACTCTTAATCCTGTAGTTTAGCACAAGACTTACCAATCGTATAAGAGTGTAAGACCTACTACTGAAAAGGTGCACAACTTCCATACAAAGTTTTTTTCCCCAAGTATGTTAACTTTCAAAATAGGTTTTATGTTTACATGTTTTCATAGATAAACTAAAACAAGGTGGCTAATATATAGTGATTACTTTTATATAAACAAGTCTACTTTTTTTAAAAGAAATTCAAAAACTGTTTTTGTTTCAAATAATGAATAATAGCTGCTGACCATTTTGATCATACATTTCCTAACTACATTACATGTATATCTAATTATTCATTACTAAATATAAACAAGCAACAGAAAAATCTCCATTTTGAAGAATCAAGGGAAGATAACTCCATTAACTGTTACAATCATATACAAACTCCTTTCAAATGCTTTCACAATATCATATCGATAACTTTGATGGACAGCTTCATTATTTTTCTTTTCTAAGCATGTTTTTTAACTCATTGCTCTTTTCTTTCATTGATATTCCAGAGTAGAACAAAATAAGACATATAAGTACACCCCCCTTTCCCAGCCATAACCCTTGCCTTACATGCAGGTGACAAGAAAATTTGCCCCGCCCTTGGGCCTAAAGTCCTGTCCCATGGGTCATAGATATCACAATTTGGGTAGAGGAGTCTGTGAACATCTTTACCATGCACTCAGTTTTATTTAAATGTATATGGGAGTAGATCAGAAGATTTTCTAAGATTTAATATATTTAACTATAAGGCCAAAGTTATTCCATCCTTTAGCCTGAACCCCTGACCCAGGGGCTATGAATTTCACTATTTTGGTAGAGGGCTTCAAGGACACAATAACCATGCATTCAGTTTTATTTTTTAAATTTAAGCAATCGCAGGGGTTAAATATTGGAATCATTTTGTCTCATTCATTTTTGACTTGAACCTTCAGTGATTTACTGCAGTGACAATTGCAAACTTAATTATTTCCAGGATATTCATTAACTGAAAAACAATGCTTTTGAACACTTTATATCCTATATCGAATTAATAGATTACTTTGAAATACTTAGTCTTGTCAGCGGTCATGATTTTTCACTCATGGTTATGCCAAACACTGTTTCACTTTCGATTTACTGAAGTTACTGCCTAGGAGAATAAATTACATATAACCAAAGAGTGGCACTTATCATCTCTGTTTCCAATAGTCTTTCTCGTTAGCAGTACGCCCGAAAAGGGTCGATAAAGAAACAGGGTTGCATAGTTGCATGCCCCTTTTGTCAACTCACGATGTCGGTTTAGTTCAGTTAAAATTCTGATTACATCAGCAAAAGGAAAGTTGGATGCTCAACGTTATGTAAACTAATTTTAAAGACATTCAATCATACACACACAATAAACACTAATGAATAAAAACTGAAATTTATTATTTTGTGGTTACTTGCCTACATGGGAAAAAAATTAAGTATAGACCAAGAAAAAAACATATTCATGATACAGTGTAATAAAAATAAATCAGATATCAGCAACCAAGAAACCTTTCCAACTATCCCATAAATTTTCAAAATATTGTACATGTAGTTTACCAGTTTGTATTGCAGCATATCTTTCAATATTGTATTTTAGTTTTAAATGACAAAGGAAACCAATCAAACATGAAATCCTATTTGACATAAGACAACAAAAAATATATTGTTTCAAATACAGAATTATAAAATTAATTACTTTGTTATAAAATGACAATGGAAGTTGGCCAAGTATAATATTAGACATATTAAATTCAATCCAATTTTAAATGATCTTGTTATTGCTATACGTTTGGCATGAATTTCGTAACTTTTCAAGATTTTAAAAGGTTTACAAAAATTTAAATATATTCCATCTCAATTATCTTTTTATTAATTTTTTTTTTAATATTTGAAGAAAGGTATTGTTCTTACTATCAGACTTTGAAGGAACAAGCCATTCGAGGATGAAGATTGATACCCAACTGTTGCAGATCTACAGCTACGGAGTCATTTTTCTTTTTCATGGCCTGATGCATACACTAAAATGAGTAAAAATTACTAAATGTTTTTTACTCTTTGTACGGCTTATTTTTTTTCAGATATTAAGGCTGCAATTGGTCGGTGCAACCTAAAGGGATGACAACGGCCTCTACATTTGCTATCTTAAGTGTTCCACTATATTGGTGTGTCTGTGAGCACTTAACATTTCTAAACCTTTGAACAAACCGCTAGCTTCATTCAAAATATCCCTATAAACATCAAATGAATACGAAATGCGGGTATACTCTTTAAGAAAATGTAAATTACATGTTCTTTGTTCAGTGATTGAATGCTCTTAAAATAAAAAAGTAAAACAAGTCGTGAATACTCATATTAACCTATAAAATTGACTTGCCTTGAACATCCTTAATTCACTGTCCATTGACCCATCAAACTAGAATAACCCCTGTTTGGTCTCAGTTTACAACGAGATCACCTGGGATGTTTGGTTTCATTGTGTTCTTTCATTCACGAAAATCAATTGTTTTTGCAGTTATAATTAAGTAATCTTACGTCTTACACAGCTCACACATGTAACGATTCAGCCAAGGTTTTAAACAAGTTAAACACTGCAAAATGTTCTGGTCGTGGTTGGTGTATAGAATTTATGTAGCTAAAGATAGTGTTTGCGTTGAGACAGCGCCACGTTCGGATGTTAATCGTTTCAAATTGTCTATCGAATCCTCCTTATATTTTCCAGTTTAAGAGACGTCACTTGTCGTTTCTTCCTGTGAAGACACATATCTCCTAAAAAATGAAGACTTCATGCTCCAAACAGTGTTCCAAACAATGCTATTGTTCATTGGTCTTTAAAGTATTTAAAACATGTTCTTGCAGCGTTAGCAAAAGAGTTTTTTACTGCATATTATAGCAACTTTTCTCGAACATCTGGACTATAATTGTTTGTTATTTTTACCGATTCTAATTAATAAATCACAAATATTTTTGTTAGCCCGCGTAAAAACTTGTCTTTTGTTTCTGGTAAATAATTTGCTTTTCATTTGTCACACTTAACTTTTAAAACAAAAAAAATCTTCTTTGGAGCTATGATTCATTTGGTCCGAACTACGTCAATTCTGGTGTGTGTGAGTAAATAACAAGACAAAGTTATCTCTCTTTTAAAACAAAACTTTGATTAGACAATTTCTAAATGGTTCGAAACCTTTTAAAGGTGTAGAATTGCTAGTAGGGACGAAAATAACACTTAATATTGTATTACTCGATTCGGGTTGAATTTCTAGATAAAATTTTGTAGATCCTATTACTTAATCACAAGTGAAATGAGGTTGTTACCAGATTACACAAGTAAACTAAACTGTACACATGCACATGAATATTCTATCTGTGTCTATAGTTCTCAGAACTGTTTTAAACTTAAAAAAACAATTTGATACATTTAAAATAGAACTAATACAAAATGTTATGAGTCTTAAACAAGCATTAATCTTCTTATTTTGTAAAACATCAATTAAACGAAACGCAATAGTAAACATATTTCTCAGAAATCATTGTAAGTATATACAAACATACGGGGGTGTTCGATAAATAACGTTATCATTGTTACAAAAATATCACAACAAGATATGTATGCTGTTTCTTTAATGGATACCTTCAAAATATATACCTTTAACAGACACCAATAATTTCAACCGATTTATCAAAGTATTTAAGGTTTGATTGCATTCATATAATTTTTGGGGGGAATAGTATTCATGTTCTGATTAATGTGTCAGAGTCCGAAACATTTCTTGAAGCAAATTGTCTCCTGACAAGTATTTTTTTTTATTTAGAAAAAAGAAAAAAGTAACAGGGAAAACAATCTGGCGCTAGGGGAAAACATGAACCTTTTCTTTTTAAAAATACGATCTCATAATCTGGGATTTATTTGCCTGGGCGTTGTCGTGAAGAAGCCGAATGTTGCGAATTCCAGACTTTTGTCTCTTTCTTTCGTAATGTTTGAATTGTTGATGTGTTATCAGAATCCTCGTTGCCTGTTTCATGGGTATCTTAAAAACTGTGCATCATTATTTAGGCTACTTGTGCTCCTTTTATCGGAATTCTTGTTACTCTTATCTTCTCTACTCTCGCTGTTGCTTGCAATTGTGTTGCGGAACATTTGTTGCCTGTGTGATCGGTATTTATAGTGTCATCGTCTGTCGGATTATACTTTGCTTCTCCTTGCTAATGAGATTTGTAGTTCACTTTGTTATCTTCATAATCTTGGTCGCTGACACTGTCAAAATAATCATCTTTGGATTTTTTTTGACGAATACATGCATTATATTGTAATGCAATCCAGTAGAAAGAACAGATTTTATAGAATGTTTTCATTGTTTAAAGATTCAAATGTCAAAATGTTCATCTTCACTCTGATAATAGCAACAATTTAAAAATCAGAAAATAGAATGATATGGAATTTTTAACAAGTTTTACCCAATGTGTTTTCTTAACAAAAGCAAATTTAGAGATAAAATAAAACAAAACTGATTTAAATCAATTTACTTATTAAAATACGAAATTTCAAAGCAACGAACGTTTTGCAGTGGACAGAGTCGTAACATTGGTCTCAACTGATCAGGTATCAGTGATACATGTACATGTATATTAGCCTCATCATCATTTTAACAACCAAAACTAATCTGAAAGCTTCCATGGAAACTTAATTGAACCAAAACATGTTATTTTTATCAATGAATAACTCACCAGGTTGCAACCAGAGGTTTTAGTGGTGCGTGCTTGTATGCTGTTATAGAAAAGCATTTTAATGATAATGAATAACCATCTATTGTTTGTTGTAGACCTTTCTTGGAAGTTGTATTATTCACCTTTAAATTACAATTAATGGCCATTGAATATTTTTGAAAATTTAAGAAAAATATCTAAAGATTTTACACTATTAAGATTTTCTTTGTCATTGTAAAAATTATACAGAATGCTTAACTCTTTTTAAAATGAAATACTGCTCATGAATAGCAGTGGCACAGAACAGATACAAAGCATTTAGTTTTCTTACACAATTCCAGTCCGAATTTCTTCCATAATAAGTTTTCAATTTCAAGTTACCCATTTTTATTTAATTTAACAAACATTTGCATGATGATAATTCTAAAATATTTATGGCATGAAACTAAGTTTATTGAACTTACTCTACTGGCATACTATTTATATGCTATCATTGGGCAAATTTTGAGAAATGGAGTTTAGTATTGTCTTTCAGTATTTTCAATTATGTTGCAGTCTGTACCATATGATAATCCAAATGAAAAAGTGAAAAGAAAAACTATGTTGACTAACAAATGAAACCTTAACATAGTACATGTACTACCAAAAATATTTTAGTTAAAATAAAATCTGAAAAATTTCGTCCAAATTTCCTCTGTTTTGATAAACGTCCAATTTTGTTTGAACCTTATTCTTTGGTATAATAAAAAAAACATCGAATGTTTTTCATACAGATTTTGATGTATCTACGTACTCAAGGGGTGAAGAAATTGACCACAATTTTTATATTCTTATTTTCAAAAAGATCTTTAAACAATTTTTTATAGAGATTTACATGGGGTCGATATTATTGCAATGCATAATAACTTTTAATTATACATTAGTCTGACTATGGGATAAACCTCAGCGTTGTTATATGTGTTCGTTCCCGTTCAATAAATAGTGATAATAGAAAATCCTAAATATTGGAACTTATTAAACATTTTCTTGCTACAATCTTTTAAGAGAAAAATGTTTTGTCTGGTGATGCTACTTGATTATCTGAATCATTCTTTCTTTTAACTTTAAAAAGAGATTAAGTTGTTAATTTATATTTTAAAATAACCTCATCTTTGCTAGCAAATGGTTTTAGTCCACTTGGCTCCCCGTAAACCCTTTGCGGGTCTCATTTCGAAAACTCGTTGATGCGGTGGCGCAATCTAGCGAATAAATTGAGTTTCGCATCCTCCAAATTCACAGTCACATGTTAACTTGCGAATCTGGAGACATAAGAGGTATTGCGCCTTGTTCCATTGTTTTGGCTAAACCTGTGTCTAAACGGAAAGTACTTGTTACCAAATGTAGCTTCAGTTTCCTGTCGCAATACAATTTTCAGAAGAAAGATGTTGCTTTTATAATGGTGTTTATAATAAATACTTAGGAAACCTTCACCGATGTATAAATATTTAGAACTCTACGTATAATGTCACTTAGTATTTTGAATCGTGATAACTTTAAGCAAATTAAAATGAATCTAAATCTACAGTTGTATATATAATACATAGATAGTGTTATTGAATAGACATGTTTATATTGGGTGTGTCATATTCAGGCTAAGTAAAACAAGATCATTAAAAAAATCAGCCGATTAAATACATGCAACTTAAACTGTTCTAAACAATTTAGTGAAACAATTGTTACTACCTGGTTGATTCGAAAAAAATGAAATGAAACTACAATAAAAGGGAACTTGAAATAATTGGAATTTTTCAAAAATTAGTCGAGCGTAACCAAAAATAAACTTGATACTATTATGATAAATCTGTATACCAAATTTCATTACAGTTAGTAAAAACTCTACACAGAAAATTAAAGGAAATTGTAAAAAAAAAATGAAATATGTGTAAGTCCATGAGGCACAACTCTGCCGGAATAACTCGATCGTACCAGAAATTAACTTGACCAAGATATTTCTGCTAAATTTTACTTCAATATGTACATATACATCCTCTTTAAAGAAAATGAACGGAAACTGCAATGATTGGAATTTTGCTACCTTCCAAGAGGCATAACTCTGCCGAAATTTGCTCGATCGTACCCAACATTAAACTTCACATAGATATTATCGATCAAGATAAACCTGTATACTATAATTCATTTCAATATGTTCATCCTCTGTCAATTCGAAGAAAATGAACTGAAACCGTTGGTGGACCGACCGATTGACCGATAAACAGATAACAGCAACATTTTTACCTATATATCCCTGACAAAACCTGGATATTTAATTGATGTCAGGGTTAGGGTTAGGGTAAGACTGTGCCATTCAGTCAACTGCAATATGACTGAAAAGTGGACGAAAATGTGACTGAATGATATGCCATTCAGTAACATTTTGAGACCAATCAGTTATCATTCAGTTGACTGAATGGCAGATATTCATCCTGTGATGATAATTGTGTTGTTTGCTTTTCCTTTGATATATTTTAACTTTATATTGTTTGTGATTGAAAATATCTGATGTTTGCAAGAGTCCCATAATTTAGGCGAAGGCGTGTTATAAGTCCGCTATTCCTCTTTACAATGGGAAAAGAAGAGCTGCTCTTGTTCTATCATTGCGAATTATCGAAACATGTAAAATGTATTGACGTATTACCCTGCTGAGCAGACTACTTTCTTAATTGATGTGATAAACTTAATCTAAGAAATCGGTTAAATATAAGTGGTTACACTTGTTTCCGGATGTATTGTGTATCCATATTCTACATGTTATAAATAAAATATACACATAAATTAACGATGCAACATGTATGAAAGAAAATAAATAACATAAGACATATAGAAAACAAAAGAAATTGTATAGGGTGTTTGTAGGGACCTGTTTTTAAGCTTCAGTGATATGCAGAGAGATTGTTTTATATGCGTAAATGGAGGGGAAAAAGGCGAGCATTAAATAGTTGAAGTTATTATTTCATCAACAGTAATAATCAAATTCGTTATTTACACATGTATCATGCGCACATTCATGTTTTTTACAAAATGACAGACATAACAACGTACATAATTCATTTCAATAAATTACTTTTTGATCTTATAATAAACTTTACATTTAAAGAACATGGACAACAATATGTGCCTTAAACGATTATACTAAATGAATATTAGTGCTGTATAAATTCCTGTGCATTTGATGACACTTTACCACGATTGCCAGTTAGATTTAGTAATCAAAGTATTACCTTTGTTGTTTGAGTCATGGTAATCTCAACAGATTATTTACATCATTATTTTAGTTACAGTACCGATCAGACCCAACCTAACATAAAGTAAACCCCAACTAAACCTTGGGTTTACTTTCTGGGTTTACTCTGAGTTTACTAGAGTGGACCCAGAGTAAACCCAGAGTAAACCCCAAGTAAACCCAAAGTGGACACAGAGAGTAAACCCCGATCAGAAGAATACCCTGAAAGCAGACGCTACATGTGTATTCGGAATATACAAGGGGCAGGTATTACAGGCAGTAGGATGATAAGATAAATACAGGTCTGTTTCACACTTCAGTGCGTATAGTTGACTCCAAAAGCAATTCTCGAGTAAACCCAAAGTAAACCCCGAGTGGACCCCAATTTTCAAAAAGTAAACCCAAAGTAAACCCAGAAAGTAAACCCGGGGTTTAGTTGGGGTTTCTGGTGTTAGGTTGGGTCTGATCGGTACTGTACTTGTGTGTGATCTTTGAAACGAAAATCAAATAGCTAATATCTTCTTCCCTTTTGTGTTTGCTTGCGTCATCGGATCCTTTGTTGATTGTGTCATCAATATTTGAAATGTCAGTGCCTGATTCAGTATTTTCTTTGCTATCATCTTCTCCACACTTTTTGTTGCACTCTTTACACAAGCAGCAACATTGATTAAACCTCCCTGCTGATGCGATGTTTGGTTCTCTTCATTATCAAAATGTGTCATTGACATCGTCATAATGATAGTCTTTGGATCTTTTTCGACGAATACTTCCATTCTCAATGTAATGCAATACATCCCAAAGAACGGAGTCTACATCGTGTTTTCTTCGTTAAAGGACTTCTCCGATACCATTTAAATGTTCATCTTGTAAACAAAAAAGCCAAATACAAATCAATTACATGTCACGAAATCTCAATGTAAAACATGTTTCTCGACAAGCGTCGTCATGATTAGTCTTAAATGAAATGTGCAAAATTATAATTGAGGAAAAAACAGAGCCGTCTACATGTCAGTGTTTTGATAGTTCTTACGCCAGGTTGTATTAAATTTAAATCTCTCATTATAGCCTTGAAAATCCTTTAAAAAAGGTTATTTGACATGTTTTATTGATCAAAGGTTTAGGTGTATCCTCATGTCGACAGTCAACATCAATCTTAAAGCTCTAGTGGATACTCACGAAACAATAAAAATGTTATTTATAGCATAAAAAGGTCTTACTGAAACCAGAGATCAATATTGCATGTGTGTATGTGTGAATACTGTGATAGAGAAAATGTTTGACGACATTTATTCTGCTGCTCTTTACAGTATACTAATGACTCATCAGTTTTACATATAATCATACTACCAAGACATATTGAATGCACGTAACATGGTCTAAATGCATGATGAATATGATGGAGAGAGAGAGAGAGAGAGAGAGAGAGAGAGAGAGAAAGAGAGAGAGAGAGTTATACTATACAAGTTGTATCGTCCATATCCACTTCTATCAAGTTTGGGATACTCCTAATAAAAAATAGGAGGCTTCATCATACCTGTTGTTATTTAGCTGATTGTGTATAGGAGTACTATAGGAGAGCTACTGTTGCCGTGAGTATGTAGCATTCAAACAGGAACTCTGATTGTTCATCTGATCAAACGTATTTTTTTTTTAATCTTCTTAAGGGAGATATATTTTGTCAGTGAATTTAGATGCTAGAAGCTGATTATCTGAATAATTCATTTTTATGATTTTAACTAATCTTTTCTAGCCGTCCTGCCCCCGTAAACCGAAAACCCTGGCTATCGAAGATACAATTTTCTAATTTTGTTTTCTTTTTCTATTTGACGGCGTTTCATTTTTTTTCTGTACAATATCATTAATGCTGATTTAACCATGATTGCAATTATTTGGGATTTATCATACCTCATGTATATTTACATTTCTCAGTGTTTTTGCCTGTGATAACACTACGTATTGATTTTGTACTATATAACCAATAACTTCAAATGACGCCAAACTGAGGCACCAGCGGGTTTTGCTTACTTATATTTAAATATTCAATCGTACGATAGTTTAAATTATAAAAATATAAGTGATCAAATCTGTCATAAAACCCTTCGTGCTTTATTTTATTTGATCACGCCCCGACCATCTTTAAAGTCAAACTAACAGAATGGTACATATAATACATGTAATACCTATTGAGTAATTAGGATGTTATTTCATTTTCTTAATATAGGAGGATTTTCTTTCCAGGGGTAAAAACGATTCATCGGCAATTGAAAATTACAAAATTACAAAATTGTTTAATTGCACACATAGAAATGACATGCAATTTTCTGTTTATAAAAGTAACAATAATGCATTAATTTTTATTTTCGATATAGGTAATCACTGATATTTTTATCTTAAACTGTTCTTATCAAACGAACTAAAACAGATTTGTTTTCCTTCTTCTTTTATGTTTCAGAAATTTCAATGTTATTTATCAAAGAACATATTCTTAGCGTGCAGTTTATTGTGTTTACTGAACTGTACAGTACATATGAATAGTTCAAAGCACAACACTGTCTTTAGAAGTGTCGTCGAACGAAAACCTTGATTGATAAACAAACTAATAGACTAACAAAATTGTGCATTTTCATTTTACACTGGGTGACATTTCTTTTCTATTTACAAAGCTTGATCATTATTGTTAATTTTGTTTAATGATGACCGAGGATCGTAACAAAAACCCAGTTGTGCATTAACTTTAACTAATATTTTAAAAAAATGCGTTATCTTTAGTAATAAATAAATTATTCATAACTTAAACACATCATCTAATCACAATGATAATGACAATCTAAATGCAACATTAGTTTTTTATTAATATAGTCTAAAAGAAAATTAAAAAAAAATGACATTTTCGCTTCCTAAATGAAATTTATTAAATTTAAGTAGGCCATTCACAATTAAGTAGAATGACACTCATCTTACATTTATGACTTTTTCACTCGTAGAACCTTTAATTTAATTTGCATTAATAACCTAGATTACATTCACTTATATTTCCACCATAATCTACTTTTTATGTGTATCATTGATACATGAAGAGAGAAGAGAATGCAAAACGCGAGTTTAAACGTCATATGACCCCTTTTACCTAAGTTTAATAACTAATTTGAGAATATCAAAAAGTGTTTACGAAATTGATTCTAATAAAAAAAAGTAATTGTATGGCATAACCCTAATAATTTTCAGTATTCTCTATTACCCCTCAAACAATTAAATCTGTAATCACAAGAAAATCGATGATAATTTAAGTTTGTTCTGTTTTGACCGTTTCACATTATCAATTATTATAACAAGCTAGGTTTGTTTGGTTGTTTAGTTTTTTTTTCTTTTTGTGAAAAAGAGGTCTCTAACATCAAATTAAAAAAAAAACTGCAACTATTTACAGGTACATAACAAAAGTCATATATGACATCAAAAATCATTGATATAATTTTTTGAATAAGAAATTAGGATCATTAACGTTACAGGCATATTGTGCAGCAAATGATTTTGATTCAATTACTAAAATATATATAGTTTTTTAAATTATTATTTTCACAAAATTATAACTGGGTTTCTCTTTTCGTCGTCATCTTCGAAGAAAGTACATTATGCAAATTAGTTTAATTTGTACGATAAAAAACTTAACCCTTTTTTTAACAACGATTGAATAATAAGTTCTATAACTTATATCAATCTCTTTCGTTGGCACGGATGTTAGCGCGATGGTGCCATTGATGTGGGAGGAAGCCTGAGTACCCTGAGAAAAACATCTGTCCAATCGGGCAACAACCATACCCTGTCACATACCACCACTGTCGATCACAAGGATCGAGCTCGGGTAGTAACGATGAAAAGCGACTGCATTGTCCACTGTGCCACTTGGACATCAACATCAGTTATACGATGAAAGTATTAGGTTTCATGAATCAGAGCTCTTTATATTCTTTTGAAAACTGTAAGAAAATATATTTTTCAATGACAAGTAGGTTCCGTTTCAATCGTTTTTCGGAATTTTAAGGCTATGGTTGATGAACTGTAAAGTACTTCTCATATCTCACACCCAAATATTTAACGTCAAGGATAATTGTAGAGATTTTTGGGGGGGTGAAAATTGCTTATTCATTTTACACTAGCTGACTAGCATTATATTTCTGCATGTTTCTCCTCTTGTTAACATTAAACATTGTCGTCATCTACTTTTTTTACGTATTCTGTATAGACCTATACCTTTCGATTTTAGATATTAACCATATAGCTATATTCATAAAGTTATTTGTATTCTGACCATACTAGTTTGTACTTTATAAAAAAAAATGAAAAAAAAGTACATTTTATTACATGTATGACTACTTTTTGGAAAAATTTAATGAAGTGACATTTTTCAATTCTTTTAAGTAAGGTCGAAATTTAAAACAGAAATAATGTTTATTTGATGATCGATCCAAAGAAGTAAAACGATCAGAATGGTTGTTCATTGAATTTATTATTATTTATGTGTGGCCATTTAATTGCTAAATTACATTTAAGACAAACTTCATGCATCTGGAATAAAAGAAAGAAACGAACGTTGCGTTTATATATCACTAATGTTTTAGAAAAATATAGATATGTTTATAAACGTTTTTTTAAATTTTTAGAAGTTAAATATTTTTTTCTTAATATAAAACACAATCTTAAACACTACACAAAAGAACTTTACTTATAAAGACGGGGATATAGTGTCTGGAACATAAAAAAAATGAATTGTTATAAAAAATAAATTCATATCAAAAAAACATTTAAATAACATATATATATTCCACACTGTTTGGTAAAGACCGCTTACATTTTTTAACAGTTAAACACAAACTAAAATGCTCTTTTTGTTATTCAAGTTATATAGAAGGATTGTGCACAGTCATGTACATTAATAAAAGACGTAATGCAAGTAAAATAAAATTAAATCTTTATCACTGGTTTTACGTCTTTTCGTGAGGACAAAAACTAATTTAAAAGCTTGTTTCTAGTATGTTGGTTTGTGACAACCAAATAATGATCAAATTTTTACCCCAAATTGACAGTAATTTAAGGACAAGTTCTTATTTCTAATAATTGTTTGATCAGAATACATGCATCAATTGTTTACAATAGATAATAAGAAAGCGATTATCATAATGATAAGAAAATATATGTAAAAACTCTATGATCTGTTGCTGTTAATGGAAAAGCACCTAATCCTAGACACACCTAGATAAAATTGCGTAATAATAAAGTGAAAAGGCGTTTCTTCTAGGTTTTCTTCCTACATAGATAAAGGTAAAAAGGAGAAAAAATACACAAAATTCAACAACCATATTTCTTTTCTATTTCAAAGACCTTTTTTGTATTGACTGCATAAACGTAACCAAACAAACCAAAACTAAGATCAGTGAATACCAACTAAGGCCTTGTGCTTTTAAATAAATAGTATCATTTTATTCGAACATGTTTAAAATGTAATACTCTTAAACGTGCTATATATATATATATATATATATATATATATATATATATATATATATATATATATATATATATATATATATATATATATATTTAATGTGTATATTTTCTGAAAGTTTTTGACTTCTTTATCAATATGGCTGATTGAAATAAAACCGTTGATCATATACAAATTTAACAGCAGGGACGGACATATCATATAAATTTCACAATTTAGAAGGTTGTTTTTTTTATCAACGATATATTGGTATGGCATTTTTCTACATTTTTTTAACTTTATAGATCAAAATATTATTTTAAGTCATATAGTTACTGTAAACGTATTACATTTGGCTGTGTATTCTAATTAGCGTTTTTGGCGGAATGCCACTTCCGCTTAATCAAGATAGATACATCGAAGAATGCGCTAGTTCAAATCCAAGCTAACCTGTTGAGTGTCATTTTCCGCCAAATATAGCACTCTCAAAATATAACACGTCTACAGTACCTCGTCTCTACATGTACGTCACATTATATTATTTGATCGTTTAGAACTTGTATGCACTTTTCTGTTTATCGTAGTTATTAAAAGTCACATAATGTAAAATCAAATTTGTTAGATTGATGAAGATATATTTACATCTACCGAGTATGGTTCCCTCTATTTCTTACAGACGTTTTAGTTAAATCATAGCTCTATAGAAACAGCCAGACAGGAATCTACACGCTGAGTTTATCTATTGATCGAAACTTAACTGAAACTGACGGGAAATTTGCATAACTGAAATCGTCACGCCCCGTTTTTTAATTGGTCAGAACCTACAGCGACCTGAGAAAAATCACGTACTCCACGAGATAATAAAGATGATGTTAGACTCAAACTCTCATTGGAGACGATTGGAATGTTTCTTTTTACTAACGCACTGTTGTAAATTAATAGTATTCAGTGAATTTCTTTTTACTTTTTACAATCAATTTATACATTTGTTTAAAAAAGATGTAAATATCAATAATAAAATGCTCTCTTTGATGATACATGCTGGTTATGAAAGTCGGGGTCATCGCAGAAAAAATTACACAACCCGCTAACTCGGGTTTTGTATTTTGTCCGCAATATCGTCACCTCCATATCCCGTATGAATCAAACCCCCCTCAAAAAAAAAAAGAACAAAAAAAACATTTTACTGTTTAAATATACACAGGATGAAGCTCTGACATTCAGCAAACTAAAAGTATACTAAATAGAATAGGATTAACGCACGTTAGAACAGTGTACACGCACGATACGATAGGATTGATACACGATACGATATAATAGGATTGTAAAAAATAACGTTGCGGGTACTGTAAAAGCATACTAAATGCTCACTAAAATGTAAATAAATGACAATGTTCTGCTGTTTACATGTAGTCATTTTTCCAGATATTTCAGTTAACACATGTGTGGTATAATATCTCCGGATCCTTTGAGTGGTATTCTTTACAACATTAATAAAAAATTCAATGACTCGTTCATTTCTATTTCAAACGTTTTTGTAAGTTTAAGGACATTAATCATATCTTAATCGTACATTTCCTGTGTTTGATAGATTGTAAAGTGCATGCTATTATCCCACAAACGACTGCATTTCTTGTAGAGTCTCATTTAATTTGAATTTTGAATTTTATGCATAAAGAGAGATCATTTAACTGGTAAAATTGCGCATTTCATTTTTACACTAACTGATAACATTGCTATCATTTAAGACAGTCTGCATGTTTCTTTTCACTATTTCCTTGATCATTTTGTTTGAATTTTTTAAAACAATATATGACTAAAATTATGAATATCGTTCATATACGAGGGTCAATCAAAAAATACGTAGACAATGTGGCTGTCTATCATATATTTTTCATGAAAGTCATACTTAACAGATTAATCTGTGAACCAACACTTAAGTTATTCATATGCGAAGTTTTATTCCATTTGATGAAATGGTATTTTTGTTACCCTTTTTTAAAAACAACATGTTTTGTCACCACGGCGCACGGTAACGTTCAAAACATGACGTCAAGATTACACATGCTTAGTTTATAGATATACCCCATCTTTATATCACGCTTAGTCTCTTGTGCCTTTCTCCTTACAATTTAAAATTGCACTGAACCACTTAACATCTTATTTGCACACATTTGTTCGAGAATCATAAGTTAGTTCTTCAAAGTTTTCATTTTCTAACCGTGTATCTCTTAGTTTACAATAAGGATAACCCTGAATGTCGGTTGACGTTACTTATTTTTTTTTACCAAATATTTACAGATATTCTACTCTCTTTCTGACTGTTTTATATTCAAAATACAATTACCACCACCCCCACAAAATTTATTACAATTAAACACAAAGTTGCAAATAATTGTTGACTTATTATTTGAATCATTGAGCATTTTCACAGCTTGTATCTGCTTTTTCCCGAGTTAAATCCATTTTGTATGTATTTCTCGTTGCGCCGTGACGTCTGGCGACGTCGATGTTTTAGTCAATTCTAAAGAGGACTATCTGTATATAGTTACTAATATCTCTTCGACAAAACAATATATCCCGTCTTTATTTGGAACATAGAATACCAAGACAAAACTTGATCTGAGGTTTCAATATTATTTGGTTTTAAGCCCAATTTAAAGAGATATTACTTTCAACATTATATGATGTATTGTTGACATAACACAAATATTGACCGTGCGCCGTGACCTAATTTTTGTAGAATTAGATTCTAAATAATTCTTAGAAAAAAAGGAATTTATTAACTTTTTTTTGCAAATTGTTTGAAACTATTGCTAAATTATGTCTACCAAATTTAGTAATGATATGACGTTAAGTAACATAGCTATGACAAAAGTCTTCGTATTTTTTTTATTGACCCTCGTAGATGAACAGACTGATTTGCATTGATCGCTATCATACGAGGTCGCACAAGTATATATTATTTAAACTTCTGGGCAAAGGTACATCTTATTTCATGTACTAAAACGTTCTTAAGCTTTTCACTAGATTGAAGTGATAATTATTCTTTTTAAAGCTGTCCAAGAATTACACGTAACTTTTAAAACTTTTATGAAATGATGAAACTCAAAACAATGTTGCTAAAAGACCAGTTTTTCATGATTGAAATAAAAAAGTGCAGAAAAAAAGAATCTCTTGATGTTATCTAAAATCTGTAATCATTTTCCCAAAACGATTTGCTAACAATTGCTTGATTAGATTTAAAATTAAAATATTCCTGTTTCTACATATTTGTGATATGTTAAAAAAGAGAAATGTTTGGAAAAAACCCTAATATCACGTTTCATATATCTATTAGATTAAGCATATTTCCGCTTTCTGCTATCAATGCATACAGTCAAAACAAAAACCAGGAATCAAAATTACTTTTTATTGTTCTTTGATATTATGACATCATTAATATTGCTTTGTTATGCTTTATTCTTCCTAAATAGAGTCTTGAATATCCTATTCAAAGAATTTGACGAACAAAACGATGTCAATATATACATGTATTGATTATGACAAATTTGAAAAGATATTAAAAACATTATGTTAAACGAATAAGATAAATAGATATCATGTTTTGTGAAAGTGGTCAGAGTTTTTGTCAAGCTATAAAACAAAGAAAACCCAATTTCTGAAATATTTGAAATAATTCAGTTGTAAGTGATGTCATTGTAAAATGATTCTATCTGTCCGGTCATTTATCTTCAAGTCTTATAGTAATATGCTGATTTGCTTTAAACATATTATTTAAGGTGGTATGGGACATCCATAGATATTAATGGAGAATAAAGTACATAATTATTGAAATACTTTCACTGGTTTAGATTTTTGAAATTTTACAATATTTAACCAAAAATAGCTTTTTGAGAGGTAAAAATTGTATTTAAAAATTGGTGTTGGATTACCATTGCCGATTAAAAATCTTTTAATATAGACGAATAAATACAATATTTATGCCAAGTCATGGCCAAATTAGACGCCGAGATGACTTTCAAGTTCAGTAATACATGTTCTGTGAATAGTGTTTGAGCTTCAAAAAACATGTACATTATCCTTATACTGATAATAAAATAATTACAACAGTTTAAAGATATTAACGCTATATGGTCTGTAGTTTACTATATGAAAGCACCTAATCTGTGACACACCCATAGACAACCACATTATGCAATATTTTTTTTTAGGGGTGCCGCTTCAAAATTAAAATTAAGAGGCGTTTCTTCAGGGGGTTTCCTTCTATATAAATGATGGCAAAGAAAGAACATTCACTGGAATTTAACTAGTAACTTCTTCATATACTGTGCTCTTGCATTTTTCATTAATGATGAAGACCATTGTAGCCTTGCTAGTATTGACGTTTCTAGCCTTGACGTCTGCTAAGAAATCGTCAATTGTAGATGTTTTACGTACGGTTAGAGACGCTGGTGATGGTGACTTTGAAATCGTTCTGCGAAGAAAACGCAATGTAGACCAATTACCTGGTGTCAAACCGTACTACTTTGGCCACGACAGTCATCGTCACAAAAGATCCGAAGAAGTCAAAGAAGATAGTAATGACAGCGACGAAGATAGTGATGGTGATAGCGATAGCAAAGAAAGCCATGAGTCGCATCAGCACGGACATGGATCTGGTAATCATGGTCGCAATTGCTGCTCGTGTAATTGCTGCAACAATGGGTGTGGACAAGGAGATAGTGAAGAGGGTTCCAATACCAAGGACGGAAGCAACGAAGGTTCTGGGGACAAAAGCAGTGAAGGATCTGGGAACTCAAACGAGGACACAAGCGACGGCAATGACGGATATGGTAGTGGTATGATGGGGAAATAGTCAACAGGAAAAACTGAAGCTCAAATGATGTATGATAATTATATTAAAATCTGCTGTAATAATAGGCTAAATAGTTCCAAAATTATGTATCAAATTCGTCATTGTATTAAATGTGTGTATTTTCTGAACATCGCTTATAAAAGAGAACCTGACAAGCATATGTTTTTTTTATATTTTGTATTTTGATTATATATTTCATTCAATATTCTTTTAAAAGGTTATAAATGGTATACACATGTATATACAATGTAAATGTGAACATTTAAACATTTGTAAAGCGTTTTATAACCGGAACATTTTAATAAAACAATTAGAATCATTCTTGAATTGTTCAGTGTTGCTGTTGGTAGTCGTCGCAGACAATATAAATAGTGCCGGTTTGGGAGGGTAACAGTTTCGCGTCGGTTTACAATGGTTTTGGGGGTTTTCAATTTTAACTCCCCCCCCCCCCCCCCAAAAAAAAAACAAAAACAAAAAAAACTGGCACTATTTATTTTATTATACTAAATGTCTCAATTTTAAAGAAATCTTTACTACATTGTTTGACGTGACCTCACTGCAAACCGTACGCATAATTTACGCGCATGTAATAAGTCGTTGTGTTGTCCGTTGCCATGTGTGTTGCTATGATAAAACGGATTATAAACTGCGTCTAAACTAATCAGATTTTAGTGTTTAACATAATATACATTTTGGATACATGTATTTTACGTGATATGGAAAAAGATACCTTTAATGTAACTAACAAATCGGTGATAGCTGCAGTTACAATTTCCTATTCAAAACACTACTATTTTATATGTGCTTCCTCTTACGTGCGATAAAAAAATGAAAAATGGACTTGTTGACGTCAGAGTTCTCATTGTGAACAGATTAGGAAACAAGAGGCCCAATAGCCACATCGCTCACCTGAGCATCACTGGCTTTATATGGGCGTTCAAAGGATACTGTGCCATGTGGCCCTTCAGTAGATTAACCAAAAATGAATATACGAATTTTACACTTATTTTTGCATATACTTAATCTTGGACATATTTACCTTTATGAAATACCATTTTTACCAAAATTATGATCATATGCAATATCTATACTACTTTATTAAGATAATAGACTCTAACATAAAAAAAACACAGAAACTGCAACTATTTACAGGTACATAACAATAGCCGTATATGACATCAAAAATCATTGACATAATTTTTTGAATAAGAAATTAGGATCATTAACGTTACAGGCATATTGTGCATCAAATGATTTTGATTCAATTACTAATATCTATATAGTTTTTTAAATTATTATTTTCACAAAGATATAACTGGGTTTCTCTTTTCGTCGTCATCTTCGAAGAAATCAAAGTACATTATGCAAATTAGTTTAATTTGTGCGATAAAAAACTTAACCCTTTTTTAACAACGATTGATTAATAAGTTCTATAACTTATATAAATCTCTTTCGTTGACACGGATGTTTGTGCGATGGTGTCATTGATGTGGGAGGAAGCCTGATTACCCTGAGAAAACCATCTGTCCAATCGGGTAACAACCATACCCTGTCACATACCACCACTGTCGATCGAGCTCGGGTAGCAACGATGAAAAGCGAGTGCATTGCCACTGCGCCACTTGGACATCAACATCACTTATACGATGAAAGTATTAGGTTTCATGAATCAGTGATCTTTATATTCTTTTGAAAACTTTTAGAAAATATATTTTTCAATGACAAGTAGGTTCCGTTTCAATCGGTTTTCGGTATGTTAAGGCTATGGTTGATGGACTGTAAAGTACTGCTCATATCTCACACCCAAATATTAAACGTCAAGGATAATTGTAGAGATTTTTTGAGGGGTGAAAAATTGCTTATTCATTTTACACTAGCTGACTAGCATTATATTTCTGCATGTTTCTCCTCTTGTTAACATTAAACATTGTCGTCATCTATTTTTTTTACGTGTTTTGTATAGACCTATACCTTTCGATTTTAGATGTTAACCATATAGCTATATTCATAAAGTTTTTTGTATTTTGACCATACTAGTTTGTACTTTATAAAAAAAATGAAAATAAAAGTACATTTTATTTTGACTACTTTTTGGAAAAATTTAATGAAGTGACATTTTTCAATTCTTTTAAGTAAGGTCGAAATTTAAAACAAAAACAATGTTTATTTGATGATCGATCCGATAAAGTAAAACAATAAGAATGGTTGTTCTTTGAATTTATTTTTATTTATGTGTGGCCATTTAATTGCTCAATTATATTTAAGACAAACTTCATGTATTTAGAATAAAAGAAAGAAACGAGGGTAAACAAACGTTGCGTTTATATATCACTGATGTTTTAGAAAATTATAAATATGTTTATAAACTTTTTTTTTTAATTTTCAAATATTTTTTCTCAATATGAAACACAATCTTAAATGTTACAACAAAAGAATTTTACTTATAAAGACGGGGATATAGTGTCTGGAACATAAAAAATTGAATTGTTATAAAAAATAAATTCATATCAAAAAAACATTTAAATAACTGTGGGCAGATTTAAAATTTACAATATCTAATTATTTACCAAGTTACGCTTGTTCTTGTGCGCAGGTGGATTGAGTTGGTGAACACTTTCTTTACTTTCCTATTGGCCGTTGTTCCCATTGGCTAGTATTATCGAATCAGATCATTTCTATTATTATAAATCCCGGTTACTTTTGATTTTGTTTCACTGTGGGTCCGGCGATTTTGTACACCAACACCTCGCACAAGGTATTTATTGTATTAATTTATATAACATAACTTTTCTTAGTATCTACATAAAGTAAACTAAGATTATAATAAAGTTTAAAGCTTTATTTAAACCGTAACGAATTATTGTGTATAAATTGTATATATATTTATGTGTTTATATTTATTTACAGAATCACCTTTTTGTACATATAAAACATCCTGAACACAGAACCGTGTCTTTATTATTTACTCGGTCACAAATGGCGTCGCCGGTATCTACAGTCAATGGTGATTCTTGTGTGAGGAAGAATGTCTACAAAATCCAGTGAGCAGTCATCGCTGAAAACAACTCACCTGTGAAAAGTAACCGGGATTTATAATAATAGAAATGATCTGATTCGATAATACTAGCCAATGGGAACAACGGCCAATAGGAATTGTAATTGTGATGACAGATGTTTTTACCAAATTCACACAAGCAGTGGCCACCCGTGATCAGAAAGCTTCTACCGTTGCGTTGTGTTTGATTCAACAGTGGTTTCATCACTATGGTGTACCGGATAGAATTCATAGCGATCAGGGAAGAAACTTCGAGTCGGATATTATTAAACAACTCTGCAAAATCTACGACATACAAAAGTCAAGAACAACAGCTTACCATCCCGAAGGCAATGGACAGACGGAACGTTTTAACCGTACACTTCACGATTTACTCAGAACTCTACCACCACAGAAGAAGAAACTCTGGCCAGATCATTTATCCGATGTTACTTTTGCGTACAATGTGTCTCCAAATTCCAGCACTGGTTACAGTCCTTTCTATTTATTTTTCAGTCGTAAACCTAAAATTCCAGTCGATTTTATTGTGTCGTCAACAGTGTCAGATTCTGTCTCGGATAGTGATGTGAATTACGATGAATTCATTCAAGAGCACAGAAATAATGCTAGTGAATTATTCCAGCATGCTAAAAGAAACCTGGAAAAAAAATGCATCACAGAGGAAAGATCGCTTCGACGCAAAAATGGTGGATCATCCGATTGGTGTGGGTGACGAAGTTTTCATAAGAAACAGAGGTTTTACAGGAAGACACAAACTTCAAGACCTTTGGAGTACAACAAGATACCGTGTTCAAACAGCCAAAGACAGTGTGTATACAGTTGTTTCAGACACTGGACAACAGCGTACCCTTAATAGACGTGATATCAAACGCGTACCGCCGAAATATATAAGCAGTGACAATTGCCATGCACGTGACGTTAAGCCATCCTTATCTCTTCGTCGGAGTTTGCGATTACGCGATAAACAGAAGAGTATGTGGGATTAAGAATCATAGACTGTGAATGTGATACGTATATTGAACATTTAATTTATATATGATATTATGTTGATTAGTGTGTGTTTGAATTTTGATTTTTATCGAGACGATAAAATTCAAAGCAGGGGAGTATGTGGGCAGATTTAAAATTTACAATATCTAATTATTTACCAAGTTACGCTTGTTCTTGTGCGCAGGTGGATTGAGTTGGTGAACACTTTCTTTACTTTCCTATTGGCCGTTGTTCCCATTGGCTAGTATTATCGAATCAGATCATTTCTATTATTATAAATCCCGGTTACTTTTGATTTTGTTTCACTGTGGGTCCGGCGATTTTGTACACCAACACCTCGCACAAGGTATTTATTGTATTAATTTATATAACATAACTTTTCTTAGTATCTACATAAAGTAAACTAAGATTATAATAAAGTTTAAAGCTTTATTTAAACCGTAACGAATTATTGTGTATAAATTGTATATATATTTATGTGTTTATATTTATTTACAGAATCACCTTTTTGTACATATAAAACATCCTGAACACAGAACCGTGTCTTTATTATTTACTCGGTCACATAACATATATATATATTCCACACTGTTTGGTAAAGACCGCTTACATTTTTTAACAGTTAAACACAAACTAAAATGCTTTTTTTGTTATTCAAGTTATAAAGAAGGATTGTGCACATGTACATTAATAAATGACGTCACACAAGTAAAATAAAATTAAATCTTTATCACTGGTTTCACGCCTTTTCGTGAGGACAAAAACTAATTTAAAAGCTTGTTTCTAATATGTCGGTTTGTGACAGCCAAATGATGATCACATTTTTCCCCAAGTTGACAGTAATTAAAGGACAATTTCCTTTTTCTAATAATTGTTTGATCCAGAATACATGCATCAATTGTTTACAATAGATAAGAAGAAAGCGATTATCATAATAATAAGGAAATATATGTAAAATCGCTATGATCTGTTGCTGTCAATGGAAAAGCACTTAATCCAAGACACACCTAGAAAAAATTGCGTAATAATAAAGTGAAAAGGCGTTTTTTCTAGGTTTTCCCCCTACATAAATAAAGGTAAAACGGAGAAGAAATACATGAAATTCAACAACCATATTTCTTTTCTATTTCAAAGACCTTTTGTATTGACTGCATACATGTAACCAAACATACCAAAACTATGATCAGTGAATACCAACTATAGCCTTGTGCTTTTAAATAAATAGTATCAATTTATTCGAACATGTTTAAAATGTAATACTTTTAAACATGCTATATATATTTATATATATATAATGTGTATATTTTCTGAAAGTTTTGGACTTCTTTATCAAAATGGCTGATTGAAATAAAACCGTTGATCATATACAAATTTAACACCAGGGACGGATATATCATATAAATATCACAATTTAGATGGTTGTTTTTTTTTCTCAACGAATGAATTGGTATGACATTTTTCTACATTTTTTTAACTTTATAGATCAAAAGATTATTTTAAGTCATATAGTTACTGTAAACGTATTACATTTGGCTGTGTATTCTAATTAGCGTTTTTGGCGGAATGCCACTTCCGCTTAATCAAGATAGATACATCGAAGAATGCGCTAGTTCAAATCCAAGCTAACCTGTTGAGTGTCATTTTCCGCCAAATATAGCACTCTCAAAATATAACACGTCTACAGTACCTCGTCTCCACATGTACGTCACATTATATTATTTGATCGTTTAGAACTTGTATGCACTTTTCTGTTTATCGTAGTTATTAAAAGTCACATAATGTAAAATCTAATTTGTTAGATTGATGAAGATATATTTACATCTACCGAGTATGGTTCCCTCTATTTCTTACAGACGTTTAAGTTAAATCATAGCTCTGTAGAAACAGCCAGACAGAAATCTACACGCGGAGTTTATCTATTGATCGAAACTTAAAGCAACTGAAACTGACGGGAAATTGGCAGAACTGAAATCGTCACGCCCCGTTTTTTAATTGGTCAGAACCTACAGCGACCTGAGAAAAATCACGTACTCCACGAGATAATAAAGATGATGTCAGACTCAAACTCTCATTGGAGACGATTGGAATGTTTCTTTTTACTAACGCACTGTTGTAAATTAATAGTATTTAGTGAATTTCTTTTTACTTTTTATAATCAATTTATACATTTGTTTAAAAAAGATGTAAATATCAATAATAAAATGCTCTCTTTGATGATACATGCTGGTTATGAAGGTTGGGGTTATCGCAGAAAAAATTACACAACCCGCTAACTCGGGTTTTGTATTTTGTCCGCAATATCGTCACCTCCATATCCCGTATGAATCAAACCCCCCTCAAAAAAAAAAAAAAAAAAAAGAACAAACCCCCCCCCCCCCATTTTACTGTTTAAATATACACAGGATGAAGCTCTGACATTCAGCTAACTAAAAGTATACTAAATAGAATAGGATTAACGCACGTTAGAACAGTATACACGCACGATACGATAGGATTGATACACGATACGATAGAATAGGATTGTAAAAAATAACGTTGCGGGTACTGTAAAAGCATACTAAATGCTCACTAAAATGTAAATAAATGACAATGTTCTGCTGTTTACATGTAGTCATTTTTCCAGATATTTCAGTTAACACATGTGTGGTATAATATCTCCGGATCCTTTGAGTGGTATTCTTTACAACATTAATAAAAAATTCAATGACTCGTTCATTTCTATTTCAAAAGTTTTTGTAAGTTTAAGGACATTAATCATATCTTAATCGTACATTTCCTGTGTTTGATATATTGTAAAGTGCATGCTATTATCCCACAAACGACTGCATTTCTTGTAGAGTCTCATTTAATTTGAATTTTGAATTTCATGCATAAAGAGAGATCATTTAACTGGTAAAATTGCGCATTTCATTTTTACACTAACTGATAACATTGCTATCATTTAAGACAGTCTGCATGTTTCTTTTCACTATTTCCTTGATCATTTTGTTTGAATTTTTTTAAAGAATATATGACTAAAATTATGAATATCGTTCAAATAGATGAACAGACTTATTTGCATCGATCGCTATCATACGAGGTTGCACAAGTATATATTATTTAAACTTCTGGGCCAAGGTACATCTTATTTCATATACTAAAACGTTCTTAAGCTTTTCACTAGATCGAAGTGATAATATTCTTTTTAAAGCTGTCCAAGAATTACACGTAACTTTTTAAACTTTTATAAAATGTTGAAACTCAAAACAATGTTGCTAAAAGACCAGTTTTTCATGATTGAAATAAAAAAGTGCAGAAAAAAGAATCTCTTGATGTTATCTAAAATCTGTAATCATTTTCCCAAAACGATTTGCTAGCAATTGCTTGATTAGATTTAAAATTAAAATATTCCTGTTTTTACATATTTGTGATATGTTAAAAAAAGAGAAATGTTTGGAAAAAACCCTAATATCACGTTTCATATATCTATTAGATTAAGCATATTTCCGCTTTCTGCTATCAATGCATACAGTCAAAACAAAAACCAGGAATCAAAATTACTTTTTATTGTTCTTTGATATTATGACATCATTAATATTGCGTTGTTATGCTTTATTCTTCATAAATAGAGTCTTGAATATCATATTCAAAGAAATTGACGAACAAAAACGAAGTCAATATATACATGTATTGATTATGACGTATTTGAAAAGATATTAAAAACATTATATTAAAAGAATAAAATAAATAGATATCATGTTTTGTGAAAGTGGTCAGAGTTTTTTTGTCAAGCTATAACACAAAGAAAACCCAATTTCTGAAATATTGGAAATAATAATTCAATTGTAAGTGATGTCATTGTAAATTGATTCTATCTGTCCGGTCATTTATCTTCAAGTCTTATAGTAATATGTTGATTTGCTTTAAACATATTATTTAAGGTGGTACGGGACATCCGTA
This sequence comes from Magallana angulata, assembly GCF_025612915.1. Lineage (NCBI taxonomy): Eukaryota > Metazoa > Mollusca > Bivalvia > Ostreida > Ostreidae > Magallana > Magallana angulata. Next base: position 10,701,698 of record NC_069119.1, read on the forward strand.
GATATCAATGGAGAATAAAGTACATATTTATTGAAATACTTTCACTGGTTTAGATTTTTAAAATTTTACAATATTTAACTAAAAAAAGTTTTTTTAGAGGAAAAAATTGTAAAAAAAAAATTGGTGTCGAACTCACGATTGGATTACAATTGCTGATTAAAGTCTTTTAATATAGACGAATAAATACAATATTAATGCCAAATCACGGCCAAATTAGACGCCGAGTTGACTTTAAAATTCAGAAATAAATGCTCTGCGAATATTGTTTGAGCTTCAAAGTACATGTTCATTATCCTTATATAGATAATTAAAGACTTAGAACAGTTTAAAGATATTAACGCGATATGGTCTGTAGTTAACTATATGAAAGCACCTATTCTGTGACACACCTATATACAACCACATTATGCAATATTTTTTTAGGGGCGCCGCTTCAAAATTAAAATTAAGAGGCGTTTCTTCAGGGGGTTTCCTTCTATATAAATGATAGCAAAGAAAGAACATTCACTGGAATTTAACTAGCAACTTCTTCATATACTGTGCTCTTGCATTTTTCATTAATGATGAAGACCATTGTAGCCTTGCTAGTATTGACGTTTCTAGCCTTGACGTCTGCTAAGAAATTGTCAATTCTAGATGTTTTACGTACGGTTAGAGACGCTGGTGATGGTGACTTTGAAATCGTTCTACGAAGAAAACGCAATGTAGACCAATTACCTGCTGTCAAACCGTACTACTATGACCACGACAGTCATCGTCACAAAAGATCCGAAGAAGTCAAAGAAGATAGTAATGACAGCGACGAAGATAGCGATAGTGATAGCGATAGCAAAAAAAGCCACGAGTCGCATCAGCACGGACATGGAACTGGTAATCATGGTTGCAATTGCTGCTCGTGTAATTGCTGCAACAATGGGTGTGGACAAGGAGATAGTGAAGAGGGTTCCAATACCAAGGACGGAAGCGACGAAGGTTCTGGGGACAAAAGCAGTGAAGGATCTGGGAACTCAAACGAGGACACAAGCGCCGGCAATGAAGGATCTGGTAGTGGCATGATGGGGAAATAGTCAACAGGAAAAACTGAAGCTCAAATGATGTATGATAATTATATTAAAATCTGCTGTAATAATAGGCTAAATAGTTCCAAAATTATGTATCAAATTCGTCATTGTATTAAATGTGTGTATTTTCTGAACATCGCTTATAATAGAGAACCTGACAAGCATATTTTTTTATATTTTGTATTTTGATTTACTATTATATTCAATAGTCCTTTAAAAGATTATAAATGGTATACACATGTATATACAATGTAAATGTGAACATTTAAACATTTGTAAACCGTTTTATAACCGGAACATTTAAATAAAACAATTAGAATCATTCTTCAATTTTTTCAGTGTTGGTGTTGGTAGTCGTCGCAGACAATATAAATAGTGCCGGTTTGGGAGCGTAACAGTTTCGCGTCGGTTTACAATGGTTTTGGGGGGTTTCAATTTTAACTCCCCCCCCCCCCCCCCAAAAAAAAAAAAAAAACAAAAACAAAAAAAAAACTGGCACTATTTATTTTATTATACTAAATGTCTCAATTTTAAAGAAATCTTTACTACATTGTTTGACGTGACCTCACTGCAAACCGTACGCATAATTTACGCGCATGTAACAATTCGTTGTGTTGTCCGTTGTCAAGTGTGTTGCTGTGATAAAATGGATTATAAACTGCATCTAAACTAATCAGATTTTAGTATTTAACATAATATACATTTGGATACATGTATTTTACGTGATATCGAAAAAGATAGCTTTAATGTAACTAACAAATCGGTTATAGCTGCAGTTACAATTTGCTATTTAAAACACTACTATTTTATATGTGCTTCCTCTTACGTGCGATAAAAAAAAATGGAAAATGCATTTGTTGGCGCCAGAGTTCTCATTGTTAACAGATTAGGAAACAAGAGGCCCAATAGCCACATCGCTCACCTGAGCATCACTGGCTTTATATGGGCGTTCAAAGGATACTGTGCCATGTGGCCCTTCAGTAGATTAACCAAAAATGAATATCCGAATTTTACACTTATTTTTGCATATACTTAATCTTGGACATATTTACCTTTATTGAATACCATTTTAACCAAATTTAAGATCATATGCAATATCTATACTACTATATTAAAATAATAGACTCGAATTTTTGGGCTTTAGTACCGAGAAATCGGAAGAGTACTGTCTTTTGTTTTCTATATTTAAAATATCATGGGTACTTGAGGTTACCAATTTGTTTTTATTCTATTTTTAAATCAAGCTTCGCTAATTAATAATCAACGAAAATTCCTTTAAAACTTCGGAACTTATCTGGATTTTTTGGATTTTACAATCTTGCGCATGCGCATTACATTCACGCTTAATCACGGGAGGCTAAGTTTACGTTTCCATAATATCACATTTGCTTGGATAAACTTGAAACGATCCGTGTAAATTTTGATTGAAAATTTGCTATCTATTCTGTTCATCAAAGAAAATACAAGAGATATTTACATGATATTACATGTAAATACGTCAATTTTAATGGAGTTGGAGAAAAACACATGATGTATCGTATAGTGGTTTAAATCTATAACGTCATGGAAAAGTATATATAACGTTACACCTTTATGACGTCATAGTATACTGACAGAGCAATTGCGATTATAGAGATATAATTGCAGCTCCTCCTTATGGGCTAACAGTGGGAAAGAACAATGGAAATGCAAATATAGCGAAGTGACTTTCATTCCCCTGTGACTATATTACATGTTGTAAACTTGACGGATATAACGAATTACGCTTATAACGAAGCAAAATCGCCCGTCCCTGGTGCTTTGTTATAACCGTGTTTTACTGTATTAAGCTCAATTTACTTCACATAAACGGCACAAATATATTTTGGATGTTTCAAATATTCCCTTTGCACATAAACTGTTGCAGAATAACCAAATTAAATTCATTTCCGTTCAACTTCAAGATGTCTGCTTCTACCTCTGGTTTTCGATATATGACATATGACATATCGAGCCCGAAGTTAAACTGATTGACCCCCATTCTCTCTGTCTTATTATTATTTTCGTAAACTACTTAAATTTGAAACAGAGTTAGCCCTTAATTTTTGCAATTTATATTTTCCTTCCCATAAGGATGATTTATGCTAAATTGCGTTGTATTTGGCTCAGTAATTTGGTTGAAATTGGCCAAGCGGTTTTAAAGAAGAAGTTCAAAATGTAAAAAAGTTTAGGGACGGACAGACAGACGGACGGACAGGCGGACGACGGACAAAATGTGATAAGAATAGCTCACTTGTGCTTTCAGCTCAGACTCCGATTTTACAAAAAAAACCTGAAGTTTTTAGCTAAGTTTAATCTCAAATCCTGAGAATTTACTCAGCTGAGATTTTTTCAAACTGCATTTCACAAATCAAACTTAGTCATTTCTCAGCTGAGTTGAATTTTCTACTTAGCTGAGTCAAGAATTTTCATTGTCACAAGTGGCTCCGTATCACTTCTCCTGTTTTGTTTTTATTTATTCTTAATAAAAACAGTCGTCTGCTTATGTTTTCAACAGAGGAAATCGGATTAAATTAACAAAAGTCATAAAATTTTAATCAGTCATGAAATGAACACTTTGTTATGCTAAGTACATTGTATAGATAACATATATACATGATCTTATATATTAAATAGCAAACAAAAGACCACATTAAATACATTATCGTTACCTTAAAATCATTAGAAAGTAGAATCACTACACAGTTATTCCATTTAACACAAACAAATGAATTAGTTCCCTTTGTTTACATTTTTGTCAAGGGAGATAACTCCGCCAAAATTATTATTTTTTAATGAAAAAACTATTTTTCAAACCTGCATGAAATATTGCATATGCGCTTATTATTGAGTGGAATAGACCTAAGAAATGAACATTACAGACAAAATAATACTGTATTAATGATGATGATGACATATTCATATTTGAGATTTGACTTAAGTCTGCTGTGTAGGTAACTTAAGTTTTTTCTCAAATTTAGTAAAAAACACAAATAAGATTTTTTGGTGAAATGCAAAGATTTGAGTATTCTCAAATTTGAGAAAAAAGCTCAAATATTTGAGAAAAAAACTCAGACTTAAGTCTGAGATTTGACTTCAGTTTTTTTTTGTTAAATCTGCGCCAGGTGAGCTAAAAATTATTGGAATAGGGTTATTTATCTTTACGTTTTTATGTCCCCCCCCCCCCCCCCCCCCGCCTGAAATATCCCATTTTCGTTGATTCATACATGTCACATGGTATCAGAGATGATTAAAATTGCTTTTTAATAGAAATATCAAACTTTATGAATAATACATAAAATTTGCATGTTTGCTTATGTGTTTATAGCTTACCATTAACAACAGTAGTCAAGGTAAATTATCATATCTTTTAGAATCATATCATTTAATTTTCTAAAATAAAACATTAATATTATTTAAAATCGTGTTTAGGAACAGCCATTTAAAATTGAACTTTTCTAGTGCTGATTGATTAATCAAACAAACTTCAAATTATTGTGAAACATTTTATACCCGGCCATATCCGGTTTCAAACATATTTAGTAATTAAAAAAACAAACTAATATGCAAAACTCAGTTAAAACTTTTAATATGATTACATGCACTTTTCTATATATTCAAAAACGTTTTCGAAAAGCGGGCATCAAGCATTTTCAGTTTATTCGATGGAAGTACTATGCACCTTAGTCTATTCTTGTTTGCTTCCTAACAGAACATATTCTAGTCAAATGAGCAAAAAATATTTTTAAGGTCTTCCGTTTCCAACGGAAGACCTTTCTATTATTGTGCGGGAAAGATTATTTTTCTTTTTTTTTTTTTTCTTCCTAGACGCGAACTTTGAGGCTTCATATCTTGCTTATTTCTGAACGGTTTTTGCTCAAATTTTCAGGGCTAATGTACTTTACAAAACACTATCTTAAGCAATTCATAAAATTTAGAATTCCCTTTCCGTTAAAGAGTTATTCCCCTTTTAAAATTTGTTAGGGCCTTTTGTTTCCAGACAAAGGCTCCGAGACTATGATAGCAGGGAATGGGAATCCAACGAATTTGAATAACAGAGACATTGTAGTTGTGCACATCTGTTTTTGTTTTTAGATTACGTTTTTTATTTAGGAAAAGGTAGGGGGTCAAAAAACAGGATTCAAAAAAGTGCGAAAATTTAGACATATTTTCCTTTATATCTTTTAAACGAAAAATATTTTGTTAAGACATGTAGAATAAAAGTTGTGCAAAATATAGAGGGCTTTCATTTGACACCAATGAAAAAGGGCTGGCCCCTTAAATTAAGGGCTAATGGCCCCTAAAAAAGTTTGCTTAATAACTCAAAAACGGTTAGGATTTTGATATGGCTGTCGCTGGAAAAGTTGTTTGTTGGGATCTCATAAAGGTCGCTACAATGTTATTTTGTATGTGATTTGTGTAGTATGAGTGTAAAAAGCTTTACATGTTAACATGTACCTGTTTTCATTTGACAAGTTAACGAAAGTCTTTGCGCGTACAACTGGCATAAAGTCACCGCAGAAAGTATGCTGGTTTATACAAACGGCATTAATTCATAAGAATTGTTTTTTTTAGAATATACGTGCTTTTTTTAGGAGTTTAAGTCATTGTTGTTAAGTTCTTATAATGCTCAACCCTTAAAAACGGGATTTGGAAAACAAATCATTGTTTTTCTTTTCTAGTAAACCACAAAATATGGAATTTCAAAAAATCTATGCATTACATTTTAGTTATTAACTCCATACATTTAAAATCTACCTTGAATCAGAGCTGGTGTGTACCATTACGTAAGCTCTCCCTCGCCCGCGGCCGAGAAAATCGGTCACCATGGTCGCGGCTGGACTACCTAGCGGTCAGGGGTTATCTAATACACGAGAGTTGCGTCTCTCATATATGATTTTATTGATCCGCAAACCCAAGAATTGTTTTCGTTTTGATTACACATGTTTTTTTATGGATTAAACGATTGGGTGTCAATTAAGAAATCGTTCAGTTAATTAATAAAAGCAATGTCATTCTCAATCTAAAGCAATAATAGATATAGATAAATTGTGGGTTTTAAGTTTAAAATAAATAACTTCTATTTGATAGAGTAAGGTCATTATACTGCAATTTTCAAGGCTTACTGGGTTCTGAGCTGTGTGGGTCTGTGCGTTGTACCTTTACGTAATCTATCGTTCGCCCACGGCCGAGGATCTCAGCCACGGCTGCACTACATAGCGGTTATTTATACACAAGATTCGCACACCGAGACGCACACTTCCATGCATATGAACGTGTTTGAGTTAATATAGTCGTAAATACAAGAACTGTTTTAATTTTATGTTATAAAAGTTTGTCCATTTTGTATTTATTTAATTAAATTTGAGTGTAAATGAATATTAATGAACGATATTAACCCAAATCGGAAACATCGTCAGACATAAATTAATGGTTGGTTTGTTTATATAAAATATTTTATAAACTGTACAAATAATGTTTTAAATCAACAACAACACCCCCCCCCCCCTAAATATTAAACATTTAAATGATGATCATCCATCGCCCATGGCTGAGGAGATCCGGCACGATTGGACAAGTGATCCGCGGTCGGTTCGTGATCTTGTACCTTATCACGCGTTCATGTTTCATATTTTGGCATTTTGCACGGACACAACTATATTTTATTATGTTTTCAACTATTATTTTGGTTTAAGATGAAAAGATAAATTTATTTTACTTGTACAGTTGATTAAGCATTGGTGTATACGATAGCGTACAAGGTAGTTTAAAAATCAAATCAAATTATAATCAAAGTTCCATGTTACATGTTTGCGGTAGGTGCTAGCACGATAAAAGAATGTCCTGAGTTGAGGCATTCGATGATTATTTAAAAGAATATTCACATGAGTTTTAAACAACTTTAGATTAGATTCTGTCGGTCACATATTAATCACTTCTGTAGTTTTTCTACATGTTCGTTTCATTATGGAAGCGAACTCATTGCTGCCCCCCCCCCCCCCCGCCCCCCTTCTCCCGCCCCGCTGACAGGAGCTCGCGCTGTATTTTTTTTGGGGGGGGGGGGGGGCGAAACGATATCAAGATCTGTCGAAAATCATTTTTGGTGGCTTCTTCTTATGTGTAACATTTTGTTTCACTTTCCCACCCGTGTGTTTATTCGGTCAGTCTGTGTTAATTCAATCGCCACGTGCGACCGAGAATCTTGTGTCGCTTCAGCGCACACAGCTCAGAACATATATAGCCCCGGGTCATCAATTGTTATGTAATTGAGTAACAGTTGGAATGGTGCTTTTACTACATAAAATATAAATGAAAAAATCATCCAGAAAAAATGTTACCGTAACTCAATAGTCAATACCAAAAATAAAAATCCGTATGATTACAAACTGAAATCGGTTTTTCAGTATTCGGCGGGATTTGATTTTTTCTTCTAACATTAGTATTTTTATTGGTTTCAGAGAATACGATGTAAAAATACAAACAGGAAATAAATCTGATATTATTTACATTGATAATGTTGAAAAATATTTAAAATTAAATTAGTCACATTCGTTAGAAAACATTGTTATACAAACATCCGATAATTTTTTTCCTATGTCGTATCATTCGCGTAAATAAATATGTTCTGTACATATCCATGTACCTCAGAAAAAATTCAAATGATTAAACAAAAAAGAAAGTTGTAATTACTATTTCGGATTTTTTTCAAAGTAATTTAACATTGTATTGAAAAGAACAAGAAATAAGAATGATATAAATTTTTGACTCAATCTTCGTATATATTACCGGCGCTCCTTACATGTATAACGGCGTTCAGTGTATATAGATTATCATGATCTATTTGAATTAAGTTCCATTCGTAAAGATTCCCTTAATAATTTATTGCATGACTGTGTACATTGTAGGCAAATCCCTGTGCGTTAATTACGTCTTGTTTTCCGTTAACAGTGGTTTAAGTAATTAAAATAATTACTTGTAAAAATATCTATAATCGGGATTCCAAAGAACTTACTTCCCGCAATTCATAGAAATGATCAGTATGTTTTCTTTCTATGTTTACATTTAATTTTGTTCAAATAATTAATAAATTTTCTATCATTTAAATTGTGTGCTTCATCAGATACTGATTCCAATTACCTTGAAGTCATTAATTTTTCCATTGGCTATTGACAAAAAAAGAGACGCTTGACCATCCAATGAAAACAAATACACAGAGTTTGATTGACAGGTTCAGCCAGGTGCAGGTCTCACCCGATGTCCGAGGTTATGTGTGCCGCGAGTGGTCTCAATAAGAGTTATCGATGTAAATAAATTAAAAAAAGATATATGCTTATCAAAACATGCTCGTGTAAGTTAAAGTTGATTAAGGCTTGTTCCAACAGAAATCATGTTTTGCTAACTGTATTTAATATTTTTTATGTATAGCGAATTTTAATATTGTACAGTCATTTTACCGGTAACGAATCAGTATGCGGTTTCTCGTGCATGCAACTATTATTATCAAAATTCCAAATGTTTTTATTTTTTGTTTAAATCGCGTTTCTTTGTCCTTCTAAACTGTATCAAACTTCCGAAAATATAAAGGATGAATTACGGAGACAGTAATTTCAACACCCCCTCCAGTTTCCTAGTTTCGAATTCGTTTCCCAGTATCGAATTAAGCGCCCTTTATCACTTCTGACCGAATATTTTGAGGCGAATTAATTTCAAAAATATTCTAGAGGTACATGTTAATGGACTTATAAATGAACAAGGAAAAACGATTGTGGGAATATGTCATTTAAACAAATTATATGATCGTTATTTTTATCATACCGTTTTCCGGTCAAATTGAAACTGGACTTGAACAGTTTTCATTTCCGTTACTTTATAATATTGAATTTTCATAAAAACACTTTATAATAGTAATTGATGATAAGTAGTTGCCATTTTCCTTTGTTTTTCCCGTATATCTATCAATTTTTGCAGCCAAATAATACTGCTGTCGCAATGAACCGTAACTAGGAAAACTACACGTGGTTCTATTTGAAGTCGTAATTTCATTCAAAGCTCCATTATTATTTGATATGATGTATTATCTTTTTAAATGAATTATATTTACTAATTATTCACTAAATAGGGATCAATAACAAACTTATTTTCATAGTTAGGCTTAATTGTTTTCACACTTTCGTTTTTTCTGCTTTGAACATCCGGTAGCTCATATCTGGGGCACATTTTTAATTTGTAAACAATTCGGTAAATAATCGTGCAAATGGCAAACAACTTCACGTACTGATATAATATTTATTTCTGTGTTATAATAACCTAGCTAGAATTTTTTAAAACCTCAACTTTGTCTTCCACCAATAATTTTTCTAAAAATTATTCGATACTGGCAAATATTCGTTACCGGTAAAACTGTACCAGTACTGAAACATCGTATAAAAACGTTATATATACATGTACTCTGTAACTAGTCGTCTTTTAATACATATACCTTTCTTTTGTTTGTTAAAAATAAATTCAATTTTGTTAAAAGATAAGTATATCATTTCTTCTAGATTTTTTTTTTCATGAAAATACCTACAAGAGAGTTTTGCCAATCACAAACAGTTTAAAGTACATGTAATGTAAAACACGGGCTCCATTTTGAAACAAATTGTCAGAGAGTTCGGAATGAAATCTGATAAACGTTTCACATGGTTCTCGCACGCTTTGCTCGAAATGATTTAAACGCATTGTCCGAAATTCTGCACGCTTTGTCCGAAACGCTAAACGGTTTACACGAAACGCTTCACGATTCACACGAAACGCTAAACGGTTATTACGAAACGTTTTTCGCACGTAAGTCGCACGCTTTTTTGTTGTTGTATAGTAGTACGTTTCAGGGTCTGTAAACTTTGTCAGCACGCAACAATTCTAAATTGCACATTGTCTTCAAAAATTTACAAATATTTAAATAAAGAAGTTATCTTAGAGAAAAGGTTACGTGTTTTGTAAACGGGTTCGGTTTAAAAAAAAAACACAATTCCTGACATGACACATGAGTACATACTGTTTATTACAATGCTTGCTACCCTCTGAAAATTTAACTCGCCATTAAATATCTCATTTTTTAAATAATGTTTGTTACGATTACATAAACTGTGTGCGACAAATAGTTTTCCTAAAACATTTTCTTATTTTCTTTTTCAAAACACGTTTTATATGCAGGCTTTCAATCACAACACGTTTTTATAACAAAAGCAGAACTGAAAGTTTAGTAATTATAATCGTTTGACACCATATCACATATATTTTCAACTCGCAGGAACAACGGAAGACCTACTCGTGGCTTTGCCACGAGCTCTGCTCTAGTTTTTTCAATGACGCGTTAATTTTTAAATCAAAGTCAAAAGAATTTGAAATATCAAGGACATAGATCAACGGAGTTATTCTTAAAGTACAGTCTTGATGTTTAATGAACCGTAAAGTACGTTTTGAAATCCCACACTCTACTGCAATTCCTTTGGAAGTGCTATTTAACGTAAAGTGTAAACCCTAAAGAGACAATTACAAAAGTCGCTTGTTCATTTAATATCAGCTGACATGAACCCGATTTAAGGATGTCTAATTTTTTTACTCTTCTTACAAAGCTATGTCATTTTTGTTATTTTTTTTGAAAACGTTGATCTAATGAAGAAGGAAAAAAAACACATATTTATGGAGTAATTTAATTGTATTATCACCACACACGTTTGTATTATTTATTCTGGTAAAATTACATAATTATTTATTTGAAAATTAATTTCTGATAATGACAACGTAAATATCAAAATTATATCAAAGATCAAACGGGAGGTTTCGCTAATTATAAGCCATCACAAACCAACTACAATGTATCCAGTCTTTAAAGGGACATGGTCACGATTTTGGTCAAATTTTATTTTACTGCTTTTATTATTTACAATGCTTTAGGAATGCATTTCTAATGGTCAAATGAAATTTGGGTGACAGTCGATGAGTTTTAAGCAAGATACAGGGTTCACAATTCTTCGTCATGTAAACAAGGCTCGTGCCCTGTTTTTGTTTACATAGGTTCAATATACCAGTTAAAATCTTTTCAAGCTGATTTGTCTATCTTCTTATTCATTTTAAGCATAAATAAATAGTTACTAACGATTATCACATTTATTTGAGGTCTAAAACTGGAATTTTCACTTCACCATTCAAAATGTAAACAAACACTTTGTTTACATAGCGAAGAATTGTAAGCTCTGTAACTCGCTTATAACTCAACAAATGACACTCAAATTTTGGTTTCCTAATAAAAATGCCTTACTGAAGCATTGTAAACATTAAAATTGAAAGAAAAAATTTGACCAAAATCGTGACCATGCCCCTTTAAAACTCGTCCGAAATAACAATTATTCCTCTGATAAGAGAGATAACTTCTGTAGAAAATGTTCCAACTTTCTTTCTAATAACTCACAATTATCAAGGCATGTAACAACAAGGGAGACGGTACTCGGCCCCATTTTAGGCAGGAAAAAGGCGACATTTATCTAAATTCAAATTCAAACGGAACGAATTGAACCCCAACTTTTAACAGGGGGGGGGGGCAAAAAGTTAGAACAGTTTTACAAAAAATTATAAGAAACTAATCAAATTGATCAAACTTTTATGAGTTACATTGTAATATCAATATCCCTTCCCCTGTTCACCCATCCCCCAATGCATTGTTGTTGTTGTTTTTTTTTATCAAAAATAACTAAATTATATGTACTAGAACATTACATGACCAATACGTGTTTGATGTTTTGGCCAGAGAATCTTTAGATTGAAAATGTTTATTTATCTCTTAATACATGTAGCTCGTTCACTAAGGTAAATGAATTTAAATTGGGAAAAACATTCTAAAACAATTGAAACTCTAGACTTAATCGTCACCATTTGAACGTTATAACATTCTAAATGTTTAAAGTTAAATCATGTTTTTTTTTTGAAAGATCAAATATGGGAAAACAAAATTAAGATTTTATTCAAGATGATATATTGAAATTATGCAAATTACTGGAAGATCATTCATTTGATCGCCTTTTTGTGTTATAACAAATTGCTTTGGTTTACATTTGTAGCATTCTAAAACATATGGAAACATTGATGGAATCATTGACTATTATCTTATCCAAATTTAAAAAAAACAGAAAACATTTTCTGAAAAATTAGAAACTATGGTATTTTTATCATATTCTGTATGTAAAACCTTTAATAGATCATGATAAAGAAAGATAACTCTTGCTGATTAAATTTTTTTGTTGCAAATCTATACATCAAAGTGTTATTCTGAACTGAAAGAGCAGCGCTTCACTATGTTTTGTAAGATTATTTGACATTGTATGTAGCTATATATTATTTTCATATGTATGTAATATTTTTAATTTTATGCTGCGATGGTAAAATTTTGGGTTTTTTAATCACTATGTCTAATTTTCTTCACATGACGATTACACACATTATCAATGTTTAAGAAATCTAGCAGCGCTTCATCACTTTAACTTTGTTTCATTGGAATCTCTTGGTATTGACTTTGATGAAAGTTAAAACGATTTTTTTTCAAAAAAAAATATAGTAAAATTAATAGCAGAGGGATATTACACCTTAAAATTTCAAATTGATATTTAACACATTCAAATTCTATGTTCAAGTATCTCTGAAATTAATCTTAAGTTCAATAAGTTTTCACCCGAGTCATAGCTAGCTAGCTAGGTAGCTAGCTAGATAGATAGATAGTGGTCAATAAATTCCATAGGGGGGGGGGGGGCGAGACGTTTTGATGGAATACATCGCTTGCAGGGATGATTCAACGATTGTTTACACTGCCTTATTGTCATATGTTAGAACCTGTTGTGTAATATTTAAATCTAAGCTATAATGTTTGGTTTATTCTCGTTTCTCTTTTTTATATTTTCTCTCTCTCTCTCTCTCTCCTCTCTCTCTCTCTCTCTCTCTCTCTCTCTCTCTCTCTCTCTCTCTCTCTCTCTCTCTCTCCATAAATTATATCATCTTTAATAGAATTAAGTATCTTAAAAGCTCTTTCTGACATTATTTCCCCCCGGAAAAGTCATTCAGAAAAAAACATCGCGACTTTTCTTGTCCTTACGGGTCACTTTTCAACATGGTTGCTACACACCTTCCGAGAAATCCCGACAATCGCGGGGCAGAAGAACGAGCTGGGTGATAAATGGTTCCCTACATACCCCCGCATTAAATCGCCCCTAAACTACCTATATATGAGATAACGATTAATTCGTTCAACTGTCACAACACAACTTCGCCACGGTATGCATTTTTCTAATACCGACTACGGGCATAAATCTCTCCCTTGCCAAGACCGGTAACGATCAGAGGTGCGCTTTAAACGGCTGTACAATGTAATGTAAACAAAGTTTTGAACTTTCAAGAAGCATTTATTCGAAAACAATGGATTTACGAATGTTCTTGGTCGTTCTAGGTAGGTAAAATCTGTGTATAGCTTACCGCGTATAACAATTTTTTTTTTCTCGACGTCTTCAACATGTAAATTTCATGCATGGCTTATTCTTACGATTGCATGTCAAATTTAGGTTCAATTAACTATTCAAACTGCAAAGTTACGGAGAGTATTTAAATAGCAGTCTTTTTGTGATATCGATCGAAATATTCCAGAAATTCTTGTTTCAATAAAATGCAGATATGATGCCATTTTTATGAAATTGCATACATTTGGAACTGATTTGATCATATGTTATTGTGACAGTAAACATAATTAGATTAAGCAGCATTCAATCCATATATCAGTGTTCTTCATATTCGTCAACGCATGTCGTGCAAAGGGAAAGAGAAGGCTGCTTTGCAAATATATACATATGAAATGTATAAATTTTGTATGTGCTTGATAATTTTGAATTGTTCCATAGAACTAATATATGCATTGCCAATCTAAAAATAATTTGCAATTATAATGTCGCGTATGTTATTAGACGATTTAGCAAGGAATGAGAAAGAAAACAGCCCACACGAATGCATTAAAATACAAATTACCATAATGATTATAAATGCCGAGTAAATTCCTTCATAACGTGTTTTATTAGTTTAACGACAAAATAGTTGGGAAAAAATACGAAGAGAGGAAGATGGTGTGTCTTGTATCAAAAGTATAGAAGATGGGAATTCGGAGGGATTTGCACTGACACTTAAAAATCTCTCTCTCTCTCTCTCTCTCTCTCTCTCTCTCTCTCTCTCTCTCTCTCTCTCTCTCTCTCTCTGATAAATTATTGTCATTTAATAATTTTGAACTAGTGTAGTGTTCAGTTATCTTGCTTGTGAAATGTTTAGAATGATTCCGAAGGTCAGGGGTATATGTTTCAAAATATTCAATTAACTCAATAATTCACTTCCATTCCCTTTTTTTTTTAGATAAGGAGGGAAACACTAAAGCCCCATCCCTCCAGTTTTCCTATTCCAACACCGATTCAAAATGTACATGTATATATCTGGTAAGAATAGGAATGTGCAATTCCTTTCTTACACATGTTAATCAAAGCATGGTCAGTAATACAATGTACACGTTTAAAAACAGACGTCGAAGAAAGAGGCATGAAACTGGGGGAAATAGAATTGATGCAGAATTAGGGTCAGTATGGTGAGGGGGGTGGGGGGGGGGGCTTGCGATCGAATCGCCGACATTTTGCTACGCACAAAAAAGAGAATTGATGATAAATAAATTATTGTGAATGCATGGACACTTAAGAAATCTTTTAGTCAGTTTCTACACAAATTACCTTTACAAATGAAAACGTTTACGCTAGATATATTAATACGGCACTGTTGACAAATAGATTAACTGTAAATGTTTTTGTAATTATGTTTAAATTTATTCATTTTTAATTGTGTGACATATATTCTGTGGCGTCCTTCTGATTATCTGTACATCCAAACTCGCTTAAAGAGGATGCCAAAACATCTTGATATTTTTGTTCTTGTTCATCCGAAAAATGGAAGCGTTGCCAGAGAAATGTTAAATCGAAATGGGTCTAAATAGGAATGTAGGTTTATTCATCGGTAAAACATGCTTAAGCTGGTGGGACTGTTTGGTGAATGACTCAATGTATGAGAGAGAGAGAGAGAGAGAGAGAGAGAGAGAGAGAGAGAGAGAGAGAGAGAGAGAGAGAGAGAGCATTTAAGGATTTTAGGTTACACTAGAAATTCATTCGAGTTTGAAATCTCCCTTCCAACTCTCTCTCTCTCTCTCTCTCTCTCTCTCTCTCTCTCTCTCTCTCTCTCATGAACGTTTAATTCACCATCGTTCATCTCTTTGTTCTTATATGTTTAATTACAGTGGGTTAATGTCTCCATATAAACGATCGTCTGTATCCTATCTAGCCCCCGGGGGACAGGGCGACAGCAGAATCGCAAGCATACGCCCTTCACCTCTTGAATCTGCACATGAATTCCCAGTATGCGCCTTCGTATTTTCAGTTTGCTTTCAAGATATTTTTTTGACCCCTTGGTCAAAAATATGTTTTGCTTTGCATAAGATGATAAATGGGACCGAACAATGATAATGATACATGTGTATGGGATTGTCTTTGATAACAAAAACTAATAATTCATCATTAAGTCACCTTTTAGTGGCTAATTGGTATATTTTACCAACAGAAAAGTGAACAATGTACTAAAATAAAATCTCTCTCTTTCTCTCTCTCCCCTCCTTAGTTATTGTACTACATTTCTACATTTTCATTGTATGCATTTCAAAATGAAAGAATAAATAGAGTATGCTTTCGAGAAATTATATAATGAAAGAAAATTGTGCATTATTTATTGCTCTATAATACAGTCACAGTGCATCAAAATTAAATCAAAATCGGTTATGCGTTTAAATTAAACAGGTTGTTCAGTCTATCATATCTCCATTTTGTAGGTTTAGTTGCTAGGACATTTGGAATATCGGATCTAGAATTCGCAAAGGAATATAATAGTAAGGAAGGGAGTGTTCGAAGAAAACCGGAACTCAGGCTGGACGAGGCATGGCTGACGATCAACTCTAGCGTTAACTTTAACATCCTGTTGTTCTCTCTAAATGATCAGTGCTGGAAGGTAATAATTTTACAGCAATCAACTTGCTTTTTTATGTATTATACATTGTGGCATATTTCTGCCCCCTACATGCAAGATAAATTATGTCAACATGCAAGATGATTATGTCAACATGCAAGATGAATATGTCTACATGCAAGTTACAAATCTATTAAGGGAGTTTGATTATTATATTGGTAAAATCACTTACTAACGCCCGTATCTGACATCAAAGATGCAAGATGCAACAAAATTACGACAACATGTTTCATCTTATATCTGTGATGTTAGATACAGGCGTTATTAAGTGATTTAATGATTTCATTTCATCAAATATTTACTTAACAGATTTGTAACTTGCATGTCAACATAATTATCTTGCATGTCAACATAACTATCTTGCGTGTATACATGATTATCTTGCATGTTGACATAAATAAGTCGCATGTTAACATAATTTATCTTGCATGTGGGAGGGGGGGGGGGGCAGAAATATGCCATCATAGTGTTATTCAACTGTTGGTTCTTTTATGTACATGAAAGAACCAGACATTAAATAACGCATCCATATAAATGACTCCCACTAAAACACAGAATAAAAAATATAACGGCAAGCGCTGAATTATAACTGTTCAAAATTCTTTATAAAGCACTGAATAGCATATTTATAATCTCTTCCTGATGCCCAAAATGACACAGTTTTATCCTTAAGATTAAAACATATTTGAATTATATATGACATATATGTTCTTTTATAATCAAATTACTTAGTAATGATCATTAAAATATCAACGTTTTATGTTTATTGTAATTTTAATTTCCCCATTAATCCTAAATGATTACCTATTTCCAGTGTGATCCAGTTTTTGTTGACATCATCCCAAGGTATAGTATTTACACGCTAAAAGTAAACACGACATTTGGGACGACTATTTACCTCAAAGAGAACGATCTTACGGGGACACTTGATGAAACATTCTGCACGTAAGTATCGCGTTACGTAGATAACGTATTGATATTTGTCTTAAAGAATCTCTTAGACTAATACAAGTCCTACTAGTCGCAGTTACATAACGGGCCTCGTCCTCGTACAAAAAAGGAATAAAAAAAAACCCAAAAAACAAAACAAAAACAAAGACCAGCAAAGTAAAATTACTCATTGAGGAGGCTGCATAGGCAACAAAATACCTATCAAATCATCCTTGACTTTTTGGTACCATTTCTCCACCCATAAACTAACAAACTGTTTAGAATAACTTCAAACTTTTTACCTTTAATTTTTTTTTAAATCTTGGTTCAGACCTCTTCTTCTTATGAATATTGACTTTGTTTGAATATGATCATAGCCATCCATCCAGCCTTATGTTTGTAAAATTGACCATGACCAAATAAATTTAAACTCTTTTAATGCAAAGATATTATCATTGTCTTTAAGGAGACTATCATTGTGCATCGAAGAAATTGTAGTATCAATACAGTTATGAAATGTTGTAATGGATTTCTACAATCATCTACTTTCAGATTCCACAAGAAATTCACAGAATCTGGCGACTACTGGGTGTTTGTTTCAAACCAAGAATTCATCCACCATGATTGCAAGCTTCTACAAACGAATGACCCACTTCCGGCGGAAATGCGTGAGCGACTTATTTCTTAAATTCGTTATATTTTTCCCCTGAAGCTGCAGAGTATCAACTTTTGTCTTTTAAATTGTAAAAAAAAATTAGCATCATAACTCATGTAACCATATATTGGAACAAGGTAACAACTATATCATTTTGAATTGATTTTTCAAATAACCAATAATGATGATGATGATGATGATGATGATGATGATGATGATAATGATGATGATGATGATGATGTTCAAAAGTAGCGTTTAAGAAGATAGTGATTATAATAATGGTTTTTGTATTCAAATTAGAAGATGAATGGTAATAACTCCAATGTTTTTGTTTTCAGCTATTGTGTATGTGTTTGGCGGACTACTCATTATATGGGTCATCGGAGATATGGTGGTCAGACTGGACAGGTCAGTGTAATCAATCAGATTCTTATATTTACAATTTCATTTCTGGATGAATAGAGTTTTCTGTAAAGAACTACGAAGGACATAGACTTAGAAAATATGATTTGAAAACAAAAAATATCTGAGTTTATCTATAATTTATCTTTTCATTACTGATGATTTAATAAAATCTAGACAATATTTTTTTTAAAGAAAATACAACAAATCCCAGTCTGTGAACATCACGGACCCGGAGAACGCTCCAAGGAATCTACGCATGAAGGTTAATATCAAGATTCATTATCAAAAATACATATTTTATAACAGTGGTATTTTTTAAAAACAGTTAGATTGTATGCACTCATTCATCTTCTAGATATGGTCCACGAAAAGATCATATATATATCTCTCTCTCTCTGTCTGTCTGTCTCTCTCTCTCTCTCTCTCTGTCTGTCTGTCTGTCTGTCTGTCTCTCTCTCTCTCTCTCTCTCTCTCTCTCTCTCTCTCTCTCTCTCTCTCTGTTGTGTTGTTACAGTACATGTAAAGAAAACAAGCAGTTCCTATTCAGGACTACCAACTCTTAATTACTTTATCCAAGAAAATGACGCCAAAAACTATTTAAAGTATGAGTATGCCCATCAGCCGATAGCAGTACAGTGTATTTTAATTTATTTTACTGTAATTCAAATTATCTTAAGAATTCCAGTATTATTAAACTTTCCACGTTTTCTTTCCAATGTGTTTCAGAGTCTTCGACCTACACAGAACGGGTTTTCAGATATCAGCGAAGACAGTGGAACTGCGAATGACAGGAACAACTCTCCACAACAGTATTCTACCCACAACAAGCGAGAAAGGCTGAAATCACTTGATACTTTCAGAGGGTACATCACTGTATTCCTAGAAAAGATATATGTTCAGAGCGTTCAAATTAAGATATATGTTTGTAATAATTTTCATTCATAAAATGATTTAGCTTATTTCAAGAAGGCTGGATGGCCAACACATTAACCATTACGTCTACCTAAAATCTTACATATAGTTTCTAAAGCTATAAACTTATACATGTATTAAGAAAAATCCATGTATTTTACCTTTGAAGTTTGGATATTTTTCTATTTTTCATATAGAGCTCTTATTCTACAGGAGATCAATAGTGTCTTTAAATGGCCACGAACATCACGCCATCTTAATTAACGTGTTGATTAAGATATATTGATTTAATTTGAATTTTGAATGACTGCATTGGTATCATTGATATACAAATTTTCAGCCACAGGATTTTGTTTCGATAGGTTGAGTCTGATGATCATGGTTTTCGTTAATTACGGAGGCGGGGGCTACTGGTTCTTTGATCATCCTCCCTGGAATGGCCTGACTGTCGCCGACCTCGTGTTTCCATGGTAACATATTTAGATTAGTTTTTTTTAATTTAGTGCAAATATATATTTATTTCTTAATTATTCAGAGAGATCCTGGATAGAGTTTAACAGCAATATTGTATGAATGAAATTGCTGTAGCAATGCCCCATGAAGACAAGAATAGTTTTATCTGGGTTTTTTTTTATAATGTATATGCATTATTTACATTTCAAACGTTTTTTATTTGATGAAATTATTACATAAAGCCAAATAATCAAATATGTAACGTTAGTAACACACTCCATATTCAAACATGATTACGCATTATCATTTGCTTAAAACATTATATTGCTAAAATATCATGTATATTTATTATTTTTACTTTTATTCTTTGCACCACTATTTAATAATTAAAGTTTTTTCTTGAACTGATTCAGATAGGGAAAGTATCCTCTAGTAGACTAAGTTTATTTCTCTAATTGGTAGGTTCATCTTTATCATGGGCACGGCAATGAACTACTCGTTTCGTGGGATGATGAAGCGAGGTACTCCCAGATATAGGATGCTGTATAAGGTCCTGAGACGGGCCATTCTTCTATTCTTTATTGGGATTGTCCTCAACACCAACTGGGGACGTGAGTATAGCGGAGACTTCAATTAATTATAAGAAATTTATTAACCCCTCTATGCCGGGCGAATTTAGAAGTCCTTACTATATTTTTTTTTACTCAGTTAAACCCGAAAAAAATAGCTATGCTACAACACTGGCCACCAGTATTGAACAAGTTGTGTTTTATGCACAAATTACAACGATTTATATACATGTACATCTTTTCTCTTCATATTCAATCAATTATGTAGAACGTGAAATACATTTATTAAATAACATTTAAAGAGAAAATTTTTATTTAAGTTGCAGTCATGCTACTTGTCCTATATACGGGTCAGTCTGTTGTGTAATTTATAATTTTACGACGCGTACACTAGAACACACGGAAAACTCTATTCAACAATTTCCCCCAAATTAAGTCCCCTTATTTTTAATCTTCAGTATCATCTTTATGAAGATTATAGTTTTTCCTTTCACAAACTGTAATACTAATTAATGATCTCCTTCATTAAATCATACGTACGCGCGTATACTCCATAAGCCATCATGTCACAAGATGGCGATTTTAAATGTTTTGTTAAACACTGCATATTTTATTGACTTTATTACTTATATACTACTTACTAAATGCATCGTTCAATATAACCTTAATCAAGTATTTTTCTGCGGAGAACCTTTTTCAAGGTGTATTGAGCCACCTTAACATTTATTTGTTTACAGCTGTGAATCTGAAGACGATCCGTATACCCGGCGTGTTACAGAGGTTCAGTCTGACCTACCTGGTCCTGGGTCTGTTTGAGGTCTGTTTTTCTCGGTATGACACACCGGAAAAATATCAGGTACGTTATATAACAGATACCTTGAAACTCTTATTTTGAAATTTTTAAAAACATGGTACACTGTAAATTCCTAATCAATCGCGAATATTAAAGTCCGCGTTACATGTTAATTTTAAGAAGCACATTCTGCGAATTTTAAGTTTTGGGTTTTATTTTTGGCACATGTTAACAAAATGAAATAATGATAAAAAAAATGGCGTCCACGATTTTATATTTTTGTCACGATAAAATGCAAAATAAATGTTAAGAATCTACTGTATATGATGTGTCCTAGCCTGTAATGTACTGCATAATTTTCAGTGTAAGGTTTAAAATGATTACATTTATTAGAAGAAGATTAAGTACTCGCGTAAAATTAAGAATATACAGTATAATTTACAGTGTGAATTAAAATGATTACATTAATTACATTACTAACTTTCAGGTGATATAACTATAGAATTTGAATATAAAGTAAAGAACAAATGTAAGGAATTGCTTTTATCAAGATAAACTACATGTATATTGTGTATTTATAAATTTTCTGACTTTAAATATCGAAGAAAGAAAAATTTTAAGGCTCTTAAAGCATTAATTCCAACACAATCAAGGGGATTATCTACAAGATGGATGTTTTTTCCTTGATTATTATCAAACATGTATTTTTACCTTTGGATTTCTCATGCCCAAATACTTATATATATATATGGTGTTAAATTCTGACAGTTTGAGAGTATTTGTAAAATTAAACCAACATTAAGATCCCACTTACACGTTACATTTTTATGAAATTTAAAAAAAAGTAAAATTTTTTCAATAACATATGATGTTAATATTTACCTTCGTCTTTTGTCTAGACTGTATATCCTACCTATTTCATGTTTTTTTCCAGGGCAGATGCTGGTCTTCATTCAGAGACATCCTGCTGTTCTTACCTCAGTGGTTTCTGGCCCTGGGGATCTTAGCAGCGTATGTCTGCCTGACATTTCTCCTACCCATAGGGCCCTGTCCCACGTAAGTTCTTTTCCTGTCAACTGCATGAATATTCTCTCCTCTCAGAATAAAATATGTACTAAAAGCTGCAATTTTCGTTGATTTTGTTGTAAAGTCGATCCACGAAAATAAAAGTTTTTTGAAGTATAATTTCTAAAAGTACATTGTATTGACTGGATAATTGTTCACGGAATTATTTTGCTTTGAAATAGTGATTTTTATTGAATCCACGAAAAATGACCCCGATATTGACGAAACCACAGAATTATCTTATAAAACTGTAATCATTGTTTTCATTATGTGGATGTCTAGCAACCGTTAAAACTTTTACTTTTGGTTATTGGAGATTAATAATGATAATCAGTAAACTTAATATGTACAAGACACTGGCAACCTTTCCAATTTACTGTATACAGGAAAATATTTGTCCCTGGGCTTTTTTTTCGGCACTTTCGCCATCGTTGTCAGCAGGCAAATTTTAGAACTGGACGAATTCAAATATCTCAAATTATCTCATCAACTTTGTTTCGGCGAATTCAAGACAGAGCAAAACCGCTTGTAAATAAAGAAAGGCAAAATATCACAGGGCGAACTAACACTGTAAAAAATACTGTCATTATATTATTTGTTCAACCCTTGATATTGTCCTCCAGTGGATATATCGGGCCCGGCGGACTACACGACTCCGGTAAATACTACAACTGTACAGCAGGGGCTGCGGCTTACATTGACATCATGGTGCTGGGCAAGAACCACATATACGGCAAACCTACGCCTCACGTAAGTTACTCACATTTCTTATCGTCTTATAAGGAAGCTTGATGGTCAGCGAATCAATTATAGAATCTATCTTAAAAGTTAAAATTTGATATTTTTGATCATAAACTATTTTTAGTAAAGAGTAAATCCAAAGCTCGTGTAGCGACAATAGAAAAATTAGGAGCGGATCGAGGGTCTGATTTTAATCAGATTAAAATCCAAACGTTGTAACTTTAGAATTTGAATATTTAGAATATTTTTACAAAGCTTTCCTTCTTATTAATAACGTAAAAATAATAATAGTATACAAATGTGCACGACCATGCAGCCCTCTTTAATGTTCCTCAGCATTGGAAGATCTTTTATACCAAACCCGACCCTTATATACCAAAATTAACACATAGTCTGAAATAAGTTTGTAAAACACATTTCTTTTTGAAGTATCCAATTTTTTAGATCATCTATCAAACTACCACTCCGCATGACCCAGAGGGAATTCTGGGAACTCTGTCGTCCATATTTCTGTGCTTTTTAGGATTACAGGTGATGTATAAAGATACGTTTGTAACATCGGTGTTAAAACATTCTCTGATTTGTTCTTTTGTTGATATAGATTTTAATATTTGTAATAAATCGACTTTTAACTTGGAAAAATATAGAATCAGTACCAGAATATTCTACCCTTCAGATATATATGTTAAGATAAAATATTTGGCTACTGAATAACTTTCCCAAGAAAAAAAATAGTTAGCAGGTATGTCAAAGCCTTGAAGGTATTTGTGACAAAGTAACATTTTGACCTCTGAGTGGCTCCCAGGCTACTGAACATTAAGATATGTTCATCATACTGACATTTTCTTAGAAACAGACCTTTTGGAAGTTATTTTCTAGGTGTTAGATTTAAGTAGGTTAATTAAGCTGAACGAATTATTATTAGTTTTGCTGCCCATGTATATAACGTAAACAATGGTACTTGTACGTGTACAAGCACTGTATAACTATTCTTACATTTGTACCTGTGTTGTTATAATAATCAATATGTTTTAACAGAGCGGGCGAATTTTGATTTATTACCTCGGTCATGCCAGTCGAGTTGTAAGATGGCTCATATTGGCAATCATAACGGTAAGACCTCAACCTAAAGTGTTATCTAAATGTAATCATTTACAAACCTGTTCCAAAAATAATAGGAAAATTCCTTGCGGCATATATGTATTTTTAAGATTATTTAACAGCAATTTCAGCATTTTTAATTATACATTAGCATCTTGTCTTCAAAATTGTTTGATTTTTTTTCACAAAAGTGAGGAATGTTTAAAACTGTAATCATGATTTATTTTTATTTTTTGCAGGGTGGTATTGGAGGTACTTTGTGCAAGTTTTCCATAAATGATGGTTGGATTCCTTTAAACAAGAATCTATGGTAAATGTGTAATTGATTAAACACTTTAAACCTAAAACAATCTGCTAGATTTAATTTCAAAAGACTTTCAAATCAGATGTACTGGAGTTGTTCTTTTTTAATAAATCGACTATGCTATCTCCTTTCTAGCTAGATATCTAACATTTAATATAAAAACCAGCATCACAGTTTTAGTAAGTGAGTGACAGTTAATTATGTTAAAGTAAGTGTTGTTAACGCAATCAAAATTCAAAATTCAAAGTTAGTACACATGCAATAATTACATTGCCTAAATAACGCGATTCCATTAGGAAAATAGCGTATTAAATGCGTATTTATATTATATCGTTTGCATGCACATATTTCTATAAAAATGACGTACGTTAAATATCAGTTAACAATGGAAAATGTATGTAATCTTGTTTCTTTGGGCGTTAGAGTTAGTTATATCTTATTTCATATATTAAATGGATCAATCATATGGAATAGTCTAATTTAAAACAAAATTATGTCGTCTGTTTTTTTTTCAGGTCTGTGTCATTTATCATGGTAACTGCTTGTTTCGCCTTCATCTTACTTACCATATTGTATCTAATCATTGACGTTGCCAAGATTTGGAACGGGACACCATTCATATTTCCAGGTACGCCAGTCTGTCTTATATGTACTTATAAATTCATTCAAGAAAATGCGCTTAAAAACATGCTAACCTTTAAATTACTAGAAACGAAACTGAAACCGCTATAAGCCTGCATTTTGTATATTTTCGATGTATCTATAATTTACTGAGTTAACTTGAGTTATGGTGAAAAAAAAAGTGAAAAATCAATAAATCAAAATAAGCTGTATTTTTATTTTCTACGATAGGGATGAATTCCCTGGTAGTGTACGTCTGTCACGATGTTTTCTATCGGTTCTTTCCCGTGAATTGGTACATGGAGAACCCAATGCACTGGCACCTGCTGCTGAAGGCTGTTTGGGACACAGCTATCTGGGTTGTGTTGGCCTACATCCTCTACAGAAAGAGGATCTTCATTGCATTATAGATATCATATTATTCTATGTTTTTGAACAACGTGAACAGTTCCCAAACATTAAGACTATCATGAACATTATTGGATGAATGTTCAAGAAAATCTGAAAAAATTTTACATGGTGCTTTTTATTATTTACTTTCTAATCTATTCGTTTATTGATTGTTGTTTAGTTTGTAATTATTTAATAATTTTCAAACTTTTCTTGCCATGATATTAACAATTGAAACATTTTGTTTAACATTAGAAATAGAGAGACACATATCAATTTTAATGATTGCATTTTTTCAATATCTACATTTATATGTATTTTTATATAAAAAAAATGTAATATTGTATTATTAATTAATTAAACGTGAATACATGTACGTTTCGTTTTAAATTTCTTTCAAATGTTTTATTCAGCGATTTGCTGGTTTAAATCAGAACATTGTGTCTGTGTTTATAAAAGATTATTAATGATTACATTGCAGCCTTGTATATTAGAATCAAAATAGTTATATTTCTTATCAAATATCGAAATTAAAATAATAAATTTTATAACATTTTATTTCAAATTTACAAGAAGTTGGGAATTAAATTTTTATTAGCAAACTAAAAAAAGATTTTATGCATAGATTAATTTCGTAAATATTGATATGAAAAAAAATTCTCAAAAAAAAAATTGAGGCACATTAACCAGTAATATTCTATGTAGGAACATTTTTGTGCACGTTATATTCTTTATCGTTTAGGTATGACTTCAAAAACAAAATTGAACGACGTTTTGTTTCTTATTTTGTTTTAGCGTCTAATCTGCGACCAGAGAGAGAGAGAGAGAGAGAGAGAGAGAGAGAGACCGTGTGTCTTTCTCGTCAATCAAATTAAAATGATATAATTGCACAATTTCTGAGCTCCTGATAACGGTTTTTTTTTACTTATGACTATTCACCATCTAAATTGATAATAAAAGTGGTTTTTTTTCAAAATTCTAAAAGGGGATATACAGAACAGGTGTGCAAGAGTTTCAAACATTTAAAAAAGAATTAAAAATAGCAATAAACACTGTGCCGGATAATTATGTCAGTGTCAACGTTGCAATTTTGCACCCGTCTAAGTTGCATGTATCGAAAATTTCAAATATGCCATATGATAGACCATTGCTTACAGAGTTAACAACCACCTTTGATATCATTGTCTCTTACCTGTCAGGTGAGAAATTTACTTTTTTCAAAATAAATTCCTACAGGAAAATAATGTTTCCCATAAAAAAAATATTCCTTTAGGAAATTTTGAAATTTTGTATCGGAATACTAGGATTTCCTATAGAAATTTTAATTCCGATACTAAGTAGAATTTGATAGAATCTTTATGGAAGTTTGATTTTCCTGTAAGAAAACTACCTGCCTGAATTAAATTCCTACAGGGAATACTATTCTCCTATAGGAACTATAATCCCTATAGGATTTTTAGAAAATCCTATTGGATTGTCAGTATTCCATGTAGGAGAATCCTATCTCCTATGGAAATTATTATTTTCCTATAGGATATTAATTTGTAAAGGTAAATATCTCGCCTGTCAGGTAAAACATACTAAAAACAAAAGTGATTATATACTCTCTACATAATAGTCTATCATTTGGTATTTATGGCTATTTCCAAAACTGCATCTGAAGCGGGTGAAAAAAGGTCACCTCGGCACTGGCATAATTATCCGGTACAGTGTTAATACATGTAGATCTATTACTGATTAGCACGATGTAGTTTTTCTTTCTTTGAGCTGTATATGCGATTTTTTTTTCGATTTGTTTTGATACACTTCTTTATAGCTCACCTGAACCGAAGGTTCAAGTGAGCTTTTCTGATCACCCGTTGTCCGTCCGTCCGTCCGTCCGTCCGTCCGTCCGTCTGTCTGCCTGTCTGTCTGTCTGTCTGTCTGTCTGTCTGTCTGTCTGTCTGTCTGTCTGTCTGTCTGTCTGTCTGTCTGTCCGTCTGTCTGTAAACTTTTCACATTTTTGACTTCTTCTCAAAAACCACTGCGCCAAATTTAACCAAAATTGATACAAAGCATCCTCATGGAAAGGGGATTATAAATTGTATAAAAAAAAAAGGGGACAGCCCTTTTCAAAAGGGAGATAATTGCAAAACAGTGAGTATAGGGTGCGTGTCTTTAAAAATCTTCTGCCTAAGAACCACTGCACCAGAAAGACCAATTTTTACGTAAAAGATTGTATATATAGTGAAGATTCTAAAATGTAAAAATCGTTCAAAGTTTAACATAGAAATACGTACGAAAAATACTTTAAAAATATTCTTCTCAAGAACCACTGCACCAGAAATGCCAATATTAATACACAAGCTTGTATATATAGTGAAGATTCTAAATTGTAAAAATCGTGACCCTCGGACGAAAACTGGGGTCCCAGGCGGGGTTCAAAGTTTAACATAGAAATACATAGGAAAAATGTTTACATGACTTTTGTTCCATATATTCAACTAAATTGTGCACCAAAAAACCAAACTGTGTCTCCCTGATTAATGACAACTCATTGCATAAGTATATAAGGTTGTTTAATCAAGAAATGACGGATGAATACGATAAGGTGTAAAAATTCATTAAATGTAATTTTAGTTTATCGCTTACATTTTATTTGGATACCGTGCTCGATAAAAATAAAAATTAATATGTAAATTTATTTGTTATCGGGCACGGTCTCCAAAATAAATGTAAGCGATAAATTTATCTAACTTGTGATTTTGTTGCAATATTGCAGCTAGTTTGGTTGAGCATTATAGATACAGCAGATCAACGCACGTGGTGTGGATTTATTTGTAAACAACCATCTCAAAGATAATCTTGTTTTACACGGGAATTGAATAAATAAAAGTATGTTTTATTATAATTAGGGAAACACTGTTAATGTTTTTCCTTCGTTTACAAATGATGAACCCGTAAAATTTGTTCAAAGAGTGTTTAAAACAGAAAGAAGATAATTTTTTTTTGAACTTTGAAATTTCTTCGATTTTTGTAACCATGATGAGTTATAATTAGTTTTATTACAAATGTATCACTACGTATTTTATAAGGAAATATACTGTTGTGATATTTATGGACTTATTGTACGTACGACCTAACCCAGACAGCGCGTGCAGGGATCTCTATCTCGCGGGCTCCCTGGTCGAGGACGGGTGTGTCCTGGTGCATGGCGAGGGCTATTGTGAACTTTTGTTGATGAACCTATGTTTTATGTGTATTTGTATGTTGTCTGCTTGGCAATAAATATTATAATATGTACGAATTTAGTTACACAAAATATTTGATATTCGACTATTGGTACAGAAATTTAAATTAATGATACCTATATTTAAGAAAATGTCAAATTGAGGCCTTTGTGGGCGTTCCGGCCTTTGTTATGTATAGTGAAGATTCTAAATTGTAGAAATCGTGACCCTCGGACCAAAACTGGAGCCCAAGGCGGGGTTCAAAGTTTAACATAGAACTATATAGGAAAATGGTTAAAAAGTTTCTTCTCAAGAACGAATGCACCAAAAATGTCAATATTTACACAAAAGATTGTATACATAGTGAAGATTCTAAATTGTAAAAATCGTGATCCCCGGACAAAAAGGGGGGCCCCAGGAGGAGTTTTAATTTTACCATATATAGGAAAAATGTTTTAAAATCTTCTTTTCAAGAACTATAATGCAACAGTTCGGGATATTACTATGCATACATGTACATCCTATAATAATGTATATTCTTATTTGTAAATCGTGACTCCCGGACAAATAATGGGGCACCAAGAGGGGTTCAAAATTTAAAATTTTTAAAAAATATAAAGGACAGTTTAAAAATTTCCTTCTCAAGAACTACCATGTTATAGTTTGTGGAAATATTATGCATGCATCCCTGGCTTATGTAGACTCTTAATTGGTAAAATAGTGACCTCCGGACCAATACTGGGGCCCCAAGAGGGGGTCAAAGTTTATTATAGAAATATAAAGGTAACATGCTAAATAATCTTCTTCTCGAGAACTGCAATGCTGCAATTTGTGAGATTACTATTATGCATACAACCTTGGATAATGTAGGTTCGATAGTTTTAAAATAGTGACCCCTCGACTAATACTTGGGACCCAAGATGGGTTAATAGTTAAAGGTAGACGTATATATAGAAAATGTTTAAAAATCTTCTTCTCGAGAACTACAATTCTTCAATTTGTCAGATAACTACGTAAGCATTCCTCACATAGCGAGGATTCGAAATTATAAAAGCCGTGACCCTCGATCTAATACTGTGGCCCCAAGAGGTGTTCAAAGTTAAGCATAGAAATAACGAGGGAAAATGATTAAAAAATCTTTTTCTAGGGAACTATAATGCTTCAGCTTGTGAGATTACTATGCAAACATCCTTAGATAATGTAGATTCCAAATAAATAAAGCTTTGGCCCTGGACTAATACTGGGGTCCCAAGCTGGAATTCAAAGTTTAACATAGAAAGATATATTGAAAATGTTTTTAAAAAGTTTTTTCTCGAGAACTATAATGCTACAGTTTGTGAGATTACTATGCAAGGATCCTCAAATTGTGTAAACTCTAATGTAGTGGAACCAAGAGTTATCTTTCTTGATGTTGTTCTGTACAGTCTGAGAGGTATACCTCTTGATGTGGAACTCTTCTACGTTCAGTTTTTCAGGCTGTGTACGTGCGGTCCCGCCGCAGTGCTACACATTTTCATTCCTATGTTACTATTTATGTTGTTAAAGCCAACCATAAACCTTGGACCCATTAAGGGGTTCAATGTTTAAAATAGAAAAAGCATATGCTACGAAATAGAATGTTACAAGGAACCGCTGTTCAGGTGAGCGATGTGGCCCATGGGCCTCTTGTTTAAAATGATATAACTTTGTCTGACGGTTTGAAGACATGTCAGGTAACAAATACATGTACGAACAACTGTAAAGAAACGATGCGCAAAAATTCAATATCAATTTAGAGGACATACTTATGATCCTCAGAATTTTTTTAATACCGATGTTGTATAGCAGTTTTTCCCCCCGGAAAACCTACTATATAGTAGCCTTTCCCCCCGGGGGAAAAATCTACTATATAGTAGCTTTTCCCCCATAGTAGGGTTTCTCCCTCACGTTTTTGGTTCAGATTTTATAACAAATTTTTATGGAAATCCAGTAAGGATTAAAATCAATGTATCTACACTCCCAGGTTGCATACATTTATATCTGCATTCATCTGTACAGGTAAAGTTTCGTTTTGCCGATTTATTATTTTTATAGACAATGCTGCAAGTTCAACATGTGTGTAATGGAACTACACATAGAACTTAATTTATATTAGGTAATTTATTGAAAAAAGTTTTACAAGTTATACACTTATATGCATTATTCTGTGTTCTGAAATTGTATTAAACGAGAATGTTTTAAGATTTTTTTTTATAAATCTATCAATCTGTCTGTCTGTTTGTGAAAATTTCATCCAGGCTAAACCTCTGTTTTAGAGAAACTTTGTTTCCGATGTTTCAGAGCCCGATGTTTAAAATCCTATTATAATGATTTTAGTGCATATTCTTAAGGGTCCAATTTATCATAAACTAGAGCAGACCATATCACCATATTTTTATAGTGGCAGTGGTTTACCACTTGAAAATGATTCTGAAAATTTCAGCCCTCAGGGTAGGGGCCCTTGATGTTTCAGGGCGCGATGATTAAAACCCCATTATAATGACTGAATAGTGTTCTATAAGTGGGGACCCGAATCTCAAATTCTAGAGATGACCAATTAACCATATTTTCACAGTGATCGTGGTATACCACTTGTAGATGACACCGATAATTTAAGCCCCCATGCAGGGTAGGAGCCTTTGTTGTTTTTGAGCCCGATGTTTGAAATCCAATTATAAAGAAAATGTATTTTTAGGGCCCCATATCTCAAAAACTATAGATGACCACATGAACATATTTTTACGGTCATTTAAAAGTAAAAACATCATTTAAAAATACACAATCACTCATTTATATCTTTATCAAAATGATTGAAAATTACGTTTAATTCTGCTGCTTTTTTTTTTTAATTTACCAACAAAACGTTTTAAAAAGGTACGCGCGTAAAATTCATTATTTTTCAAAACATTTAATCAATTCATAAGATGACTAATGACATAATAAATAACTAGATAAATAAATCAATGAACTTTTATTCATAAAAGGAGAAACTGAAAATCAAAAATAAATAACCAACCTAAGCGCATATACGACTTTTTTACTTGTTAGTTGATAAGAAGAACATGCTTATATTTTTAAAAAAGTTAGCTCATCACAATATATGTGTTTGTTGTTTTTTGTTTTTTTTTAATTACCCTTGTTTAATTGTATGAAGAAATAATATGGTACACAAGTAAATCTTTATTGCAAAAATAAGAAACAAATAGTATAATTTTTTTAGGTAATGGAATCGTATATCCTGATTTATATAGCATCGTTTTCAAAATTGTATATTTATAAATCACGTTGCAAACTTAAAAAGGGAAAAATTAGCAAATAGTGAGTGACAATATAAACATAAAGTTAGTTCAGGCTCCATTTCACATTTTCCAAAGTAACCAGCAAAGATACCGACATTGTTCTGGTTGTGAAGACATTTCATTGTTTTTTAGATAGTTTACATGTACATCATAATATCTCGCGTTTCGTAGAAATGTGCTTAAAATATGAATATGCGTAACTTAAAAACAAAATGGTAAACACTAAATTTACACATGCTTTTAATACATAATTAAAATACCCTTTAACCATGACTAAGAACCCCATATCAATCAAAGTAAAACTAAAACATTTCAGTTTCTCATCATATCATGGCATCCTGTCTCCCGTTTGATATTTAGAAGAAGAAATATATACTAGTAATTGTTTTTGAGATCGTCAATTCTAGCTGTATTAATTTGAAAATTGATGGCCTTTTGGACGAAGGGAGTAATACATTTCAATTTTTTCTTCCCTTCCTCGATAAAATTAAGTCAAGATTGGTCAGTTAGTTCCCTGGGAGAAGCTTTCACATTGATGGTAATACATTGGAAAATTAAATTTTCAAACCGGCGTATTTTCACTCAAATGTGTTCTTATGTGTTCATAACGTCGAAGTCAAAACTGTAGATAAGCATTGATTAGATGAAAAAGATTCGAGGTATTCCGAAATCCGTGTAAAAGGTGTTCCAAAAAGGGGTGAGAAGAGGTGAAATAAACGATGATGACACTTGCATGTTATGAAGGCGCATGCCTTAGTTCATATTTGGGGTTGAAAAACCATATATTTTATTCTAGATATTAATAAATGCCATAATTATCCTTTTTTGTGAGAAATTACTATCATATCAGTTATTGGAAATTATTGTCACATATGGTCCGCAATTAACATGGCCGGAAAGTAAAAATGGGAGAAGATCCCCTATATAGTAGGTTTTCCGTGGGGGTAATCTGGCTATGAAAAAGGGGAAAGCCCACTATATAGTCAGCTTTCCGTGGGGGAAAAACTGCTATATAGCCATTTTTCCGGGGGGAAGAACTGCTATATAGCCATTTTTCCGGGGGGAAGAACTGCTATATAGCCATTTTTCCGGGGGGAAAGATGGCTAAGGGGAAAAGGCACTATATAACACCGGTAGTAAAACATGCAGGTAATAAAAAAATTGCAGCACTGAACGAAAAAAAGAATGCTTTTTGTTTCTTATTACATGTATTCAAATAACTACATACGCTATTCAAGCCGTTATAACTGTCCTTTTTAATTCAAGTAAATGTTTTCTTATGTGTCGACGGCATGCGAGACGAGGTTATTTTCTGTGCCTTCTTAGTGTAAACTAGTCTTGAAGAGAAAGGACCCCCGCTGTAAACAAGAATAGAAATGGGTTACCCCGTATCTGACTTTGAAATTACTTGATTTTTTCAATAACAATAACAAAACCCCCCAAAAACTCGAAAGAAAAAAACCAAAAAAACCCACACATTCATACCCAATTGGTAATAAACATTCTCTCTCAGAGGAAATTGTTTGTGATAATTAACGAACAATAATCACGGAAGAATAATTGTTGTATAAATATAAGCAATATTCATTGGTGAATAAATTGTCAGTCAAAGAATGACATATATTTTCGTAAAATAGACTAAGGAGGCAGTTAAGAAAGGAATATGAATACTTCTTATTTACATTTCTCGGGGAAAGTGAATTTAAAGGGAAAAAAAACATTTTACGTTCGTTCTGTGTTCTTCTACGTAATGCATACATACATCGATACTCTAATTATGTGTTGTAATGTTGTTTATGTATTACTGTGATCTGGCTAGGATTGATAGAAAATCATAAAACATGGTTGTGTGTATATACTGCCATTT
The DNA here is from genome assembly GCF_025612915.1 of Magallana angulata. Classification (NCBI taxonomy): domain Eukaryota; kingdom Metazoa; phylum Mollusca; class Bivalvia; order Ostreida; family Ostreidae; genus Magallana; species Magallana angulata. The sequence goes on from NC_069119.1 coordinate 10,735,229, forward strand.
ATTTTTGATAATAAGAAAAATTAGGCAATAAGGGGAGGTGTTCAAACAGTCATAATATCAATTACCAGACACTGAATGTTAGTTATAAAAGGTGAGCAAATGACCTCCCCCATATTAAACAAAGATATATACAATATCAACATGTACCAAATATACATACGACAAAAATATTGTTGAACAAAAACACCCACCAAAAGCAAACAGCAGGTTTGCACAAAACATGTATTTGTGATCATGACTATAACTTTACTTTTTCAGAGCAATTGTGTGAAGAGTACCTGACTATAGTAAATCTGAAATAGATAATAAACACTGATCAAATATAAGAAAAAGAGATTTTTTTTCTAAATGTGCTGATAAGGTAAAAAATAAAATCATTTACAGATTGTTAGCATTAAAGATTTTATTCTTTACGTTAATTTAGTGCATCTGTGATTACCATGTAGGAACGGACTGAATTATAATGGGTAAAAAAATACCTTATACAGAGTTCTTCACAAGGTTGGTGGTCAAAAAGCTAACCTTCAGATATCGTTTCAACTTAAATTTACATGTAGCTTTAAAATTAAGTAGTTTCCTATATCTTTATACAGAGGTTTTCTTCTTACGTAATTGTAGCCATGACAATCAAGCCCTCTTAATACTTCGATTCAAGGTTCCTTGACACACAAATATTTTATTTGATGGAAAAATAAAGAATCTTTTTTTAATATGCATAATTGCACAAAACAGAGACTAATACCGGCTCTGAATTATTTTATGTCAAAATTCATGTATTTTTTTAAGTGAAACGGAAAAAAATGTTTTGATTGCGAATAAGGTATTTTAGATTTGATAAAGTCATCTGAATAACAATTACACCAGGTTGATGCTACCACCCACTAACAGCAGCCACTAATCCCTAGAAGATAACAGCCGATAAGGACAATCATCAAAGTACTGAGAGTGCTCGAACAGAAATTTATATTTTACTTTATCAAAAGCATTATTAATAAATATCAAGATGATCAATGCATCCATAAATTGTAAGAGCATCGACAACTTCGGAGACAGTAAGGCTCGCCTGCATAAGAATTATAAATGCATTTGTGTTTATTGCAAATCAATATTGATATATGTCTATAAGGGGTCATAAGTTATGAAAATAATGTTAACTAAAGTGTAGCCTTATTTTTAAAAAATGGGAAACAATCAACGCGTCTAATGAAGCAATATGAAACTGTATGATAATATATCAGACATGATCAAGTAATTTAAAAGGCGTATGCGGTCATTCTTGTAGGTTTTTCAACAATATACGGTGTGTTTTCTTACACAATCACAAATCTTTAGATATACTTTGTGAATTTAATGAGAACATTTTGGAGAAAAAAAATCCTGACAGACTTAAAAAAAAATGCTTACTTCACATTTCATTAGCCCTCTCCTTAAAAAACAAACAAACAAATACAAAAACCAAACAAACAAATACTCTATCAAACACAAAAAAGACAGACATACCAAAAGAAAAAAGAAAACCCGTCCCATCCAGTGTGGCAAGATAGTTTTTAACATCAAAGGTAAACATGTTTGTGTTTAAAAATTTATGCTCAAGTCTTTTCACTTCCTCGGAAACAACATGTATCAAATATCAAAAACATTTCGTAAATATAACATTTGTGATTTTATTCTAATGAAATATTAGCCAGTCAAAAACGGCGAAAATATTAATGCTAAGTTTAAATTGGGATATTTATGTCCCAGCCATGGTTTGATGTGAAGCTTCGAGGAAATTCAATCATGCCAATAAAAAAAATCCAATTTGCTCACCCGAAGTTTGTCATTTATAGCATTTTACAATGATATAGGAATGAAAAGTGACTGTGTATTTATGTCCCTGAATACAATAAATAACAGGTCAGTGTAGGGGACATATCGGCCTATTATTTCCCGGTTTCAAATCTGTGCTGTAGGGTACCACTAGGTAGTCCTTATGTGTTTGGGCTCATTTTATGTGTTTATAGCTCCCTTGGTTTTGATCACAAGAACTTAGAAAAACTAAGGCTAAGAAGAGGAACTTTCTAAATATTTATAACAATGATGGCTTTTATCATATCTAAATATGTCCATTTAGCTTGCTTGTAATAAATGGTGGACTGTGATCTCCCTTTTGTTTAAAGTATACTTCAAACGAATTACAGGGCAGTATAGAAGACCTATAGTGATATTATTTCAAGGTCTCAAATTAGGGATGTACGGGTACCAGCAGGTGGTTCCAAGAGGTTTATATTTGATTTGATTTTGATCACAAGACGCATTTATGTTTCTTATCCAGGCGATTTTTACTGCCTCCGAAGTTGTCAAAGCTCCAACAAATTGTTGATGAATTAATCATCTTGATAGCGAGCGCAGCTCGCCGGCGCGCAGCGCCGGCGCGAAGCGAGCTCTACCGGCAAGGCGTGTGTGAATAGAAAATTCGGACTAGTTGCACATTCATTCAACGGATTTTTTTTGGCGTCAGTAAATCGGACCAGTAATGCATCGTTTTAATCGTCCCAGTAGTTCCCTGTAATCATGGCAATTTTTATCACTTCACACTCTCACGAGAATCAGCAAGACAAATTTAGACAGTAAAAACAATAACGATGTAAGCGACATACAGTCAATGTTACCTCTAAAGTTCACCTCAGTACACTTTCAATCAAAAATAATCGTGTGACGTCACAAACGTTTACACATTGATCCGATATATTTTTTCGGAGTCAGTAAATTTTGACCCACAATTCATAGTACCAATGGTTTCCAACCTCACGTTCCAACATCACGTTCTCCCGAGAATCGAAGTAAAACCTTTGAAAAGCTTATAAGATGTGTAATTTTAAGAACATCATGCTTTTTAAGTAAATAAAACAGTATACTTCGCATACGTTTATTTCTCAAGGGAATTTTAAAGAGTAAGACGACACTTAACCAACGTCAGCTTTGACGTCACAATAAGCACTGATAAGGGGAAATTACTCTAATTGAAGTTATTGTAAATCTGCTGAAATGACCAAAATCCTCTCAAAATCTTGCAAAGGCTAAGATAAAGAACAGCTGACGAATAAGGACATTTCTTCAGATACAGGAAACAGTTGTAAATTGCACTTATTTGGATGAATGCTCACAAATATTTTATTCACTATAATTACGGTAATTTCCTGAAACGTAACATTATACATTATATATTTTTAAAAGGGGTGGGTGGGTGGATGGCAGCCTCATCCAAAAAATCTTTGCAAGCAAAAAGAAAAATAAATCATGAAAATTTTAATCCTTCAGCTCTTTAGCAGTTCAATGGTTCTTTATTTTCACTTCCATTTATTACATGCAGGGGGGGGGGGGGGGGACAACACCATGTTCTTTTAACATGATAAGCAAATATTTTTAAGCGTAAACTAAAAATAAAATTAAACATTAATCATTCTTTTTTAAGTGGAGGGGCAAATCCATGGTAAGTCGATTTTCTATGTATAAATTGACAAAAATGAAAAAAAAATTAGCATGGGGGGAGCTCTATGATGAGTCAAGTTTGATATGTAAGTTTAAGAAAAAATGTCTACTGCAAAAAAAAGGGGGAAATCAATCAATCAATCATAATCACAATCACTTTAAAAGAGGAGATGCAGTGCAATGAATATTTATATATTAAAATCTTTATTATTTAACAACATTGTATCTGAGATTAAACTATTGTTCTACATATAAATAAATAAATTATAACAAATCTTATAAACTATGAATAATGAAAATTTACTGAAAAATAGGTATGTTTTATTTTTTGGCATTCAAATTTCACGTTGTTAATTTTATTTTATTAATTTATTATAATTCATTGTTTGATCACATGCTGTGCTCGCCCTAACGGTCGCACCGTAAAACATATTATTAATTAAAGAATATCGATAATAAAGTAAAATATATTTTCTTTTCGAGTACTCTCAGTACTTTGACGATTTTCCTTGTTGGCCGTAAGCTTACTGGCTTAAGGTGGAATAACACATCATCACAAAATGGCTGACTGCTGATCAAAACGATATTTCGTTTTATTAAAATGATGTAATGGACTGAAGCATATAACTTACTCCATAGTCATTTGGATAAAGTATTGGACTTGTGATCTGTACATCCAGAGTTCGAATCCCGAAGGAGCTTTTGTTGTTACTTACAGCAATCATTTTTTTCGATATTCATTTTTATCCCCAAACTGCAAATTTTTCGCTTATTTGACATTTGTACAGTTTATTTACCATTATATCTTTCATTAATTTCCTGTTAATTTGAGTGACTTTCTTGGTGTGTTATTCCACCTTAATGGCAGCTATTTGTGACTTCTAGCCTCTGCATAGTTATAATGCCTTACAATGGAGTAAACTTTTCATAATTTTGGGTTCGTCAATCATTATGGGCGATGAACTTGCATACCAAGTAGTTTGTAGTAGGGGAAAATCGTCAGTGCAACCTTTATAATTTATGAACAATATCGAGTGTACTCTTTCATTGCCCTAAAACAGTAGTTTGTTTTTTAGTGTCTTGTATCTCGAAATAATTTAAATGTGCCTGCAATTGTTGTTTGCATGTGTATTTATATAATAATTTTAATCCCGACCTTAACTTGACTTAATATTCAAAAAAGATGTTTTGTTTTTTTATGGTAACTTTTATTCTATTAATAGATTTGAGCTTCAGTCATTGTAACTTGAATTCAAGGTCCCTTTTTTAGAATGTTTTAGTTTTTGCAATTCATAAAGTGTGTTTACTTGGATCAATTAAATCGACAGGTTTTTTGGATATTATGGTTCATCATTACGACTCAATGGCATTTAAAACGTTTTTAACTTTATTGAATTGTCAAAACAAGGTATGGTAAAAGCATTTTATTTTTTTCCTAAAACATTTTAAAAGTAATATAATAACGACGCTGAATAATGATTATCAGTTATAATCAAGTGTTACATTGCCACATAAAACAAATAGTACAAATGCATTAATTTTAAATTCTTTGCAAATACATCAATGTGCCTTTCGTCTAATCACAGTCACTTTCACTTTAAAATTGCACGGGATGAACTTCTGCTATTAAGTTACCTATAATGTGACTGAACGGTAACTGAAAGGTGACTGCATATCAATGCCATTCAATCACCTTTCAAGATCATTCATTTAACATTCAATTGACTGAATGGCAGATGTTCATCCTGTGTTTAACACCATATTCTCATCCACATTTTGCCTAAGAAATGATGTAAATATAGAACTCAGCAATCGATATTAATGTAATTAATGTATGTTGAACTATACGCCTTATATTTCTTCCCAAATTTTAACGCTTTTAATATTTCTTGTCTTTCAATTTTAACCATTGTATGATTGTTACACTTGACAACATAACTTATGCATGCTTTTTGGTGGCATTTTTTTTATCAGATAATATTTTGATATTTACATTCAGTGTATATTCACCCTTATGTTTGCATTGACAATCTGTGATGTTTAATTTCCTGAAAAAACACGGAACCTATTTACGACGCGTGGACACAAAAAAAAACGTCTTTGGGTGTTTTGAATATATCTATTATTGAAAGATTAATTAAAAATTCAAACTAACATGATAAATTGTACTTGTAAAAACTAATCACTAAATCATATCTATTCGTATTTTTTACAAAAATATTTTTATCTGCAAAGTTTTTGGCACTACATTTTTCGTTGTGGAAGCAAACTAAACAACATGAAAATATTACTGTTCGATGCTTGTTTCATGTAGCTGAGTAAGAGCGTATATATAATGGCTTTAAAGCGACAATACACAAAATTCATACAAATAAACATCAATATGAATATAAACATAAGGATTGAGTGCCTTTTTTATGTCGTTGGTCCTAGAACACACCAAGTATGTGCAGACGAATTATCATAAAGAGCTAACGCGTGGTATTCAATTTGTCTGCACAAAGTATAACTTTTTACACTCTAAGAGTACCCAATAAAACTTTTTGTAACTAAGTTTTACTGTACACTAAACTCTGTCCAAAGATACCATTGAATCACATTTTACTTCATAACTTGATATTCAAAAATACGTCAGGGTTTAAACGATGTTAATTCAAAAGTATGAACAATTTAAAAGAATTCTTTTTTAAATTGCCCCCCTGTAGCTTCAATACACGGCTAAAAATAAAGAAAAAAAATCTACTGGGCTCTGCATTAAACAATACCCGGATGGCAACGTTGAAAAATTGTGAAAGGTATTCCGAGACACTTACTCACTTTTTATGGAAAAAAAGATGTCCCATTATAAATCTCTGTTAGAAATATGTTTAAGTTCCTGTTTTAATGAGGATATCTTGTGTATTTCTACTTTTACCTATTTCAATTGCATTTCTGTCACAAGTATGTGTATGTTTACAAAAAAATGTTCAAACATGTTGCATATATATCTTTGGACAGACTATAATTTTTTTTTTCTTCCCACGGACTAAAATGTCGAACAACCACTTGGTTTAAACTGCCGGATAACTCTCTTTGTCCATCCTGTGAGATTAATATTCGGCAATATGACAGACTCTTTGCCAACTCACCGCTTAAAAATATTTGGAGTAGTTGTTGTGTGGGGTGTTTGTGTATAAACTGGTAACACTAAAACTCACAAAAACAATTCAAATCATCTGCACTTGTTTTTTCTTTAGAATTTGAACAATATTATCATGTTTTTTCTCAATAGCAGTTGTCATTGGGGAGGATCCATCAGTTGTACATAATTTGACATCGGCACCATTGTTCAGTAAAAGTTTCACGATGCTGAAATGTCCATATTGACAAGCTATACAGAGAAGGTTGGCTCCAATATCAGTACATAAATTAATACCTTCACCATGGTTCAGTAAAAGTTTCATAATTGTGTAATATCCCTTTGTACAGGCAATGATAAGAGGACTTGTGTCACTCTTGCTACTTAAATTGATATCTGCATTGTTGTACAGCAAACGTTTTACAATGCTCTGATGTCCGTATTGACAAGCTATATAGAGAGGACTTTTTCCACAATTGGTGCATAAATTGATATCTGCATTGTTGCGCAGCAACAGTTCTGCAGTGCTCTTATGTCCGTATTGACAAGCTACATAGAGAGGACTTGTTTCCCAATTGGTGCATAAATTGACGTCTGCTTTATTATCAAGCAAAAGTTCCACAATGCTCTGATGTCCGAATTGACAAGCTACAAATAGAGGACTGGTTCCAGTCTTGGTACATAAGTTTATATCTGCACCGTTAAGCAGTAACATGTGCACGGTATCCTGATGTCCGTCCTGACAAGCTATGTAGAGAGGAGTGACTCCACTATCATTACATAAATTGATCTTTGCACCTTTTTCCAGTAAAAGCTTCACGGTGTCCTGATGTCCTTCCTGACAAGCTATGTAGAGAGGACTGTTTCCAATATTATTACGTAAATTAACATCTGCACCTTTGACCAATAGATATTGTACACATTCGTTATATCCTTTGTGGCAAGATATAGAAAGCGGGCCAAGTCCGTCTTGGTCAAGTTTATTTACTTCCCCACCATCATCTAATAAAAATTGTATCATACTGTCTTGTCCATTTTCACAAGCGATTCTGAGAGGAGATAGTGCAGACTCTTCTTGTGTTTCTCTGTTATTCTCCTTATCATATTTTTTTGACTCGCTTAACTGCTCTGTTATATTTTCTTCTTTCACTGAAAGAAGATATATATAAGTAGATATGCAAGCATGAAAATGTACTATATCGTTATTTCGTGTAATTTTTTCTCAGGGGCGTTCAAGGTGAATATAAAATTACAAATACATGTGTTCTTCATGTAATTTGACAAATAACATATTATAGTTAATACGGATCTTAACAAATATCAAAAAATTCAATCTCGAACAAATAGATATAAAACAAAACCGGTAACAGTTTTTTTCTCGAGATACATCTAAAAGGTTATTATTATGTATTACGCCGACTTAGAAACTGATATCGTAAGACTTAATGTGAAATTACGTGTAAATTTGAGCATTGTTAACAAATTGAAAATTTAAAAATGCAAAATTTAATAAAGTGTTCTGTGTAAATTGTAAATGTTTAAAAAAAACTTTAACTTGAACGTCAAAGAACCGGTAGTCTAACGTTGGTCTTTCAGTCTCTTCAAGACGACCTTTTAATGCAATAATCAGCCATGGGATCCACGATTAGCAAAACCCATTGCGCATGCACCATCATCAAACACGTACGACCTATTTTGACTGAGACTTCAGATACTTTTTAAACCACATGAGTGTGTAATTTTTTTTTCAAATAGCAAAAGGTTATTCGCTAAAGCATTGAGTTCGTAGCAGTTAATTGACAATATGTTTTACACAATACTCTAGCAGAAGTGTTCATCCTTAAAATATCGACCTGTGCTGTACAATAATTTACACTTATGTTCCAGAAATTCAGAATATCAAATATCGATAAACAAAAAAAATATTTTGTAAAAACCGATTTATTGAACAGAAGCTGCATAAAAAAATATTAGTAGAACGATAAACAGCCCTTGTAAGGAAATAAAGTGTTGGCTCCATAAAGGTTGTCTGTCCAAATAACTGAAAAGTATTAATTACTGTCTTTTAATTTGAAAATTAAAAGAAATCAAGTGTGGTATAAAAACGAGCTAGTCATTTCAAAAAGGGATCTGCGGGAATATTGGATTTATAGTTCTTTCACTCCTATAACATTACATTGTAAAACCCTCAGACAAAAGAACAAATGACGAAACCCTGAATTTGTGTGCAAGATTCAAACTTTTTCTCAACAAATTGTTGTTGATAGGACACCAATGAACCTCCTTCAGATTTTTTCAGATTTGTAAATCTTCAAAATAATTCTGTAGCTGCGCAGTTCGACAGCTGTTTTAAGTGATTGAAAAGGCATTTTCCTGTTATTGTATGCACATATAGCATACAACACATCATGTAGATTTTCATATTGATTGCTTTTATATCTTTTGGCAACATTTTTGGTCTGTTTTGAGCAGAAACAAGCCAATTTAAGAATTGTTTAAATTCTTATCCTCAAATGTACAAATGGCCGCACACCCTCCCTAAGGTTGGCGCTAAGGGTACAGAGAAAACCCTGAGTGACCCTGAGAAAACTTTTGAAGTAAAACAATATTTGGCTTTGTCATATATCTGCTTCAATTTTAATCATTGTTTAAATAGTATTAAACCAAAACCAAATCGTCATTAAAAATTAATATACAGGAGATGTCTATCACACAAATCTTGATATCAGTCATCTTTGTTTAATAGCTGTTCATTTATGATGTCATTAAAATGGGCAAATTATCGTCATTTTGGAAATAAATAAAAGTATTGTCAATTGTCCTTCATATTTTGCCTTTGATAATATAGAGCCAAGGTCTGTTTTAGAACAATTATTATAAATGGTTTTTTATCTTATAATTTTATGCATCATTGTTTAAACTGTTACTAAAGCAAACATTTGCTCGAGGTTTCCTTGTCAAAATGCTTTGGAAAACACCTATTTTTTTCTGAAAAATTTCATTTTTAAAATTACTTTGATATTTTGAAAAAAAATTCTGGTATATGGTTCGGAATAGAAATCTTACCCTCCGGCAGTAAAATTAAAATTAAAGTTCCGACCAATACAAGACAAAGAACACGTCAAGATCTCTGGATCTAGTATATCAGGTAGCAAAGGAAGTCAAATGTGTATATCTTGATTTAAAAATATTGCAAACAAAAAACTTAAAAAAAATGCAATTTCTTTTTTAAGTTTATATCTAATGCCCTTTATGGAAGGAGTCTTCTTGTTATTAAGGTCTTCCGTTTCCAACGGAAGACCTTATAGTTTTCGTACTGTTTCTTATTATTAAGGTCTTCCGTTTCCAACGGAAGACCTTATTGTTTTCGTACTGTTTATTATTATTTTTTTTCTCCAAATTTTGTGCACGCGATTTCTCGAAAACTACTCAACCGATCTGAACAATTTTTTCACAGATGATGGGAAATTATCTGAATTTTATAAGTTCTTGAACTTTTTGTCGTCGTCACTTCCGGTCCGGATTTACGGTCGATTTTGTAATTTTTTACGACCAATTTTGTGCAGAGTTGATCTCAGAAACTATAAGAGATATGACTTTGAAATTTTCAGGATAGGTAGAGCATGGTTTGAAGTTGTGCACTATTGAGTTGTTTTGCACCAGTGGCGCTATTCCTTGGAACTCGCTTAGGCACAAAAATGGGGTACAGATTTCGAATCAAAATTTCCATATGTTTTGATCAGTATCTTTTTATCAGTTGATATTTTGACAAGACATATAGAACAAAAGTAGTAGAGAATCAAAAGTTCTATCCAATAAAATCAAGAAAAAGGGGCTGGTCCCTTTAATTAGGGACCAAGAGACTCGTAAATTCTATTACAAATAACTTGAAAACGATAAATATTTTGTTATGCATTATAAAAATCAAAGTTGTTGATATCTACATTATCGGTTTGAAAGAGTCATCGTCAGGCCCATGTCTGACGTAATTAGGGTTTTTATTCTTTTTCTTCAAATTTTTTTTTTTGGGGGGGGAGGTAATTTTGAAATTGTATCGATATCTCATGGTATCATTTTATCTCAAAAAAAAAATCGGAAGGAAGACCTACTCGTTACTCGTAACGAGGTCGTATCTAGTTATTATTATTTTTTTCCACGAATTTTGTGCACGCGATTTCTCGAAAATTATTCAGCCGATTTCGACCATTTTTTCACAGATGATTGCCAGTGGTCATAATTCTAGAAGTTTTTTGAAATTTAGAAATCGTCACTTCCGGTTCCGATTTACGGCCGATTTTGTAAGTTTTTACGACAAACTTTGTGCAGACATAAACTCAGAGACTATCAGAGATGTGAATATAAAATTTTCAGGATAGGTAGACCATAGTTTGAAGTTGTGCACAATGCAATTTTTTTACGCCAGTAGCGCCATTTCTTTGAGCTCGTCTAGGCTCGAAAATTGGGTACGATTTTCGAATCAAAATTTTCTTACGTTTTGATCTGTATCTTTTTATGAGTTGATATTTTATTAAAACATATATAAATAAAAGTAGTAGATAATCAAAAGTCCTTTCCAACAAAATCAAAAAATGGGGCTGGCCCCTAAAATTAGGGGCCAAGACACTCGTAAATTCTATTACAAATAACATAAAAACGATAAAAATTTTGTAATGCATTATAGAAGCAGAGTTGTTAATCCTAACAATATCTATCAGGTAAAATCATTGCCACGCCCATTTATTACAAAAATCAGGGATTTTGAGGGGCCAAAGAACTTAAACTTTGACGCAATATATCTAGATAAGTAGACATATTTTGTTAAGCATTGTAGAAGAGAAAATGTTTGCATTGATGATTCTAATCAATTCCATTAATCAAAATAACAATGTATGTCCCCATTAAGGATATAGAGGGCTGGCCCCTAAAATATTCAATCATTTGTATCTCAAAAATGATCAACAGTTTTAGATGGGTGTAAGAAAAAAAAATGTTAGAATTCTTAAGACATTTTCAAAGAAATCAAGAAATAGGGGCTGGCCCCTTAAATAAGGGGCCAAGACACTCGTAAACTCTATTACAGATAACTTAAAAACGATAAAGATTTTGTAATGCATTATAGAAGCAAAGTTGTTGATCGTTACAATAGCTATTAGGTAAAATCATTGCCACGCCCATTTATTACAAAAATTAGGGATTTTTAGGGGCCAAAGTACTTAAACTTTGATGCAATATGTTTGGAAAAGGAGACATATTTTGTTAAGCATTGTAGAAGAGAAAATGTTTGCATTGGTGATTCTAATCGATTCCGTTAATCAAAACACCAATGCCTGTTCCCATTAGGGATCTAGAAGGCTGGCCCCTAAAATATCCAATCATTTGTATCTAAAACATGAATAACAATTCTAGTGTAAGAACAAACAATGTTAGTATTTGTGAGACCTTTCGAATGAACTCATAAAAAAAGGGCTGGCCCCTTAAATTAGGCAAAAAGAGATTTTGCAATGCATTATAGAAACCAAGTTGTTGATCTTAACATTATCAGTTTGTAAAACTCATTTCAAAACCCATTGATGACGTAATTAGGGATTTTAGGGGAATAAAATCTTAAATCTTTAATGTGCTGTATGTGAAAAAGCAAAACTCTTTGTTAAGCATTTTAAAGGATATTGACGATGGTATATAATATCTGAAATGGAGTGGTTATCTCAAATGTCATTGGTATTTTAATCGTATCAGTTAAAAATTGAACGGAAGACCTACTCGTTACTCGTAACGAGATCGTATCTAGTTAGACATACTTCTTATATTAAGAAATTCATGAACATTTTACAAATTTAAACCAGATGATTGTATCAGTTTAATCAAATTTGACCATCTTGCTATCACATTAAGGTCCGGTCAAGGTCCCTACCTTTTTTTTCTTAACTAAAGAGATGACAAAACTAGATGTAGTTATCTGCAATTATGTAGACATCTGTTTAAGATATAAATATATTATTCTTCAATGAAGTTAAAGAATATCAGAAATTATATCAGCTTGTACTACTAGAGTGAAATAGAAATTTAAACTGAAATTGACATTTCTTAGCCTGCATTTCCTCTAATTTACTAAATGTTGTAGATAATTTCTATGCGTCAAAAATAAAATGTTCCTAATTTTCTACGTATTATGAAGAGTCTTCACAAAATGTGATCTGATCGACAGATAATGTTTTAAAAAGATGTTCTTAGACCAAAGTATCTAATTATTAGTTCTCATTAGTTGAAAAAAAAAATCAAAAAGTAATTGATTTAAAACTGCTTAATATACTAATGAATCTACAGCAATTCTGAACTTCAGAAACATGAGATATTTTCCTACGCCAATGTCCCATTAAAAATATAGTCCTTGTTAGATTCTAAACTTTGATTACTATTTTTATGCTAAGTTGTATAATAGTACAAAAGAAAGAAAATAGGATATTGTAATTTCCTTTTATCTTGATTTAAGGGACAGTTAACGATTTTTACTTTAATCAATTCGAAAACCAGTAAAGACTTCTTCCTTAACACGCTTTTTTAATTACTTATCGCTGATTCTTGATTAGATTCTATATTTCCAATTAAGATTGCTTTTTGTTAACTTTCAGAATGTTTTTTATTATTCTAACGGCTTTCGAAAAAAACAAATGAACCTGGTACGACATAGCTCTAACTAATCACATTTCAAACTATTTATTTTTGACACAATAGAAGAAAAACAATTTTTAAAAGCCAATATTTTCGACAGACAGACAGTGGCTGATCTATGAAAATTAAAAGTATAATTACAAAAATTGAGAAAAAAATCATATAGAAATACCAAAGATAGTAGGATTCGAACCAATCATGATTCTTATGAAATCGAACTATAAAAATGAAATCAGTTTGTACCTACATTTATATGTATACATGTTTTATGAAGCGAATTATCTAAAATTAATTTCTAAGTAATATTTTGATTGCAGCTCTTCCTTACTCTTTAATTCACCTCCATAAATATAGATAGATCATTGATAAAATGGTGAAAACTTTCATTTAATTTCATATACAAGTAATTTCAAAGTATGGTGAAGTTATAGGATATAACACAAAAACATTACAATTTGTAACAATTTAATATCCTTGAACTACACTTTATATAGATCAAATATATTGAGTACGACTTTAAAATATCTCCAAGCTTACTTAAAAAGTCGCAGTTTTATACTCAGCTTGAGTACGAGTTTGTTTGGTTTTTTTTATTAAACTCAATACCCTGAATACGAGTACAATTTGGAACATGGAGTACTACTTTGAATATGACATCGTACTCAGGACAGTTTTATAACATCGGAGCCGGAGTAAACGTTTATGTAACTATATACAACTTAATTAAAGCCCTTTTACTGCATATGCCCTATATCAAACATTCTGTCTAATTCTGCTGATCATGCCAAGATACATTTGAAAGACATTACCCCTGCCCCTGGTGTCATCCCAAACAAACGACCAAGTATCTTTAAAAAGCATTGCATCATGTATATGTTTCGTTCCTTATGTATTAGGATGCATCAAATGTTCTATAGGACTTGACCTTATGAGGTTGTTCTGGGGAAAACTCAGAAATCTTGAAAGCTGTTGAAATCCCTACAAAACAATCTATACCATTTGGACTGGGTTTCCGTGCGCGCCGAATCTGCTCAACAGATGAGGGATGTTTCAAACAACGAGAGAAATTTAAAACTAATTCACGCAAATGTGGATATTCCAACAAGGAGGTCGAGAATCAACTCAACCGCTCTGATTTATTGGACTACAGAAAATATAACAAAAAGTGTAACCGTGTTCCGTTTGTGTTAAATTATTCCAGAGGACTACCAAAAATTCATCAAATATTAAAGAAACTTCAAAAAATCGAATACTTCGAAAATTCTGACAGCCTGAAACTTGCGTTTCATCACACATCTGTAGTGGCATTCAGTAGAGACAAAAGCTTGAAAGACATATTTGTCCATAAGAAACATAATAACCTCTTCTTTAAGAAAGAACACTTATGCGAGCCGTGTGGTGCAAAAAATGTGTTATGTGTAAATATATTATTTGTTCTGGCCAAATTCAAGATTCTAAGGGCAAAACGCATCAAGTTAAAAATCATATCGATTGCAAGTATGGAGGGTAATCGTGTTCAAAAATCCAGACATGTAAACTTGTAAATCCGAATATGCAATCGTGTTGATGTGTGAGCCTGAGCATGAATATGTGTAATTCTGATCGTGTAACCTATAAAACTCGGGCATAAACACGTGTAAGATTTGACTCAGTTCCTTCGCATGATGCACATTTTGCAACTTTATTGTTTACATTAGTTAATTAAACCTTCAACGTTGCACACTTTCAATCCGTAGTTTCTGCATTTGTAACTTCGGGCTCGGCAATAGCACATCTGACATAATACAAATTAACAAATGTAAAGTCTACAAGTTTGTCGAATTTTGACATGACCTTATATGGAAACAGTGACGTCACTGATAGAAAAAGCTAGCTGCGGGTAAAGGCATGCCGTAATCGCCGGAATAGGGACGGAATAAAAAAATAATATTATTTAGGTAAGCCTATAATCATATTATCTCTAGATAACATTTCATAGAGTATTATTTTTCGGAAAATTAAATTATGAGATTGGTGTACATTTTATCAAGAGAATGTATAAAAGATGCGAGTAAAGAATTCGATCGGCTTCAGATATCCTCTTAGAACTGAAAAAAAAATATATTTTTAATGACTTTGTTTGAATACACGTGTATAAAGATATATACGCATTTTTATTCATAGGCGTCTGAACCGGGAGGGGGGGGCTAGGGGGGTGGGACTTAGCCCCCCCCCACTTTTTTGCCAAGTTAGACCTAACCATTAGGAACATAGCAACAGGGAGGATTCATCCCCCCCTTACTTTTTCCTCGCAACAAACAAAATTGTTCCTTAAAAGACCTTTAAGAGATATTAATAAGAAATATTAATAGCTGTAGCTCCCTGTCTGAAAATACAGATGGACGATCTTTGAGCTACAGTGCCTCCCATAGTAAAACTTCAATTTAAGGCGCACAAAAAATATGCACTAGTTTTTTTTAATTATTATTGAAGATTGTGTTATTATTTATCTTTCACTTACACAACAACAAAAAGTATGAATACATGTAAAGTAACATAAAATTTTCCGCGAAAAATTACCAAATCCTTGCAGGTCGTTTATTCTAACTAATTCAGAAAAATAACAAGAGTAAAAATGTGGTACTCTAAATGCAATGTTTTTGCCCAAAAATGACTAAGTTCAACAGCTGATATTTTTATAAATTATCAGAAATCAAAATCCTAGCAATTTGCATACTTCTGATGTATATGTATAAATGATCTGCAAAAGAACAACTTCCTATCTTGAAAACTGTTCGAGGAGTTAAGGGTACCTTTTTGACAGCCACTCGCCCGTCTGCAATTTTTACTATTTCAATAAACGGAAACCCGGTTAAAAATTCACTCTCAAAATTCTTAGAATTCAGAAGCAATGGGGTTACATTGGACCTCACGGTGGTCTTCGAACCCCATGCCGCTTAAAATATATTTACCTCTTAGGAAATTTCTTGATCTGTCTCATTTCTAGAAAAGAGTACGCATTTACTTATATTCCAGTTTAAATTACATGTCAAATTTTTTTTAGAGATATAAGATATTAGGCATTTCCTTTTATAATACCATGAGAATTATATTACGGAAATTAGCGCATTCGTCACATCGGCAACGATTTTTTTTCTACATGAACCTCTTCCTGTTTGGTCCAGTTTCAATCATACCTCAATTTTTTTTCTAAAAATAATACCGGTGTTTTCGATAGAAAAGGTGTCGTTCATTAAAAGCTTATTGCAACAGTTTAGCTGAATATTATGTTTATTTTTCGTTCATTCCGGTCCGGCGGTTACGGCATGCCTTTTCCCGCAGCAAGGCAGTTGCCATATAAGGTCATGTCAAAATTCGACAAACTTGTAGACTTTACATTTGTCAATCTGTATCATGTCAGATGTGCTATTGCCGAGCCTGAAGTTACAAACGCAGAAACTACGGATTGAAAGTGTGCAAAGTTGAATGTTTAATTAACTAATGTAAACAATAAAGTTGCAAAATGTGCATCATGCGAAGGAACTGAGTCAAATCTTACACGTGTTTATGCCCTAGTTTTATAGGTTACACGATCAGAATTACACATATTCATCATATGGCTCACACATCAACACGATTGCATATTCAGATTTACAAGTTTACATGTCTGGATTTTTGAACACGATTACCCTCCATATGCAAGTGAAGTAATGTTGTTTATGGAACTTTTGTTTTGTAAAAAGTGTAAAATATTGTATATGTTGAGGAAACGGGGGCGACTTCATATCAAAGACATGTTTTAAATTTATCACTGATAAGGAGAGAAACTAACGACCCTTTAGCTATGCATTTTATATATATATATATATATATATATATATATATATATATATATATATATATATATATATATATATATATTCGTTTCTAATGTATTTTGAATCATCAAATGGTATAATTTTAGTACATGACCCCAGGAGTTGTTTTTTAACCGACCCTCCCATCCCCATCGGAGATAGGAAATGATAATATATTTTGCAAACGGTTGAGATCTCCTGAGATTCTTCCTCTGTATGTCATTAAGCATCAAATTATTTATAGGCTATGCCCCAATTGAGACACACTGACTTTCCTGAACTTGAAATAATCGAGTACATTTAGTTTTTGATCCATGTTGATACTTCCTGGCCCAAAATGATGCCTGTTTTGTTTATTAAATTGTATAATTGACCCAATTACATATAACATTTTGTTTAATGTAAAGTTTAAAAAGCAATTTCCAAAACCTTTATTTACAAATAGAAAAATATACCAACCAAGAAATAATTGTTTTGCTGTTTAAATATTAAAATGTAATAGGAGACTCGACTGAATCTTTAGAACCAAATTTGATTTGATTGGAGGATGAACATTATTCTTTTAATTTTAATTATCAGGATTTTTTTATTTCGTTTTACTACGAATAAGATGGAACATCAGCTTCAGCATTTAGAATAGAGAAGCATTTCCGTAATTTACTTATCTGTAATTGTCTCACAAATGATTGTTTGTTATAGCCTCATTATAATTTAATCCTGTTGTGGAATATATACAATTTTTTACACTTGATACATTTATCTGTTTAATGAATTCCATTCAAAGATCATATGTTAGAAAATGGTCTCAATCTTATAAAATAAGAACCAACATTTTGTTTAAATACTACATGTATGTCCGCTTAACTTATTTAAATAAGTATTTTTTTTCAAGTATGAAGTTTAAAAGGATCAATCAGCTAAGCACATTACATGATATTTCGTAAATGTCACTATGTTCTGCAAAATGTATAAACCTGCACTATCTACGAACAAACGAGCATTTTTTTAAAGTAGCGTTTATAACAGAGAAAACAAAACAGAAGAAATAAAAAATACCTCTACGCCTTTGCAGTTCTGGTAGAACCTGTATGCACAAAGAAACTTGCACATGTACTTGCATAATAATCATGCTGTCTTATTTTTTTTTCCAGATTAGTCATAAATTGAAAATATCACTTATTTTGATAAAAGTAAGTTATAATACTTACCCAGCATATTTTGTTGTCGACATGATGTTTTTTGCCTAATCCACAATTTGGGCAACTAAGTTCTGTAACAGGAAATTTTGTTTGTTTTATGTAAAAAGTATCTTCCTCGTCATATAACATTCCATTCTTGCACTTATATCCTATTTCATAAGAGTCCTGTCTTTCGCTTAATGTTTTTTCGACAGATCCTTGTATGTAACTAAGAAGCTCTGGGTTAATATCTGCATTTTCTTTCGGAATCCATACTTGCAATTGTATCTGGAATTTACAGAGACACACTACAACAATACAATTCTCATAGGTAAAACATGCTACATTTTCATACCAGCAGTTTTCCCCTTTTTCCTTTAAAACTGACCACCCATCGAATTTTAGGCATTTCACAACTAAGCAGTAAAAACTATGAAATGGTAGTTGACCATGTTCTTCGAAATGAAAACAGAGAATTGATGATTTTGTAATTTCATTCTCTCGGTTTTTAAACTTTCTTGTATTCATGCTAGGAACATAATATGAGGTCAACTGTCCTTTCAGTGTGTCACATATTGCCAACAATCCTAGTTTTTCCATATATAACAGTATGTCTTTTTTGTGAGCAATAAATGTTTGTCCTTCATTGCTTTTTTCCCAAATTTTAGTTAGGTTTTTGTCTGTTATTTCTCCCGTTGTTTGAAATCGTACAGTTTCACAGTAAGTAGTTGCTTTATTCCCGTCTTTTCTGATTATACATTTAAATGCATCTACAAACCACTGGACATCAAGTATTATTGTTTCTCTCAACGTACCCTCGTCAAAGTATAACAAATTGCCAACTCTATGGAAAAATATTAACATTTTCGTAATGCTGTCGTCATTTAATCGAAAGTCCTTGCTTAATTCGTTGTTATAATCTAATAACGTTTTCCTAGAAATTATTTTTTGTTCCTTTTCCTCTTGCATAATATGTTCAAATATTCCCCAGACTGGTTGAATTTCATAAGAAAACCTCCGATCTTTTACAATGTCAGCAATACAGGTTTTGATTTCTTTTAAATCAGCTAGTTTGGATTCTTCTTTCGGAAATCCAATCGCAAACCATCGGTCTTCTCGCAAATGTTTTTGAATGTTGGGATTTTGTCCAAACGAGGCAGTAAATTTCTTAAAGAATATTTTACATTCCTGTAAAAGAAAAAAAAAGTAATTCTGAAAGAAAAAAAACCAAGCGCTAAAAAGAAACAAGAATTCAAGGCTCCAAATCATTCACCTGTGGAACAGTAGCTATAATTCTGGTAAAATAAGCTCTATATTACTAAATAGAAAATATCTTGACATTTCAGGTTTTTAAAATCTTGGTTTATAATACTAAATAGTACCCATTAATATTTATGTATTGTTTAAGTCTTAGAGAAAATGTACAGTAATTTCTCTGAGTATAACCGATATTCTTATTTAAAACCAAACTCTCCTCGTAACTCCTCCTTATCACAATGGTTTAAAATTTTAACAACATGAAATTACACACGTTTCCACCGACTGCCTAGCAAGAATATTATTTTTGAGATTTTTTGACTTCTAATTAATTAGATATGCAAATCCCTTTGTGGTTCTACCCTACCCCTGAGTAGCAATACTTTAACAACATTAGAGACTAAAGTACCCAACTACACGATGCTTTCACGAACATGTCTGTTATTTTTGGCAAATGATTTTTAATTTTTTTCTTAAATGCAAACCAAGTTTTAACATCAAAATTTAGATATCATTTTCTTCCAAAAGAGGGCATGGCTCTTTAAGGTAGCTCTATATTCGTAAAATTCTCTGATGAAAGTTAAAAAACCGAACTGATATCAATTTAATAGACTTAAATTTCATCAATTGTTAGAAAAAATATACATGTTATCACATTTTTTGAGATGCCAGATAAACATAAACTAAAGCATATTTTTGCATCAGAAAACCAGTTTTTTTTTGGCTAAAAGTTAAATTTTTGTAGGCAGAGATTTGTTTATCTTGTTTAATTTTATTGTCAACCTTATCAGAAAACTAAAACTACAAAAACGTTTTAAAATTAATCGTTGGGATAAGAAAAATTATAGTATTTAGACATAAAACTTAGAGAAAAGTTAAAAAAAAGAGTTATTTCCGCTTAGCATAGATAAAGTGTATTAAAAATTTGAAATTTAGGATAACATTAAGCTGCAAAAATATATTGAACTTAACAGTAATCTAATTACATCCACGTGATTATATTCACA
This sequence comes from Magallana angulata, assembly GCF_025612915.1. NCBI lineage: Eukaryota > Metazoa > Mollusca > Bivalvia > Ostreida > Ostreidae > Magallana > Magallana angulata. The sequence continues at coordinate 10,755,765 of NC_069119.1, forward strand.
TACAATAAATAAAACAATCTTGCACAAATTTTAAAGAATTCAAAATTTTATAAAAAAAAGTATGATATCTCAGAACACTGGATCTACTTTAATTTAACAAACCTTGAATTGATATCATTCACCATAGAATGCTGAAAGACCGCTATATTACTTTTAATTTTTTAGCGTCAAAAAATCAGTGAAAAGTACAACACGATTAAACGCTTATTAAATTATTATTAGTATTAGATCTTTGCTTTAAACTTTATGATAATTGAATGCGTTTTACATGTAACTTATCTGAACAATTAGAATGCTAGTTTGTATTTAAACGGTTAAAAACATTAAAACTCATTTGTTGACTGGTTCTTTTAAAACTTCTTATTGAAAACAATATAATAATACTTAAATATATATCATTATTTATTGTAGGATATTTTGAAAAAAAAGGAAACGTTTTTAGCATTTTACTTTCATTTGCCATATTTTAAATCCCTGTTTAAGATTAAAAGTAATCGTTTAAACAATTTATGAATAAATCTTAACTATCTTTTAATATCAAACATATAACTTTTACCTGTCATGATCAACAGGTGTTAATATGAACAATATACATGACGTTTATTAATTAAAAAGTAGTCATAAAATTGTTTGTTTCCAGATGCAATAAAAGTTGCAAGTAAATAAAACTCTCGGTTTGGAGCACCATCGTAATTGGTAGTTTATCGTTAGCAAAAGTTTATTCTCATTAAACCAACAATAGCAAATTGTCCAAAATTTATCCCCATGATGATCAAAGTGTATACATTTTTTGCAGGCCAGTGAGTAACCGGTACTTGAATTAACGTTGTTTCCATCGGACTAAAATGTCGTACTTAATTGGTTTAAACAAAGCGCGTGTCTGTCTGATATATCTCTATATCCGTTTTTATCGGTAATAAGACCGTCATTGGCCGACGCTTTGCCTACTCATTTTGACATTTCATATTATCTAATATAGAAACCGAATAACGCAAGATCTTAAAATAATTGGAGAAACTGCCCTTTCATTTTTTTTAAAATTAAGAGTAAGTGGCCTTTAAATATTGCTGTCACATTCATGTGTCTGGAGCAAAAAAATAATATGGTAGGATCAATGTTTACTAAAATCTATGCAGAATGAAGAAAGAATAAAATTGAATAGCAAAAATTCATTCTAAGTAAACATGGGTAAAGCAAAGATTTTCAAAGTATTTGAAAGGTTCGATTGATAATTTTGAGGAGTTTCAAGGAGTTGAACTGGACGATGTAAAGCAACTTGTACAAGGGTTTGCGTAAAAAATAACTTCACTTCGAATAAATGCGGCACTTGATAGTCCCAAAGAAAAAAACCTGTTTGTTAATGACTAACAACATAAATACCGGATGGATCAATCTCATAGATCTAAATCCTTTGTAAAGTAATTATTTTGTGTATAGTATTCTTTAAAAAAATCAAAAATATTACATGTTCATCAATATTGAGATATGAAGCTGGAGAAAAGAAATTCGTCATAGTCTTCAAAGGTTTGTCAACGAAAATACAAGAACGTTATCAATTCCATAACAGATGAAAGAAGTTTAATGCAGACTGCATACATTTTTAGCAAAATAATATATTAAGTAATGCCAATCAATTTGATCCGATGGGCTGTCTTGAAACTTTTGTTTTAACATTTGAATCAGATACTCGCCTGATTCCTTAAAAAACCCCTGCCATACTGTACAAAGGAGGGTACATGCAGCTATATGAATGATGAAAAAGATATCTACGTTTTTTAAGTTGTTTTTACCTGACTGTACGATCATATGCAGTGTGTGCTCTTTAATCATCTTCAGTCGTGTTCAATAGGTTTGATGAAAAAAATGTATTTAGTTTATATCAAGTGCAATCTTCATCTTAGTTGAAATCAGTCGAATAGTTGTCGAGAAATCACGTGCACAACATTTGTGGAAAATATAAAAGAACAAGAAACAGTACGAAAATTAAAAAAAAAATTGTACTTAAGAAGTAAGAAACTTGTTCATATGAAATGCTGATTGGTGATAGATTGATAATTATGACTCTTTACGGGGTGATCACTGAATTCTATAGAGGTAAAAAATAGTCATTCTCATTAGTTTGATTGAGAATGCGTTAGTATTGATGTTTGTTTGGGAATCCATTACTGTCTATAGTACATGAGCTCGTGAGCTGTGTTGATTTTCACAAATTCCGAACATTTTTGTTTATTCGAAAAACAGCATATCTTTAGTTTAAAAAGGCGCGTATTTATAGTAATATACATGAAATCGCTTCTAAAGATTCTATAACATGTTTTGTTGGTATTTGTAGGTGGTGATCTGTTTAACCTACATTTAATAAATGTAATGAACGGCATGTTATCTGCAAAATTTATTTTTCAAATTCTGATTTAAAACAGCTGGATCTCAAATGAAACTTTAGAATTTAAAAATAACCTGCAAATCAATAGTCTTATTTAAATTGAAGTATGGTATAGGGATGTACAATTTTGTTAAGTCATATGCAGGTACATATGTAGCTGGGATATAGAAACAACCGTTGTATGGGTAAAATGAACATAAATTTAAGTATGACCATTGTTCTATATCTGGTAAATGATTTTGTCAAACACAGAAATATTTATGTAAATTTTACAAACGAAGAGATATGATATTTATATGTATATAAACTCAACAAAACTGAGGGTAAAAGAGTCTATAATAATTCTTAACAAACGACGATACAATTTTTTGGTATTGCAGTCCACATGAAGTGTAAAATTAAAAATCGAACTGTGTATATTGGCAATCTTCTAAAGCTCTAATGCAAAACAGAGCACTGAGTTATTATCTATAATACAGAACAGTTTTGTGTGCAGCGATATTACAATGAATTGTTGGTTAAAATACCTGTCCAGTATTCAAAGTAAATCCCTGTTGAATATCACATGAAATGATGAGAACTATGTTCAATGAAAAGTAAATTGCAATTAAAAAGAAAAGTTATTAAAGTCTTTAAGGTAACATTGTAAAAAATGCAAACCATAATTTTAGTACGTGTATACAATGTCCCTATAACAAAGAAGTAATCATCTTCAAATTAACTATTCGTTTAGTAACTAGATTAATCAACTACCAATTTGATATGAATTTTTGTAATCCACGCCAAAATTTGGCCTTTATCATTCATGTTATTTAAGAAAATGATCTTTCCCCCTCTCGGGAAACACACTGTATGCGCAATATCTTATTATTTTTTCTTGATGTAATTGCTCAGTTAATGATTTAGTTTTAGCCTTTCTCGATAAGGTGATCAACACTGAAAAATCTTGTCAGTAACTTCTGGAAATTCAATTTACTTTTGATTTTTAAATTTACATGTATTCCATGTAATTTTGGTATCATTGTTGTTGACAACATTGATGAAATATTTCAAAATATGAACTAAAGTCACAAGGCTAAACGATTAATTTGCCTAAAAAGATGGTACATATGCGGAGGATCGAATTGAACTTAAAATTGATTCTAACCTGTTAAATTTTGTGCTGGAAGATAATAGTGTATATCAAGTATTTTTTGCTATTAATTAATTTACGCTTTATTGGCAGAAATTATATCCAGTTTTGTTTGCTATAAGCACTTGTTAAGTTAAAGCACTTTTTGAATTACAGAAATTTGACCGACACTAGCAAAAGCAGTTACACATTTTTTTTTCAATTTTCGCAAAAGAGCACTTGTATATAACAAAGAGGTGACCTATAAGGTATTACTTTGAAATTTTCAGGATAGGTAATTTGAAGTTTTTCACTATTTCACGCTAGCTGCAGGTCTGTAGCTCCCGGTCTGAAAAAAAATGGATGGACAACCTGGGAGCTACAGTGCCTCCCAAAGTAAAAAAGGCTGTTTACGGCGTCCAAAAATGCGCTCGGTTTGGACCCATGAACCGTTTTTGCAGACAAACTCTATAAAAACAATTAGTACTATTATATTCATCAGGCAATATACTACTGGTATTGTCAATTTACTTGCCTCACTTTCTCTTAAACATGATAACCGATTTGGAAAATGAAGTATATAAATTCACGTCCAGATCAATTTACAGGGCTGGTGATAGTGTTTAAAAGACTATCAGAGGCAAATGAAGTAATGATATCTGTAGTAAAATATCCGAGGATTTTTTTGGGATCAAATATTTGTACAGAATGTGTTCATAAATGAGAATAGTCATTCAAAAACTAGCGCATTTTTTGTGCGCCGTAAATTGCAGATTTTTACTATGGGAGGCACTATAGCTCCAAGGTCGTCCATTCGAATTTTTTCAGACCGGGAGCTACAGACATGCAGCTAGTTCAAAGCGAGTGGCGCAATTTTCGAAAAATAAATCTCTGATTTCAAATTTTTTTTTTACAGATAATTGCTAGTGATCTAGACTTATTTTGTTTATCATATTTTTCCATCGTCACTATCGGTGTCGATTTATAGCTACCTTTTAGTACCTATTTCGTGCAAACTTTATCTCGGAAATTATTAGAGATATGAATATAAAATTTTCAGGATAGATAGATCATAGTTTGTAGTTGTGCAAATTGGTTATTCGTTAGAGACTGCAATGGATAGAAAATTGGGTACGGATTTTAACCCTCCACAAGATTTCTAAGATATGGCTCGATATATTTTCTTGAAATTTTTAGGAATGATAGAAAATAAAAATATCTTGTGGTATGTTTCTCAAAATTTAATCCTGTCGCCCGTTTCCTGCCCCGCGACAAAAAGCTTGTGAAATCAAGATCTTAAAAATGAGAAGGACTTGAGTATTCAGATTTTGTAGGTTTATAGACCAATAGCATGATCTGTGTTTAAACTATTCTGTTTTATTCGTCATAAGTGTCGGTCGTCATCGGAAGCACTTCAACAATCATATCTTTTCATTTTAATCATATAACTATAAATCCTAACACATGGCATCTATCCGATGTTAAATAAACAAAAAATTCAACTTCCGGGGAGATATCTTAAATATTTCAGACAACTTTTTTAAAACATGTGTTTAACCCGCGGAATCTGAGAGTAAGTCATGAAAACACAAAAACTGTATTTCTTTGACAATAAATTTGATAAACAATAAAGTTTAGCTGTCTAATGTTTAAAAATACTAACTTTTATTTTTACTGAGCGATTACTTTTGTCCGTTTCCTGTCCCGAAACAAAAACATTGACTCAACCAGATCCCAAAAACGGTGTCGATTTGAAAAACCAAACTTTGTGGGATGATCACCCTATATAAGTATATGTGTTTACATGTTTTGTTTTTTATTCGACGTGACTTTCTGTCACACCAGAAACACTTCCAAAATAATATTTTTTCTTCTATCATTTATCTATTTGGAATGAAAATATCAGTATCCAATCTTCTATATGTAATCTATACAATGCTCAATAAGCAAACATATTCTACTTCCGGTGAGGTAAATCAAATATCTGAGGTAGTTTTCCTTTTTTGCAAATTTGATACCCACTATATTTTAGTCGCTGTAAGTGATTTTATTAAATGATAATTATGTTATTGAAGATGTGTTAACAGGGTTTCATTTTGACGACCGTCACACCCGGTCCACAAAGGAAAGGTTCAAATAGTTCATATTTAGTCAAGTTTAACATATATTCTTGGGTGTTTCATCTAGCCTGAATAACAGTGATGTACACTAGGCAAATGTACAAGCAATACCAGCTTTTATTTTTATTGATCATTTTCGTTCGTCCGCTCCAATTTCGATACAAAAAAACCTAGTTTCAACATGGTTTCAGACAGATTTGGGGTAATGCTAAATGTAATGGTAATGCATTGCAATGCATATCATGCTTTCAAAGTAATACTAGTAATGTGTAATGCCACAAATCTAGCATTACAAGTAATGCTAATGTAATGCATTACTTTCCAAAATTAAGCGTAATGCTGGCATTACATGGCATTGCTTTGCATTACTTTGCTTTTCTATGCATGTTCATTTTTAAAAATTTGGATAAATTGAATATAATTGAAATTGTATTTGATTAAATATTTTTTTAAAGAAGAAAAAATATTCTTGAGATTAAGATATTTTGGTTGTATGATTAAAACAAATAAAAATCTATTTTTAAATTGTCAGTATAACTAGCTGTAACAACACAATTTCATAACATTTTAAGAGTGTTGTTATTAAGAATTTTATATCATTTGAAAAATCAACTTCAATTGGTTGTGCATTCAATTATTTTTTTACTGTGATGAATGTGTCAACAACACACAATGCCTAAAGGACAATCTAAGCGGTATCAAAACATTCTAAAATTGTTTTAAGAGGTGCTTAATATCCTGATCCCGCCCTTCTCTTAACACATACATCCTTAAAAACCCTCTGAAAGCTTAACAATTTCTTTTACACACGTACTCTCTCTCTCTCTCTCTCTCTCTCTCTCTCTCTCTTTGTGTGTTGTGTATGAAGTACAATAGTTTGGACTAATAGAAAATACAAGATTCATATATTTTCATATATTTTCTTCTATTATTGCCTGGACACTTATATCTTAGATTTTTAAACCCAATACTGTAGGATGCAGTTAAAAGATGAAACCTTTGAAACTTCAATGATCATAAAGTGACACAGCATTCTTGTTCAAGTCATTAAATTCGAACCTGATAGTGTCAATAAACCTGTAAAAATGTTTAAGCGTGTTTAATATTTTAAAACATTTGCAAAATCTTTTTAATCAGCTTTTAAATTACTTTTTTCAAAAAGTTATTGTCAACTTTTCACAAAGTAATGGTAATGTAATGTATTACTTCCAGACAATTAAGTAATGGTAATGGTAATTTAATGCCCAAATTCACGAAGTAATGGTAATGTAATGCATTACTTTTCAATGTAATTTGATTTGCACCAAACATGGTCTCAGATTTGATAGAGAGTATCGACATTTCATCGTATCAGCTAAAACAATTTGGACCAAAGACCTACTCGTTACTCATAAACGAGATGGTATCTAGTTATACGAGGGTCAATCAAAAAATACGAAGACAATGAGGCTGTCTCTCACATATTTTTCATATTAGTCATAGCTAACACAATAATTTATGCACCACTATTTATTTTATTGTTATACGAAATTTTAATTTATATGATAAAAAGATATTTTTGGTACCCGATTTTAAAAACAACATGTTTCGTCACAACAGCGCACGGTTCGTTGAAAACATGAAGTCAAAATGACGCACGCACAGTTTATAGAAATTACCCATCTTTATATCACCCTGAGCATATTGTGCTTTTCACCATATTATTGAAATCAGCACTATATCACTCGATATCTTATTTATTCACATTTGTTCGAGAATTATCTGTTTTCCTCGAATTTTTATTTTTTTACCGCATGTCTCTTCCATCATGTAAGAAAACCCTGAACGTCGAAGATGTTGTTTATTCTTTTGACCAAATATTTAAGATATTCTACTCTCTTTTTTACTTTTAATGTTTAAATTACATATAACACCTCCCCGTAAAAAATGAATAGAGTTACTTTTGACTTATTTTTTTCACCTCTGAGCATTTTCACAGTTTGTATCGGCTTTTTCCCGAATGACATTCATAGTATTACTGTTTATACTTTTCTTTGCACCGTCCGGCGACGTAAATGATTTCAGTCAAATTTAAATAGGACAATCTGAGTTTTAGTTTTTCAGGTCTGTTCAAAAAAACTTTATAACTCGTGGTTATTTTGTACATAGAATATCCTCACAATTCTCAGTCCGCGGTTTTAATATTATTTGGTTTTAAGCCTAATTTATAGATATATAACTTTAACCATAATATGGTTTATTGTTGACATAACACAAATTTTGACCGTGCGCCTTGACCTCATTTTTGCAGAATCTGATTCAAAAAAATATCTTAAAAATAACAATATATAAACTTTTTTGATTTCATATTGTTTGAAACGTTTGCCAAATTGTGTCTACTAGGTTTAATAGTAATATGACATTAAGTAACATAGCTAAGGCAGAACTCTTCGTATTTTTCTATTGACCCTCGTATATCTCGTTGGTTAGGATGTTTTTACGCGATGTGGTCCTTATTGTGGAAGGATAACTCAAATTCGGCGTTTGCTTCCAAAACGTGCATGATATCTTTGGAAGCAAATATCGACATGGCGATTAAGTTTATTAACCCGTTCTTTTACAACTTATAGGGCCATGGCGCTCACTTGAGTAACAATGACTATATATCGGCGTTCAATGGATGTTGTACCATATGACCCCTCAGTAGAATAACAAAAAAAATAGTAAAGTATTCGAATTTTACTCTTAATGTTACATACACGTAATCTTTGACATTGTACCTTTCTGGAATACCATTTTTACGGAAAACAAGAGGCTCAATCGGCCACACCGCTCACCTGAGCATCACTTGCTTTATATGAGCATTCAAAGGATATTTTGCCATGTGGCCCCTCAGGAGTTTAGCCAAAAATAAATATCCGAATTTTACACTTATGATTGCATATACTTAATCTTTGATACATTTACCTTTAGAGAATACCATTTTTACCAAAAATAAGATCCTGTGCAAATTATAAATAACAAAATTTTCAGTTGGTTTTAACGTTTAACTTCAAGTTCCCTTTATTTTAGCCCCCCCCCCCCCCCCCCCCATCACTTTATAAAACGATTGAAATACATGAGAGCACAAAGGTACATTTTCTAACTCCAGTACTTAATATTTATTGTATTTCATTATTAAAAATCCTATATGTGAAAGAAGAAAAGTGTATCTCAATGCACCGGAATAAATGCGCTCAATTCCTTAAATAAAAAACATTGAAAATTAAATTAGCCTTCTCCATTATAAACAAATGTCTATTACTAGGCATAAATTCATTTCATATGACGTTTCATACATATCCTTACTGACTTGATTGAAGAATAAACTTAACTGAACATTTTTGTCACGTATGTTAAAGAGCTATAATTCAAATTAATGTATTGGCAGACATGGCGCTCTATTGTACCAATTATTTCATCTTTATTACAAAACAAACAAATGTCCAAAAACAAAGATGATTTTCCGTTGCAATAATTTTTTTAAGAACATCGATAATGCTTTTATCCTCATAATAACAATGTGTCAGGACTATGGAAACTGTTTAATAGACGTCCTTTTCATTTACTTGTGTTCGAAAAACTATCAACACTGTGTGTAAATTTTATGCAATTCATCGTTGAAGAAGGGGCACCAGAAAGTGGTAACAGCATATCATCCTTTTAGCAAGACATTTCTATTGATCAACCAAAATTTCAGAGTGAATTGTAGAATTTAAAGCAAGGTACGTAAATTGGTTTGAGTCATGTTTTTGTTCACACGAGTTTATTACATTCAACTAAGATTTTTACACTTGGTATTTCCTATTCAGTATAGCCGCATTTTAAATATAAACGAACTAAAGTATGACCTCAGCTTTGTTTACAAACATACAGTAGCATTGTGCGCAAAGCTCTGTATCTTGCTTATAACTCGAAGCTTGACTCTCAGGTTAGTAAATAGAAATTTGTAAACAATCAAAACAAGAGAAAAATGCACTAAAACAAAGAAAAAACTCAATTTATTTTTCATCATATATATACTAAAATATTTCTAGCAGCGAGAATAATCTCCGTTTAGATTGAAAATGCTGAGCATCTTAATAAAACATGTTGCATTAATCAACCATTACGTCGAGATCGTACCGAATTACATGTACTACCATAATGAATAATATTCTATAATATGTTGTAAGTGCATCAGATTATGCGCAGGTACATGTAAACAATCAGCTGTCTAATTTACCGTTCTACACGTAAACATTTTAAATTCTAAAATAAAGACGATGTTTCCTCTCGAGTTAAAATACTAGACATGCTAAACACAAGCTAAACCTATCGTCACAATTGAAAATGTCAACGCATTGAGATATTTAACCTCAATTTACTTCACATAAATGGCACAAATATAGTTTGGATGCTTCAAATAGTCCCTTCGCACTAAACTGTTGCACAACAACCAAATTAAATTCATCTCCGTCCCACTTCAAAATGACTGCTTCTAACATTGTCTGGTCCTCTAAACTGGTTTTCGATATTAGAAATATCGAGCCCGAAGGTAAACTGATTGACCCCCATTCTCTCTGTCTTATTATTGTTTTCGTGAATTTTTCAATTTTGAAACAGAATTAGCCCTTTATTTTTGCAATTTATTTTTCATCATAAGGATGATTTATGCTGAATTACGTTGAATTTGATTCAGTAGTTCTTGAGAAGAAGATTTTTAAAAATGCACCCCCTTTTTCTACAGTTTCGATGTTTTCTCCGCTTTGAATAAAGATCGGCCTTTCATATCTGCAATTTATATTTGCCTTTCCATAAGGATGCTTTGTGCCAAATTTGGTTGAAATTGGCCAAGCGGTTTAGAGAAAATGTTCAAAATGTAAAAAGTTTACAAACGGACAGACGGACGACGGACAAAATGTGATCAGAATAGCTCACTTGAGCTTCAGTTCAGGTGAGCTAATAAGAAGGTCCTATGCAAGGTAAAAAAAACCTACTGTTAACCTGAAATTCCCGATAATTTCGTTCTGCCCTCCCCCCTCCTTCCCCCATTTTATAAAGCTATTAAAATATTTGAAAGCATATAGGTACATTATCTTCCTCAACTACTTACTAGTTATTATATTTTTAAAATTAGATATTATAGATAAGTATTGTATTTTATGAAAAAATAAATATATAGTTGAGAAGAGTAAATTTTTGCCTGAATGCGCTCGATTTCTCAAATTATAAACAATTAAAAATTTAATGGATCTTCCCCATTATAAACGCTTGTTGTCTACCTGGCGTGAAACTCGTATGACTTTTTAACCTTACTCACTTAAATGATTAAACCCTCGAATAAAAAAAATGTTGGCACAGGTCATGTTAGAAAGCTATTATAGTCAATCTATTTTCTCAGGCTCATCCACTATTTTTGTCTTTATTGAAAAAACAACAGATGGCTACAAACCAAGAAGATTTTCCGCTGTAATATTTTCTTAGGAATAGCGATAATGCCTTTACACCCGTAACAAAACTTGTCGGAAATATGGAAACTGTTCTAACAGTATCGTTTTTATTCACTCGGAATTTAATATGAAATATTAAGTTTCTTCTTAAGTCAACAAACTCGGAAAATGTCGACCAGGGTTTGCCTTCCTATAACAACTTATCAACAATCGTCAATAATTTCCAAAATACGCTTTGTTGTGCATCAATATTTGCGGTAAATACAGATACACCGGCCCTTAACATATCCTGAAAAATCCAATGATATTGGTTATTATTATCGACGTAAATTGAAAAATCTCGATCAGCCCCGGCTTTTATTTTGTCCCGGGCCGGGTTTGCCTACCCATTTTACCAAAACTCAATTTATATTTCCTTTCCATAAGGATTATCTGTGCTAACTTACGTTGAATGAGTTCTTGAGAAGATTTTTAAAAATGCACCCATTTTCTACATTTTCAAGCTTTCCTCCGCATTGAAAAAAAGATGCTTTGTGCCAAATTTAGTAGGAATTGGCCAAGCGGTTTTAGAGCAGAAGTTCAAAATGTAAAGATTTTACGAACGGACGGACAGACGGACGACGGACAAAATTTGATAAGATAAGCTCACTTGAGCTTTCAGCTCAGTTTAGCTAAAATCCAACTACTGTGTGCTATAGACCTTTCATGGAAGTGTTATTCTTCACTTTCAAAAAGTCAAGTTTAAAGGAATATATTGTAATATAAAGCAAATATTCAATACATTTTTTTAAGTTTGTATGCAGTTTATATTGAACAAATTTTTTTAAGAAATATGTATTCAACTTACGTCTTCCGACAAATTTTCAGCATGAGTTCCCACAAGTATTACTTCGGCGTCTTCGTCACTGTAACAGTCGACTGATTTAAGCCAATATGTATAGTAATCTAAAAAAACAGATGTTTTGTCAATCTTTATACTTTGTTATTCGCTAATCTAAAGCATAAGATTTTTTCATACCTTCATATGTCCAAGATTTGAATAAACTGCAGCATTTATCGTCTGTTTTAGTCACCATATCACCAAGATTTTTTGTCATATCCACAACCAAGATGTAACATGTTTTTGGACTGAAATAAATTTGATGAAAAGCATAGTACATGCTTTGCCCTGCAAAATCTAGGAAAGTTACCCTTGGACAAATATGATTTTCCATTGATAAATCTTTAACTGCATCCGTTAGTTTTGAACAATTAATCTGTTTTCTCTTGTAAGGCTGGGTTTTAATGTTTGCTCTTTTTTCTGCAACTGTCGGATTGGTTTTCTCTTCTTTTTCATATTGCTTGCAGCTTGGGACAAACTGTATCGATTCGTCTTGTTTTGTAGTCTCGTTGCATACATTAGATACTGTTTCGACAACTTCATCCACGTTTTTCAAGTTACTGATTAATGATTCTGTTTGAAAAGAGTACATATCAATTACATATATCTGACACAACAAAATACAATTAGACAACAGAAATGTATAAACTGATTAAAGGGAATCTTATGCAAAAAATAACCTCTTTCACTGAGATCATCATCTTTAAAAACATATTGTCCACTTTCTTCAGTCAGTTGTTCATTTGTGAATGATGTTTCGTCTATTTGCGTCGTTGCATTATTTTTCTTTAATAGATCTGCTGGAAATGTAATTGCTGGTAATTTGCTATCGGCGTTGGTACCTGAAATAATATACTATCATGTTTAGTTACAGTATGAAATTTAAGAAACATTTATTTATGAAATACTTATTACAATATTTAGTTTACACTATGAAATTTAAGAAACACTTATTTATGAAATACGTAATATAACTGGATACAAACATTTGCGAGCAAATGGTAAAACTACTGTTTTAATCTGATATCATGTCGTAGATATAGCCTAGGACTGACAGTAACGTAGATTTATATCGGATCAATAGAAAATATGATACTTTAAACATTTCAATCCTGTACTTGTAAAAGAAAAATATTATATGATTTTAAACTCTATAATGCATTAACACCAACTAGCCATATGCATTAAAATGTACATGCGACTTGTTTTTGAATTATCTTTTCATGCTTACAAAAAATATTGTAGATTGTAGGGGTTCTTTATGTTGTCCGACACCTAATTGCATATACATTTAAATGTATTATATTCTTTATAGACTGATTTTTTAAACTGAAGATGCTTATGTTATAATTTTCTTTCTTTTAAAAGATAAATAGGAACTAAAGACGAGCTCGTCGCAAGCAACGATTAGGTCTTCCGTAGTAGCTGCGTCATACTTGTGACGTAATACAAAAACGGATACCTGTCCATGGTACAATATTAGATATATAAACACTGAGTAAAAGAAACAAAGTACATGTACTATACTACATAAATTATATATATAAGCAAATACAGATCTTTTAAAGTTGTCTATAGTTTGATTCGCCGCATGTTGTTTTTTGTATGTGCAGTTTGTTTTGAGAAATTTTTCTTATCATCAAAATTGACTCAATATAGACAGAATATGGACGACGAATATATTCACACAGTGGGTATGCCCGGTATGAAGCTAAAAGACCAAACATTTTACACGCATTTTTTATCGAACGCAAACACCAATGAATCGTTTAGTGTATACATGTATGCGGAGATCCTGGAAATTTTACTAGCCAGGGGCTTTTGAAGAATAGTTTTGTTTTTTGAGGAAGGGGAGCATGCGCGGATCAGAAAAATTTTCCGGAATAGGGGCTGAGTGTCTGACGATTATTTGAGTTTGCCAGGGGATGTCTGAGGCATATTTTTGTAATTTTATAATGTACATGTAATTGAAAAAAAATTGCGGGGTGGGGTTGGGGTGGGGTCTGGAACCCTTCCCTTTTTCCTCTAGATCCGCGCATGGGGAAGACCGATGCCGGTAATCTTACGGTAATTTTAACCATTTTTATTTAATTAATCATTTTCAAAATTATAGGAATTCCAATCGTACCTTTAAACGCAGTTAAAACTTAAAATACGATCCATTTAGTTTCGGTGAGTATTCGGCCAACATGCGTCCGCGTACAAAAGAAATGGCAATATTCAAGAAATTGGGATGAACGATCAGGGTCGTAGGTTGTCCATACGGTTCTTTTTTAGACTAAGAGCTACAGACCTGCAGTAAGAGCTTGTCAAACTCTTATTGGATTATGTCAATTTATTTTGTCTCAAAGAATCAGTTTTTATATAAATAAAGTTTTACCTTAAAAAAGAAAGAAATCGGGCATAATTTTCAATGTTAGCATTTTACAATTTAAAGGTCTAATAAAATTTTGAATGAAGTTTCAAGATACTATTCTTCATTGCTTTATCCGAAATATTGCATGGAAAAAAGATTTACATTGCATTTTTTTTAAATTACAAAATGATATGCAAAATGAACTTAGATTAATCGCTAACAAACAAGCATAAAGAGAGACTGAGAACTTATTTCTTCTTTTTTTTTTTACATCAAGATGAATTCAAGAAAAACTCTAAAAAATTTCCTTTATATGCGTTAATGAAAACGTTGATCAGCAAGGGGTTTTATGTCGTGCAAGCACCTACATAATAGATTGTTACACGGGTCTACAACGATGACCAATATCGAAAAGGCAATAATGTGGGTGAAGGATGAATGTGTACTTTGTTTTTTAGGTTTATTTTTTTATAATTATATTTATTTGGATCAATTTTGTTTGTTGGTTTGTTTTGTTTATTGAAAAGGGGAATAAAAAAAATGAGTAATTTCCGAAATGAAGTCAAGCATATATTTTCATATTATCATTGACTTTAAAATGTTGGAAAAAAGAAATATTGTGTCAAGCAGTTAGTTATTATGCGCAGATCATGCATTCCTCTATGGTTATCACAATTACGTGTATCAGTTACTACACGTACTTACTTACGGAGAAAAAAATTTCCAAAGAGATGATATCGGTAACATACATGTATAGTTAACAGTAAAGTTCCAGATTGGCCTCTGCACATTCAAGCACGTGTGTAATCCTGATTTAAAAATAAGTATAATGGCCGGGGTGGGGGGGGGGAGGTAATTAATAATTTATGTTGAATTATTATTAACAAACAAAATCATAAATTTATAATAACATGCAGTTAACTGGAAGAACTAAAATGCCAGGGAGTTTTATTTTCTCTCTCTTCTGGACGCCATTCCATTCGTCTTAAATCAATAGGGTGTAAGGATGCCCGCCTACTGAATACACATGCTCACGCGTCAACCGATTAAAAAAGACTGTATTTTGGATTTATAAATCGTTCTAAAACATCAGATCTGATATATCGTTCTTAACAATTCAAAACTTTAAACTATTAAATTTGTTTTTATACCTACCCCTACCCCCGATTCATTCTTACCAATGGAAATTTCATTTACAATACTCCGCGCCAGATTGTCTCATTCATTAATTTTTCGAAGTTATAGTGGACGAGTCCAAAATAGGAAATTTTGAGACACATCATACAAAGTAAATATATACCGTGAATGCCGTTTACTTTGCGTCTTTTTTCTCATTTTGAGAGTCCTTTTTATCATGGCTTGGTCAATTGAAATGACGGAAAGCCCTTGAATATTGTTATCTTAATGTCATAAAACATGTGAAACTGTTTTCATTCCACCAACAAACTTTAAATAATAATTTCCTGACGTCATGACAATGCATATTTAATGTGTCAACATTTATATTCATTGATGAAAAAACGTATATGGGATGTAAAAAGCAACAATGAGCAAGAGTTTTCAAGTAAACGGGCTTTTCACCATGCATGTGTGTAATCCTGATTTAAGAATAGATTGCCATATTTGAACGTTCAAAAAGAGGGGGTGTCAACGCAACAAGACGATACACATTGTCTTTCACGGTACAATGTAAGTAATAGTTGGTATTGGATTATCATGATCATTAACAAAGAATCATCAATTTGGATTAATTAAAACAAATATATATTCATATAATTGGAATATTTACTGGAGAAGCTACGTACAAGTAATTCGCCGAAGTGGGCTGTGACCCGATTTTCGATCAACTGGGCGATTTCATTCATCGGGAAAAAAGTTTCACTCGCGTGTCGTACTAAATACACATCAAACAATGGCTAGTCAATTAAGTGTGTATGTTAATTCGATCGATTTCTTCTAAAACATTCAATCCAAAGTATAATACATGTAGTTCTAAGTTGACACTCTCCCTATGTATCTATGCCGATGGATTTATCTGAGATCTCAGCTGTTGCGTGACTACGCGCCATAATACATTGTATGTCTCATTCATAATTTTTGCTCGCTGATTTTTTGGCGAGTCCAAGTGGGGCCAGAGCACATGGTGTGTAGGTGGTCTTACCCATTTTTTTCGCTGCAGACATTTTCTTTACTAACCATATAATAAATAGAGATATGGATCTTCCACTTTTGTTGGAGCATGTAATAAATGAAACCAAAAAATAAGTAATTCTAATTGATTTAAATTGAAGTTAAAATGTAAATGACCCCCCCCCCCCCCCAAAACCAACGAAATAAGATTTTCAGAATTCCCCATTTTTTAAATTGCTTGTCAAGTTTTTGGATGAAGCTGCCCCCCCCCCCCCCCCACACACACACTTTCAAAAACGATGCCACATGTTCGTGCTTGACAACATGCCTTTGATTTTCCATCTAACATAACAAATTCAATTTTTAATTTGGGTGTTTGAGATTATTTGATACATGTGCATTCCTAAAATAATTTCAAATAATGAAATGATTTAATTTCTAGTGATATACATAAATTCATGTATATGCACTAGATCGAAGAAAAATATTGAAATTGCCTCTTTAATCTGCACGTTCAGTTTAATAATTTACGATCCGCAGACAAAATTAAAAAAAACATTTCTTATAAGATAACTTGATACATATGCATCTTCCATTGAATGAATTTAGGTAATGAGGCAAGCTTTTTTAGAAAGTTATTGCTTGTATAACATTAAGGTCAGATGCAACCTATATGTAACTTCCATTTTTTCCCATCTCCACAATGTGAATATTTCCACTTCGTTATTTCATAATTATATTTTTATGTAATATGATTCTTTTTTTGTTTGGATATAAAGTGTTCAAATGAAAATATATAGTATAACTTTACTTATAAGCATTCAAATGCATTTTGCGTGCTACTTAAAGGAAAATTTGAAATATTCTAGTTCCGAAACGAGCCTGGTAATGTACTCTGATTTTTTTGGTATTAACAGGTTTAAATGTTAGTAAATAAGGAATGAATTATCAAGGAAAATTATATAAAATTGAGGAACGTCTCGTCGGTCCTTAATGAAAATGATAAAAATAGACGTAATAAATCCCATATCAAACGAGATATTGGGACTTGAATCTGCGCGTCTTTTTAATAAATTGATGAACAGCGGCAAATTCTAAGGTAATGTTAGTCTGTATAGCCCTTTATGAAAAAATTCGGATGGTAATCAACATATATGCAGCTAAGGTAACTACTAAATAAATGCTTCAGATGAAATACTTTGTTTAGTGCTGCAAGGTTTTAAATGAGCAATACTTATTATTTAAAAAAAAATAACACCCGAATACTTTGTCTTACATTCGCTATTTGTAGAACAAGCAGAACTAGTATCAGTCCGACCCTTACGGTATACATTGTTCGAATTAATAGCCCTAGCATTGCATTGCTTTACATGTACACACTATCTTTTAAAAATTCAACACTCATATTATTAATCTATATGTACACATAGCGTACACACGTGATTCAAAATACCCCAAAAGGAAAACGGTAAAGAACTCACACATTGAGTCTACATTTTATCGAGTTTGTCTGCGGGTCTGAATGTTTGTTAATGTGTCAATCTATCAATATACAGTTTGTTAATTATTTTCGATTGCTACGGCTATAGCGTATTTGATGAACATTGAACAACATTTTTTCCATGCAATGTTTTCCACGGAAGATAGCGAGTACAATTATAAAGCACAATTTATTTAATTATCTCTTTAAAATTATGTGTATGTAATAAATAAATTATAAACTGTTGCTGAAGGTTGTTTGAGATTTTCGTTTGTAGATGTTTTGCAAATAAAAAATGCGAAATGCGGGACAAGTCATTATTAATATCTCTAATGATCGTAATATGAAGGGGCATGGTCATGATTTTGGTCAAATTTTATTTTTATGTTTTTATAATTTACAATGCTTTAGAAATGAATTTCTAATGATCAAATTAAATTTGAGAGTCATTAGTAGAGTTATAAGCATGATACAGGGCTCACAATTCTTTGTCATGTAAATAAGGCTCGTGCCCTGTTTTTGTTTACATAGGTTCAATATACCTGTAAAAAAATCTTTTTCCAGCTTATTTGTCTATCTAATTACTTATTTTAAGCATAGATAAACAGTTCCTAACGTTTAACACATTCGTTTTAGGTTTAAAACCGAAATTTTTACTTCAACGTTCAAAATGTAAACAAACGCTTTGTTTACATAGCGAAGAATTTCAAGCTCTGTAACTCGCTTATAACTCAACAAATAACACTCAAATTTCGGTTGCCTATTAAAAATACCTTAATGAGGGGTTCCGGTCACGTGATGAAAGCTGACTGACGGTTTTTTAGACGGCTCCGCAAAAATTGCTCTTTTTTGTCTCTTTAAAACTTTAAAGGCTTACTAAAAGCGCTGAATCCATAAAGGAACAGTAGGAAATCCGGCTGTTGCTGTATTTTGTGTTCTTTAAAGATATTATATTGTGAACTGTGAAGTTAAAATATTCGTAGTGAGTACCTACTCATCGGACTGTTTTGTGTTGGAATATGTCGCTGGTTATGGAGGGAAAACAAAAACAAGAAAAAAAGAACGAGAAAACAACAGACAAAAGGTTAGTACAATTGAGTCTGCATTCCGCCCCATCGTCTGTAAAAAACTCAACTGTATCTGACAAAAGACCGTCAAAATTACAGCGCACGAGTAGTTCAGATACGGAGGGCCACGCCACTGATATTTCCGATGAATTGAAACTCATACACCAAAGTTTGTCAGAAATCAGAACATCAATGGTAAAAAACGACGATATTTAAAGCATTGTTACGACGATTGTGTCCGAAATCAAGGGAGAAATAAAAAATGAAATCATCAAAGAAGTAAAAGAAGCGCTTACAGAGGAACTCACGTCTACCGTTACGGCCAAGGTGAGAAACGAGTTTGATAGTAAGATCGACACAAAAGCTAAAGAATTTGAATCTTGCACCAAAGACATTTCAGAGGGAATGAATATGGATCTAGACGCATTGAAAGAGAAATTCCACGAACATCTGAAAGAACTGCGATCTTTAAAAGATAATTTGAAGCGGTATCAAACTTTAACAGAAACTGCATATACATTAGCGAATCAAAACCAGCAGTATTCCCAAAAGAACAATATTAAGTTCATAGGATGGAAGGAGAAAGGACAGGAAAATCTCCGAGAGGATCTCTGCGCAATTTTGAAAGACACAGTAGGAGTGATCATCGACCCTGCCGACATCTTGGAAATCCATCGGATCCCGGGGGAACGTGGAAAAACTCGGCCTGTCATCGCCAAATTCAAAAACACAGAGGCAAAAGTTAATTTGATTAAACACAGATCAAATCAAGAAGTAAAAAAGAACTTTATTATGTTTGATCATATCACTCAACAAAATTCACAACTTCTTCGGCGATTAAACGACGACCAGCGAATTGACAGAGCCTGGTACTTCAACGGGAAAACGTTTGCACTGGACCACCAAGGAGTTCGGCACAAATTCGATCTACTGGATTCGGTGGACTTGAAGCTAAAATAACTCTAAATCCGATAATGCGGGAGCAACAATTCGATCGGGATCGAGGACAAAGAACAGTGAATTGATCGGGATCGCCATACCAAATAAATGAACGATAGGTGTGCTTTGTGGTGTGAATGTCTATGTGTGTGTGTGTTTTTGTCAAATAATGGGCTGGTAAGTGGTTACTTGCTGAAATCTAAGTCATTCTCTATTATGTTATTTTGCACTGTTTTTTATTTCATTACTTTCCACGATGCCACAGTCAGATAATATTACAATAGCTACGGTGAACTGTCAGGGGCTTGCAACTCTAAATAAACGTAAAGATGTCATAAATTACTACAAACAAAAACAATACTCGATAATTTGTCTTCAAGATACGCATTTTATACCTGAGCATGAACCATTCATTGAATCTCAGTGGGGATATAAATGTTTCTTTAACTCATACATGTCAAATTCAAGAGGTGTTTGTATACTTTTTAATAACAACTTTGAATTCAAAGTCCTCAGAGAAAGGAAAGACACAGATGGTAACTTACTTGCATTGGATCTAATCATTGAAGAAAACAAGGTAACACTTATAAATATATATGGGCCTAATATGGACACCCCTAGTTTTTATGAAAATATTAGGGATATTTTTCTAGATTTTGATAATGATTATTTTATACTATGTGGTGATTTTAATTTAACTCTAAATCCTTCTCTTGACACTTTTAATTACACAGGAGTTAATAACCCTAAGGCTCGTAGTAAAGTTTTAGAAATTATGGAAGATTTGCAACTTATCGATTATTATAGAGTTCTGAATCCAGATAAAAAAGTCTACACTTGGCGCAAGAAAAATCCATTGAAACAAGGCCGCCTTGATATTTTTCTTATTTCTAATAGTTTGTCAAATTTAGTTGAAAACTGCTCTATTAAACCGGGTTACAGGTCTGATCACTCCATTGTTTTGCTTGAGTTAAAATTTAATCCTTTCACCAAAGGACGTGGGCTTTGGAAGTTTAATAATACTCTTTTGTCGGACAAAGAATATGTGGTAAAAGTAAAAGATATTATTCAGTCAGTCAGTAGCCAATATCTAGACAATGTAGAGAGTGGTAATTTTCAATGTAAAAGTGGTATTGACGAAAGTCTTTTCTTTGAGGTGTTAATGATGGAAATAAGGGGGGCAACTATTTCTTATTCAACATATAGAAAAAAGGTCAGAAACAACACTGAAGAAAAGCTTATTCAGGAGATAGAGTATATTGAATCAAATTCTACTGTTGATATTAATACTTTGGATGAAAAAAAAGTGCTTTGGAAAAACTACGCAAGGAAAAGTTACTTGGGCATATGGTTAGGTCTCGTGCCCAATGGTTGGAGGAAGGCGAAAAACCTTCAAAATATTTTTGCAATTTGGAATCTAGAAATTATTTAAATAAAACAATAAAAAAAATTGAAGCTGAGGATATTGGAACGCTGCATGAACAAGGAGAAATACTAGATTATGTTAAGAAGTACTATGAAAAATTATATGCAAGTGTGGATACAAATTTGGTAAAGATTGATTTAGATAATATTATTTCTAATTACAATTCACTCAAGTTAGAAAAGAAGTTGTCAAATGGTTTAGAAGAGGCTTTCTTAGAAAAAGAGGTATTGAATGTCATAAAACATATGAAGAACAACAAATCTCCTGGAAGTGATGGGTACACTGCTGAATTTTTTAAAGTTTTTTGGAAAGATATTAAAAATTTTGTTGTACGAGCCATTAACTGTATATTTCTGAGGAAGGAACTCCCCATCTCACAGAGGCTTGGAATTATTTCATGCTTGCCTAAAGGTGATAAACCTAGACAGTTTTTAAAAAACTGGCGACCAATCACTCTTTTGAATGTTTTGTATAAGATTATTTCAGGGTGTGTTAGTTTCAGAATCAGGAAAGTTTTGGATTATTTAATATCTGATACACAGTCTGGATTTATCAAGGGAAGGTACATTGGAGAGAATACTAGATTTATATTTGACCTTTTATCTTATACTGAGTTCAAAAACATACCTGGTCTTTTAGTACTTATAGATTTTGAAAAGGCGTTTGATTCTATGTCGTGGTCATTCATATACCAAGTCCTTAAATATTTTGGCTTCGGGGAGAATATTATTCAGTGGATTAAGATTTTAAATACAAACTTCCATGCTGCTATTTTACAGTGCGGCCATTTATCACAACAGTTTGTTGTACAAAGGGGATGTAGGCAAGGAGACCCTGTTGCTCCATATTTATTTATCATGTGTGCAGAAATCCTAGCAATAATGATTAAACAAAACAAAGACATTAAAGGTATATTTATTAACGATAATGAACATAAGATATCACAATATGCAGATGACACTTCACTAGCCCTTGATGGTTCACCCAAATCTCTTTTTGCAGCTCTAGAAACCATAGAATTTTTTTCTAGTTTTTCTGGTCTTAAAATAAATACATCTAAGACAAAGATTATTTGGATTGGATCAAAAAAATTTTCAGATCAGGTCTATCATCACACAAGATGGAAATTGGATTGGGGGTCAACAACATTTAACGCTTTAGGAATTCAGTTCTCGGTAGATCTTCATAATATTGTCGATATTAATTATAATTTACTAATTCCAAAATTTATAGCTATGGTCCAGCAATGGAAACGACGAGTTCTTACTCCCATTGGTAGAATTACTGTTATTAAAAGTTTGCTCATTCCAAAACTAAATCATTTATTCATATCACTACCAAATCCAAAGAAAGAAACAATTTCATACCTTAACAAAACTATTTTTGAATTTTTGTGGAAATCTAAGATTGATAAAGTTAAGAGGTCAGTCATTACTCAGGACTATTCGTCAGGAGGGTTAAAAATGGTTGACATTAACAATTTTATAACATCTCTTAAGTGTTCTTGGATTAAAAGGCTTACAAAAGCACACAAACCTTGGATGGATTTTTTATTTACCATTTATGGAAATGATTTTTTACAGAAATTGTTTGATTTTGGTGATAGTTTTGTAATTGAATGCTTACACAAGGTAAACAATGATTTTTGGAAAGATGTGTTAAATTCATGGTTATGTTTTATTACTACCTATAAGAATCACCCAAAGGTAAAAGATAATTTTTTAAATACTCCAGTGTGGTATAACTCAAATATACACATAGCAAATAAATATGTTTTTATTAAAGCCTGGTACAAGACCGGTGTAAAGGTTATTCAAGATTTTTATGATGAAAATTGTAATTTTTTAGATATTGAGGAATTTAAATGTAAATACAGTCTCAAGGTTCTATGTAAAATGCAATACAATAGTGTAAAAACAGCAATTTTTAAGTTTTTCAAAATGTCTAATATTGACAGGACTTCTGTTAAAAGAAATCCTAATCCATGTATACCATTTTTTTTCCAAACAGTTATACCCCATGAAAAGTGTACAAAAATTATTTATAATGTTTTGAATGAAAATGTAGTTGTTCCAATTGCTGTAACCAAATGGAAAACAGATCTAACGGATTATAATGTTGAAGATCTTACTATATGTGACATTTTTAAGATTTGTTTTAATACTACCAAAGATTCTTCTGTACAATGGCTTCAATTTAGAATTTTACACAAAATTCTTCCAGTTGGTTTCTACCTTAAAAAAATTAATGTCAAAACTACTGACATATGTGGGTTCTGTAAAAGTAATGTTGAAACTATTATACATGTTTTTATTTCTTGTGAGAAAATACATACCCTGTGGAGTGAACTTAGTTTATACATTTACAGAAAGACCTCTGAAAGAGTCGGATTTAATATGTCTAATATTATACTTGGCCAACTTCCATTGTCGTTTCATAACAAAGTCATTAATTTTATAATTCTTTATATGAAACAATATATATTTTGTTGTCTTATGTCAAATAAGATTCCATGTTTAATTGGTTTCCTTTGTCATTTAAAACTAAAATACAATATTGAAAGATATGCTGCAGTACAAACTTGTAAATTACAATATTTTGAAAAATTATGGGATAGTTGGAAATGTATCTTTGATGCTGACATCTAATCTATTTTCATTATGACTATTTTTTCTATTTCTGTTTTGTCACTTAAACTTTCTTTTTTTTCTTTTTTCTTTTTATGTAGGCAAGTAACCACTAAATAATACATTTAGGTGTTTTTTCATAAGTGTGGGTGTGTATGTGTGTGTGACTGAATGTCTTTTCTGTATGTTTGTTCCTTGAAAAAGAAATAAATTATAAAAAAAAAAAAATACCTTAATGAAGCATTGTAAATATTAAAATCGGAAAAATAATTTTTGACCAAAATCGTGACCATGCCCCTTTAAAAATATGCGGCTTTGAATTCAAATATTATCGTATACGAATATTAAGTTCACTTTTAAAATCATCTCTATGATGATAATATCATCTGCATCGTAAATCAGTATTTTGTTTTGCTTTAAAAGAAATGTTCTATCGGAAGCAATCCCCGGTTCGTTTAAATTGCCGGCGTACGTTTGCCATAGCAGTAATACACATTATTCTTTATATGACGGCCGTGTATTGTAGAAAACCATGCATTGGAACCATTTTATTAACACATATCTCAGTACTAAAACAATTCAAGATGTCTTCGTTACAGTAAAACAGTGGGGCGTTAAACATGTGTACGTCAAGCTCTACAAGCACATGCACTGTCGTCTGGGCGACGGCCTAAAAACAGCTAGCGACTCTGCTATCGATCTGTTACCCGAGTCTTGTAATGCATCTAAATATAGAGAGGGGCACAGTTTTGAAACAAACAACAAGTATTCCTTTTAAAGGAATGATCGGCAATAATGATATATAGATAGCTAGAAGCAATCACCATGATCAGTTTGATGTTAGATAATTTAAAAATACTGTATTTTTACAAAATATAGAATATTCTGAATCTGTACACCATAATCTTATTATTATAAACCGTCAACAAATTTAATTTTGAAATAAAAGGGAAAGCAGTTCGTAAACTCCTTGTCTTGTTTTAAAAGTTTAAGGTAATTATTAAATGTTAATGTATTTTCTTCTTCTTCAGAATACTAGGAAGGGCTCTTCAAATAGCATTGAAAGAGTTGTATTATAATAATTTAATGCGACTGTTAACATTGAATGCCATCATAACTTTCTATTGTGGTCGCATTATAACTTATCAAGCCGTCTTCCTAGCTACTATTATTACTTATTAGGTTAGTTACTGACTCACTACGGAAATATATTGGGTTGATCAATCTCATAGATGGCGAGGCGAAGCCGAGCCGTCTATGAGATTGATCAACCCAAAATATTTCCGTAGTGAGTCAGTAACTAACCTAATAAGTGTTTTGTTTTCCCGAGGACTATCAAGCGACATATTTATTCACAAATAGCGATGATCTACGCAAAGCCGTGTACAAGATGCCTAACATCTCGTCCAATTTAACTCATTTAAACTCTTCAAAATTTTCAATCTCACCTTTCAAATATACTCTTTACAAATCTTTGCTTCACCCATGTTTACCTACATTGTGTTGTTGCTATTCAATTTTAAATGTTTTCTCCCCTACAAAAATGGACCGACCAAAAATGTTTCTGCAAATACTGACTATTAATTACGAAACCATCAAATTGAATACTACGGACGGATTTGTTATAAAACTCTTTACAACTTTGCTTCAATAATGCATTAGAAATGTTTATTCCTTTACAAGTTATTGACAAAAAACTGTTGACGCCCCTTTTTCTGTATACCGAATGAAAGGTCACTGTTGGACCAAAAACTTTTAAAATACATCTTTTAACAAATTTTTATCATGTGAATAACTATAACGAAAAATACGTGAATTTTGTTTGCATTTTTTTCTTTCCTTTGGTTCAACACCTATACAACTCCTTTTATTTGCATTTATATAGCAAATGAAATATGTCTTGAGGATTTTCATCAAGTAAATTATGAAACGACAACATCGCGAGGCATGTTATCAGACCTGAAAATTTCCAATCAATCGGTGAACAAACGAGCGAGATATTAAGGATCAAAGTTGGCGTCTAGAAGAAAAAAAAAATAAGAAATCTGAAAAAAAATTTCAGAGTAATAGTAAGGTCTTCCGCTTTTGAGCGAAAGACCTTAATAATCTTGAAATGTTTAACTGAAAAACATTAATGAACAAATGAAAATTGAATTAATCAATATGTATTTATTATTTCGTTAATTAAAACATTTTTTAAAGAAAATACGCAGTGTAGATTGATTCTTTTTAAAGCTACAGCATTGGTTTTAGATTTCAACACTGAGAAAATAGTCGCCGGTCGTTTGTTTTCTTAAAGCAACAAGCTAGTTCCATGATATAAATGGTGGGTTTTATTACAGTGACAAATTAAAAAGGCTATCAAAATTATTGGTCTGGCAGAACAAACACAATATTTTATATCCTTAGGATACCGAATATGATTAGCTACAACCTTTTTTAATAATGAAATAATTTATAAATGCTGACCATCAATATAGCAGCAGCACTCAAGTACCTTCTGTAATAATTGCTTTTGTCTATATAAAAATAAAAACTTTACTTTGAATTGTGTTTTCATTTTCCAATACGTCGAAGATGTTTACATGGACGTCAACCAGCTCTGTCACTTTGATTTTCTTCAGATCCTTAAAATTTGCATTTTGCAATCTTCTTAAAAGTGTCGTTTTTCCTGCACCGCCGCATCCCAGTATTATGCATCTAACATGGCGGACAGTCATCTCCCCTTTGCTGACCAAATCTTTTAGTTTCTGAAGATCCATTTGTTTTGTTTTACCTTTAAATATAATGGATTTCTCATGAAAGCCCTTTCTTTTCTTGTTGAACATACGATACCATTGCCCTTGTATAGAAAGATTAGGCAACAAATATCGTACGCACACTTGAGGCTCACATGTGAATTTAAGTAATCCGAAAAAAGAGTAGTATAGTATAGATCCTTTTATTAGCACGTTTGAGATAAGCGTATTTAGCTGTCTACAGCGTAATTGATTTTAAGAAATAAACGACCATTTAAAAAAAATCCATATATTTAAAAATCTTACAGAAAATCATTCTTTACTTAATGAAGTACAAAACACCCGTATTGTTTTTTTTCAAACATGATCTCAAAAACACAAAAAATACATGTAGCTATTTATCATGTTAAAGTTTATTCTAATCAATTATCTAAAAACAATATAATTCATACCCATAAATTACTCAAGGCTGAAAAAATTGAGGTACAAAGTATTTGCAATTGGTATTTTAGAAACCTGCAATCACATGGTTTCCGTTTGATTATTGTACAATTAATTCTTGTACCATTTATAGTTATGTAACTTGTGTTTTATCCATGTTTATATAAGGTACAAGAATCATGTTTATATTCATAGATTAATCATTGAATTGTGTCCCCCCCCCAACAACATATCTAGTTAACTTTTCAAAAGCTAACATTCTAATCAATTGTTTAGAATTGCGTTTGTCGATTTCAAGAATATAATTTGCCGAGTTTAAAGTTAATATTATTCGTTGTGTAGATGTACAAAATATCTTAAGTGATTCAAGAAATTATAGAAATGCATGAACTTTCCTAGTTACGGTGGCTGCCATAGGACATAAGCTTGAGATTTTTTTTTTTAATTCGTGGCCACGAATTAAAAGTTGTTGCCATGAAATAGAAGTCGTGGCCACGAAATAAAAGTCGTGGCCACAAAAAAAAGTCGTGGCCACAAAATAAAAGTCGTGGCCACGAATTAAAATTCGTTCCCACGAATTAAAAGTCATTCCCACGAAATAAAAGTCATTCCCACGAAATAAAAGTCGTGGCCACGAAAAAAAGGTCGTGGCCACGAAATAAAAGTCGTCGCCACGAATAAAATCGTTCCAACGAAATAAAAGTCGTTCCCACGAATTTTTGTTGTTGTAACTAAATGAGAATGGAATGGGTTTAACAAGTTCTGTGTAATATACTACTTTTAATGTATTTCAGCATTTTAGATGGTCAATATACAAGTTAACTCTTTCTATGAACCAGCTTATTCTTTGTTTATTACGACTTGTATTTATTACTGTTAGAACATCAGATAGGAAAATATATCGAAAAAATCCCTCGTTTTATCCATTGACGAATCCATATCTGATATGACCCGTAAAACACATCAAAAATTAATTTTTTTCATTTTTTAGCCCAGTTGACTTTATCAAATCAATATGCATCCTGCTGAAAAGTGCTATATAAAATGTAAAATATAGACAAGGCTGTAAAATGTTACAGTAACTGAAATTATTAGCACAACTGGTTCATGTTTATTTGGCTATTACCTACTGTTAATTCCGCGGAATTTGATAATAAAAATCAAAGGTTCTGTTTTTGTAACAATATGTTGCCTCTATAGATACAATGTTTATTTTGAAGGAATTATGAAATATCAAAGATGAACTTTTTGATATATTATTCGATAAACTTCTTCAATTGTAGTTTCATTTCAAATTATATATTACGTGGAAACTAAATTGTTTTCGTGGGAACGAATTTTATTTCGTGAGAACGACTTTTATTTCGTGGCCACGACTTTTATTTCGTCGCTACGAATTTTATTTCGGAGGAACGACTTTTATTTCGTGGCCACGACTTTTATTTTGTGGGAACGACTTTTATTTCGTGGCCACGAATTTAAAAAAAAATATCTCAAGCATATGTCCTATGGCAGCCACCGTACAAAATGTACCTCGTTATTCTGTTTCTTGAAAAAGTTATATTTTGCATTTGCTAATGAAAAAGCTTCATTTATCATTTCAAGAAAGTGACTTTGAAACTGATCCATGTTACAACGAATATAGTTTCGTAAATATATACACATTTTAAGAACATTATATTTAGGAACTACTCATTAATAAGTTCCAAATACTAAATGTCAATGTAATTAATGATATCTAATTTTTTATTATTTGTTATATCTTAGAATAAAATATGCACGTAAAGGACTATGTGCGGTATGGTCAAATATCTGCCCCCGATTTCAACCAATTTTTAAATAGTATCGTATAAAAATGAAATCTTCACAAATCACTGTAAAGAGGATGCCTATAAGTTTAATAATGATTTTAGTCATCATTGCTCACTCCCTGTTTATCTATGACGTCACCTAAATGAGCTAATTCCCGCAAATTTGCAAACAAATGAATATATTCCCATTTTTGCTCTATATTTTGCATTCGGAAGTATAGAGCGCAGGTCTGCTCAAGTGCGATTTTAACATATATTTTTTATTCAGATAGTTATACATATTATACTAAATAATGGTACTTGAGCAAGCCTGCGCTCGATGTTTCCCAGACGAATAACCATCGGAAAACACCCATATTTTGCTACAAAACATCAATTTATCAAAATAATGCAATATTCATGACGTCATTTCTACATTATGACGTCACTGTGGTGATAACCTTTTACACCTTTATTTCCAATATGATTTTAACTATCTTTCACCTAATTTTAAAGCTCTTTCTAAAACTTTGATTTTGGGGGGGGGGGGGGAAATTGCATAAAACCGCACTTAGTCCTTTGTCATTAAACTTCATATAGCAAGAAAAAGTAGGACGTTGTTTCTTTCTAAACATATCCGATCTGTAAGCCAGAACGGTGACAACAAAGATGAAATATACTTGTATTTTAGAAGACATTATAGTATTGATTATTGAAGAATATATTGAGTAATATTTTTCTATTGTCACGTACACGTATTACATATCTAATTTTTTTTAGGTAATTGAAATGTGTTTGCCGGAATTGAAACATGTAACTGTGTAGGTCAAGTTGCTTTAACTCTCATTTTTTTTATAATTTACACAATAAGAAGAGAAATAATGATTTAACCGTGTGCACACACACACACACACACACACACACACACACACACACACACACACACACACACACACACACACACACACACACACACACACACACACACACACACACACACACACACACACTCTCTCTCTCTCTCTCTCTCTCTCTCTCTTATAACTAATACAGGATAAAACCAACAATTAAAGAGGAGAAAATAATGTAGTTACAAACTGTTTCAAATTTACCTTTATACATTTTTTGTCTCCAGAGAAAAAATCCCATAATCCCAATCAGCATTAATACATATACAGGGACACATATACCAAAAATGATGATCTGTTTCATGTTTGAGGGTGTTTGCGACGTATTTGTCTCAATCACAAATGGAGAACCACCACTTTTAGAATTATTCCAGCGCATTTCAATAGTCTTGGTATTCCATGGTCTACAATGAATAATGGACAACCCATATATATATATATATATATATATATATATATATATATATATATATATATATATATATATATATATTTATTTATTTATTTACATCCACCGACACAAGCCTCACCTATTGAGTCACACACATTTATGGATTTATGAAATTTTAAAAGTGTTACTTGACTTTAAGGATTTACGTTAACTATACAGTATTCCAGTACAGTTATGTAATTGGAAAAAAAACCCATCAAAACCGAATACATAAATTTTGATATGGTTCTTGGACAACCTAATGCTCATAGCTAGATTTGAGACAAAATATTTTTACAATCAATCTGTTTTAAAAGTTACAAAAATAACTCTCTAGGAACTCTGACATGATAAAATTATTGAGTACTGATATATTTTTGTTAACATTAATGTTGTAAAATTTATAGAGATACATTTTTCTTTATACATTACCTGGTTCTTTAAACGTACAAAAATTACTCCAAACAATTATTTCGAAGATTTTGAAGTAGATCATACTATTACTTATTAGGTTAGTTACTGACTCACTACGGAAATATATTGGGTTGACCAATCTCATAGATGGCGAGGCGAAGCCAAGCCGTCTATGAGATTGATCAACCCAATATATTTCCGTACTGAGTCAGTAACTAACCTTATAAGTATTTTGTTTTCCCGAGGACTATCAAGCGACATATTTATTCACAAATAGCAATGATCTACGTAAAGCCATGTACAAGATGCCTAAAATCTCGTCCAATTTAACTCATTTAAACTCTTCAAAATTTTCAATCTCACCTTTCAAATATTCTTTAAAAATCCTTGCTTCACCCATGTTTATTTACAATGTTTTGTTGCTATTCAATTTTAAATGTTTTCTCCCTTTCCTCTGCAGAGATTTGAGCAAATTTCGACGCTGCCATTTTGTTCTGCTCCAGACAAACAATGTGACGTCAATATTCTAAGGGCAACTACTCTAATTTTAAAGAATTTCAATGGGCAACTACTCCAAATACTTTAAGAACTTACGGCATGCGGTTTATGTATTAAATACTATGAAATGTCAAAATGAGTAAGCGAAGCGTCGACCGATGACAGCCATATTGCCTAATATTATTTCTCACAGAACAAATAAAGAGATATATGAGGCAATCACGTGCTACGTTTAAACGAATGAAAATGTGACATTTCAGTCCAAGGGAAAACAAATTCAAATGCCTGCCTGTTACAACTATCTTTGTTACCCAAGGGTTTTTTCTGTTCATTTTGTTTCCTATATAATGGGCAGCCGAGTGGACCGAAAGACCTTGGCTAGCGAAATAAGTTACAACGCGGGTTTGATAAGGCAACTCTAAGCAATCGACTGAGTAAAAATTCCTCTGATCGATATGACGTCACTATAAGCAGCATGATTTAATATTTCAATCAAAAACATGCCAATTATTCGGCATGATGTACCAAAATGTAATATTGTATTTTGTCAACTTGCAAAGTGTTAAAATTTAATCTGTGATTAGAGCAACTAGAATGATATAAATATGTTGACCTTTTTGTGCAATTTGTATCAGCAACGAAGCAGTTTAAATTTCTGCTGATGGATAAACATGCTGGATCTGTAAATACGGAAACAAAATTAGGCATTGTTTTTGAAAAATAAAACAAATTTGATACATTGTGTATTTATATAACTAACAGTTATTTAATTTTAGCACATTTATATCGTAGGCAAACTATGAAAATTGATAGCGAATAAAGACGATACCCATTATGTCAAAACTATCTAAAAGGCTGGGTGTCATCAAATTACCATTTAGATCTACTTTAAAATTCATTTTAACTGTAAATATTTAGCTATTAACCGTCATTTAGTAAATAAAAGTTCATTATTTTGTTGAAAAGATTTAAAGTGGCTCGAAACACAAATGCATCATTTGATGGATCGATGCATAATTACCTTTGAGAAATAATTTTACAAAATTGTCAACAATATCAAGTTCCTGTTTTTATATGATTGTATATCTTAATAGAAACCTAAATAATAAATTTTACTGCAAACGGGATATCTTAGAGCTTAAAACTTGGTATCAATGAATGCACAATACAAAAATCAAAGACAGCTTTATAAATGTTATGGTATTTTTGTAAAAAAAAACTGTGAATATGAAAAACAGGAGTTTAAAATATTTTTTTTAATCTAAAGATAAAACTGAAAATAAACTTTTACTCGCATTAACAATTGCTGTACAACCATATTTTAGCGAAAAATTGAAACAGAAAAGTAAAAAAAAAAAAATAGAAGAATCTTAAAATCAGAACAATTCTAATAGTAATTAAACTGAACCACAACAAAATCTTACATTACCTACAAACCAGATGCACCAGAGGCTGTTATAGTGAAATTTGTCCGCATGGAGGACCGAAATATGATCTTAAACCTAGCAAGATTCAAAACCTTACCAAAGGGCTACGCTGTTCGAACAGATCTACCGGTGCATTTGAAGAAGAAGAGGGGGGAATTGGCTCGAAAGGCATATGAACTCAGGAAATCGGGAAGGAAGACCAGAATCCGTGAAACAAAAGATGATGTTATTCTGGAATATCGTCCAAGAGATGGAAAAGAATGGCTCACATACAAGGCTTCTGTTTAGTTACGCAAAACGTGATAATTTTGTGATGTAATATTTCGGTGTTCATGGATGTGAGTAGAGAATACCAAATAATTTCAGAGAAGAAATCTTTTGCAAGTGCGTTATTCATTATAACGATGTATACTCTTTGTCCTGTGCCTCAAAGAATGAATTTACAGATGTAATATTCCGGTGTTCATGGATGTGATATGTAGTATGAAACAAGACATAGGGACTTACATTTGTTTTTTCCTGTGCCCCGAAGTATGATTGTTTAAAATAATGGTTACAGGTATACATTTTGATATGTAGTAATGACGCATAGGGACTTACACTTGTGTTTTTTTTCTGTCCCCCGTGTATGAGTTTATATAAGCAATTACACAGTTTACAAGTCCCAAGGTATTGGTTATTAAACTAAGATTTACAGGTATTCTCTTTGATATGTAGTATAATGTAACTAAACATAGGGACTTACACTTGTTATTATTTTTTTCTGTGCCCTGAAGTTTGCTTAAAATAAAGGTGACATACCCTTTGATATGTAGTAACGACGCATGGGGACTTACATTTGTTTTTTTTTTTTTTTGTTTTTTTTTTTTTTTTTTTTTTTTTTTTCTGTCCCCCTGTGTATGAGTTTATATAAGTAATTACATGGTTTTCTCATTTCAATGTATTTAAGATAAGGTTTACTATCTTAATTAGAATTTCATAACATACTTTAAATTAGCGAGACCCAAATCTGTACATTATATAGTTTTCCATGACATGTTTTGTTACATTACCATACAGGAAGTATTTGTCTTTTTTGACGCATGTGTGAAAGGGTTGAGTGAATGTATCATGCATAGGTGCTTACTTGCAATACAGTTTACAATTTATCAATGACTAAGTGTAAAATAGCTTCTGTAAACTGCAGAGGGTTACATGATCCCATGAAAAGAAAAGATGTTCTTAACTATTTGAGAAGTCATAAATCATCCATCTATTGTTTACAAGACACTCACTGTACGGAATTAGATAAAAACTCAGTTTATGCTCAATGGGGTAATGAGATGCTTATAAGCCCGGGTAAATCGGATGCAAGAGGAACATTAACCTTATTTAATAACACAAATGAAATAAATATTTTAAAAGTTTTTAGCAATAATGAAGGAAATTTCATTATATCAAATATAATGATAGATAACAAGTACTCAATTACGCTAGTCAATTTATACGGGCCCAATAGGGATAATCCTAATTTTTATTCTGAGTTGAGTGATAAAATAAATGACTTTTTTGATACTGACTTTATAATTATGTGTGGGGATTGGAATGTTGTGCAAGATTACCAATTAGATTGTTTTAATTATCTAAGAGAAAATAATCCAAAAAATAAAATTGAAATAGAAAAACTAAAATCAAAGTTCAATCTAGTAGATCCCTGGAGAATCAAAAACCCAAATGTTAGAAAATATACATGGAGTAGAAAAAATCCTGTAAAGCAAGCTCGACTTGACTTTTTCCTTGTGTCAGAGGAACTCCTATCAATTATTGATAATGTACACATACTACCCGGTTATAGGACTGACCATTCTATTATTGAATTAGACATCACTATAAATGACTTTAAAAAGGGAAAGGGATTCTGGCGTTTTAATAATTCACTACTCAAGAATAAAGACTTTGTAACAAATGTTAAAAAAATTATTAAAGAAACTGATAATGAATACCGTATTAATGAATCAACACTGGAAATTCCAGACAACTTATTTTTAGATGTTTTATTGATGAAAATAAGGGATATGGCAATACAAATGTCGTCAAAATTAACACGAGAAAGGAGAGAACATAAAGTAAATATAAGTAATAATTTAAAAATTTTACATGATATGTATTCTGATAACCATTTGCCACTATATTTAGATATGATAAACGACCTTGAGAGAGATCTGGAAGAAATAAGAAAATATGAACTAAAGGGGCTTTTGCTAAGAAGTCATTGTACGTGGATAGAAGATGGAGAAAAACCTACAAAATATTTTTGTGCTTTAGAAAAACGAAATTATGTTAACAAAAATATTAGCAAATTGGATATCGAGGGTAAACATATAAATAAACAAGAAGAAATATTACAAGAAGTAAAAAAGTTTTATAAACAACTGTATGCAAATAAAGATCAAGATCTTGATGATGTAAACCTAAAAGATTTACTACAAAACGTAGAGGTCCCTAAAATAAATAATAAAATAAAAGAAATTTTAGATGCAGAAATTACAAAACAAGAGGTGCTTCAAGCCCTCAAAAATTTTAAGAATGACAAAACACCTGGAACAGATGGCTTTACTGCAGAATTTTTTAAATTCTTTTGGAGGGATATTGATTCTTATATTCTCAAATCTTTTAATTATAGTTATGAAATGGGACAGTTATCTTATAATCAAAAGCTAGGAATTATATCTATTCTCCCAAAAGGCAATAAGCCAAGGGAATCTCTAAAAAACTGGCGACCAATCACCTTATTGAATATTACATATAAACTGCTTTCTAGTGTCTTGGCGAATCGAATGAAACCAACTTTAACGAAAATAATTCATGAAAATCAAAAGGGCTTTCTTGCTGGTAGATACATAGGAGAAAACTCTAGATTATTGTATGACATTATGCACTATTGTAAGGAATATAATAATCCTGGTCTTATTCTTCTGGTCGATTTTGAAAAAGCATTTGATTCTATCTCTTGGAAATTTATTTACAAAGTATTGCATTTTTTTAACTTTGGTGAAAATTTTATAAAGTGGATAAAGATTTTGTTTAAAGAGCCTAAATTATGTGTTATTCAAAATGGTATTTTTTCTGATTTTTTTCATATGGGACGAGGTTGTAGACAAGGGGACCCAATTTCACCATACTTGTTCTTACTTTGCGCAGAAATAATGGGTATAATGATTAGAAATAATAATCTAATTAAGGGAATTGTTATTGAAGATAAGGAATACAAATTATTACAATATGCTGATGACACTGTCTTATTCATGGATGGGTCAGAGGACTCCATCAGGTCAACTTTATCTTTAGTCAACCAGTATTCCAAATTTTCTGGATTGAAACCAAACTATGATAAAACACAATGTATAAAGATTGGATCTACTGCTTATACTGGCAATGATTTATGTGAAAAATACAAAAACCTAATGTGGTCACAGGAACCATTTACAGTCTTAGGTGTTACATATTGCATAGACTTAGATACAAATACTATGTTTGATTTAAATTTTTTGCCAAAAATTGAATTAGTTAAGAAATTAATATCATCATGGTCAAGAAGGATTTTAACTACTGCAGGCCGCATAACAGTAGTAAAGACTTTGCTTATACCCAAATTCAGTCATTTATTGATGACGCTACCAAGCCCACCTAAAGAAAAACTCAAAGAAATTGAGAACTTATTGTTTAATTATATATGGAATAACAAAACAGCAAGGGTAGCTAAAAACATTATATGCCAAAGTTATGAATACAGCGGCATGAGAATGACATGTCTTGACTCTTTTTGTAAAAGTTTAAAAATCACATGGATTCGCAGATATTTTGATAATTCCTGTAGTTCACAATGGAAGCATTTAATAAAGGATTTAATTCCAGATATAAGTTATCTAGCTATATATGGTGTAGATTTTTATAGAAAGTTTAAGAAAGATGTCAAGAATGCTTTTTGGATTGATGTTTTCTTAGCTTTATCAGACTTAAGGCTATGCATTGATAATCTGACATCTGTTTTAAGTCCAGTATGGTATAATCAAGATATATGTATAAACAGCAAAAGTGTCTGTTATAGATCATGGTTAAAAAAGGGTATTCAGTTTGTTTTTGATTTTTACAATACGGACGGAACCTTGCTAGGATATCATGAATTTTGTACAAAATTTGATTTAAAAACACCATTTACATTATTTTTTGGAGTAATTGATTGTATTAGAAAATTACATTTGAATTATGACTATGATAATATTCAAAGAAGTCAACCTTTTTTCCCAAAATTCTTACAATTGATTACAAAAAGCAAACAAGGTGGTAGAGATTTCTATGATGTTTTTATTAATCAGAAGTACAGAAAGCCAAAAAGTGAAATCAAATGGGAAAATATTTTAAACTTAAATGTTGACAACTCTTGGTGGAAAAAACAAAATATTTTGTTTTTTAAGATAACCAATGATATACAATTAAGATGGTTCAATTATAGAATTATACATAGAATCTTAGCAACGAATACATTCTTATGTAAAATTGGCATTACCAATACAAATTTATGTAGTTTTTGTAAGATATATCCAGAAACACTGTGTCATCTTTTCTGGGAATGTGAATTTGTTGAAAATATTTGGGAAAATGCATTGATTTGGTTCAAAGAACAGTTTGGAATAGATATATCTCTAAACAAAGTTGATGTTTTGTTAGGAAAATACTATAAGTATTACAATATATTTAATTTAATAATATGCATAATTAAAAAACATATTTATAGAAGTAGGAGCAAGAATTGTAAACCCTCATTTGAAAGGGTTAAAGAGGAAATTGTTTATTACTTTCAATGTGAGAAACATATTTATAAAAAAAATGGTGACATGGAAAGTTTTAACAAGCGATGGAACCTGATAATGTTTTAAGAAAAAGGATCATTATTTTTTATGCAGTTACAGATGATGTAATACAATTATCTATTGCAAAAGCAAGATTAACGTAAAATTATAGTTGTCTACATATTTTCATATGCATGTGTTTGGATGAATGATGTATAAATGTTAAAGAGAAAAACCTCTCACGAAAGTGTACAAGTTTATATATTTATATATAACTGTATGTAACTTAGTACTTGGTGATCCCAGGGCCCCAACCCTGGCACCAAATATATTGCTTTATATTAAGTGATGGGACAATAAAAGGTTTAAAAAAAAAAAAAAAAAAAATCTTACATATGTAAAAAGTTAGAATGTATCACAATTTTGCAAAAATATTCGGGTTGCTTAACTATATCAATTTTCCTTTGAAATATAATTGTTTAGAAAGTATCTTTTAAAAACGAAATACAGTTTATGAATGGCAGTGACACTAAACAGACACAAAGCATTTAGTTTTCATTCACATTTCTTATGAATATTCCAGTCCGAATTTCCTCTATCATTTTTCAAATTCCTACCCTTTTTTGATTCAATTTTACAAAAAAATGTATGATGATAATCCTAAAACATTTATAGCATTAATCTAGGTATATTGACCTTACTCTGCAGGCATAAAAGTTATATAAGGTCAATGATCAAAATTTGGAGATATGGTGTCTTTTATCATTTTTAAGCATTTTTCAATATTTTTGTAGTGGGTGCCATTCAAATATCTAAACGAAAAAGTGAGATAAAAACAACATAAGACATGTAAATTTATGTTGACTAACAAATATAATCTTAACTTTGAATAATACAGTACTACCAAAATATTTCAGTGAAAACAAAATCCGAAAATTTTAGTCCGAATTTCCTCTGTTTTGCTAAAAGTCCACCTTTGTTTAAGCCTAATTCCATAATATAGTAAAAATATCGAATGGTTTGTAAATAATAATTCATATCATAAATAATTTTAGTATTTAGAACAAATTTTACTCATGACATTGAACTTAAAAGTTTATAACAATCCGAATTTGAGAACTCAAACTATGTGTAAACAACGTCCTTAAGAAGATTCTATATTGATCCAAAATATATCGTTGGTACGACAGCAACAGAAATCATTCCTTTAGTTGAGAAATGAGAGTCTAATGATCCATAACATAACAGGTTGGTGTAGCAATTTATCTTGAGGGGGTATGCGGCCATCTTATACATTTGAGAATAAAAATGTAAGCATTTCGTGAATTTGCTTGCTTCTCCCCTAACGATCCATTACTGTTGTCAAAAGATAAAAAAGCAATAAATATGAGGTTCTACATGTTGTTTTGAATGCAAATTACGCAGAAAAGAACGAAACAATGCCAATTTAATCACTAAGAACAGCTGTTGAATTGCCCAACTGCAATTGTATTTAGAAAGCTTTAAAAAATAAAACAAAAATAAAAAGGGGTTCATTAGTTCTTTCAGCAACCATTTGTTGAAAAAAAAATGAATCTTGCATAATTTAAAGTAACTTTGCCTCAAAATAAGTTGCCTTATTTTCATCGGCATTGGATCTATTTTTGAAGAAAAATCCAATCTATACTTAAAACTCCTGTGTCTATGGAGGTGAATTGACGTTATATTTTCATTGAAAAAAACAAAAATGATGTCAATTTAAACTAATCTTTGTTGAATGTAACAAACATCTCTATACCGATTTCTAGGACTTTTAAAAGTTTTATAAGTATGAATAACACTTCTTTTTTCTCTGAACTATCTTAGGGGAAAAAAGTTAATCGTCTTAAAGAGGTTCGTTCTTCTGTTTTTGGGTAGCCATTTTAGGTCACCTCTGTTCTAGAAATTATGCATCATATAATGATTCTACTGATAAATTCAAATTTTATAATGCCAATAAAACTGTCTTAGATAAAATAGAAATGGAAAAATTACATATTTTACAGAGTTTAGTGTTGGACTATATTTTGTGGCGGAACGCTTTTAAAAAATAATTGAACATTTTTCATAACTCAGTTGTTTTAGAGTACCGAAACTTAAGCTTCCTTATTTTCAGTGCAAACAAAATTTCCAGATAGTTTGTGCGTTAGGATATTTTCATTTTGTTACAAAAAACATAATTTTACAATTTTTCAATATTTCTATCAACACATATAGAGAAATTTAACTGATATTTCATAATATTCAAGGAAAAATGAATCCCAATATTTTGCTTATTTCATGCCATATCTCAAATTTTGCTTAATAGACCCACACCTTTTGTTTTTTTTTCTGAAATTTTAAGATTTTTTCTGACAGTTGAATCATTATTTGAAAAAAAGGTTTGAGACTTTCAAATAATTTCATTACATGTTGAATGGCAATGGATAAAAATAGCGTTTTATCAGTCCAAAAAGGTCAAAATATTAATTAGGTGAAGAAATTGTAACATTTTTCTTTATGATAATTTTAATTCAATTTATTCTAAATAGTATGAATTTGTATTTAATGTCATGGTTCATTCCGATAATAAAATATAAAGGGAAAAGCGATTTATGTGCAATCTGTACTTTCAGTGCAGAAAGGTCATATTAAATACACTGCAGTGCCAAATAAAGCATATAGACCCCAACATTTTGTTTTGAATTTTGGTAAAGCTATTTGTGTAGATTTTTATAAAATACTTCAGAAAAAAACTTTAAGACTTTTGATAGCAGGATCCAACGTCCTTAAATGAAAAATGTACTTTTTTAATGAATATATTAATTGAAAATATCTCGTGATAGTTCTAAGACCCATTTTAGGGATAAATTATCCTGTTGTGAGACAAACCTACAACTTAAAAAGCAAGCTTAGACCTTTTTTTTCTCAATATAAGGTTGTAAAATGAACACAAATAACCGCTTTTAACAATGTCTAAATTTTCAAATCTAAAATTTAGGTCTTCATGTGCGCAGTTCTAAGTGGAAGAATAGGCATTATTCTGTTCTTTGATGCGGAATTTGCATAACAAAAAACATTTAGAACGTCACATTTATTTAATTTTTATCTTTTGACAACAGTTTAGTCAGTTTGGGGCAGAAACAAACAAGCCAGTTCAAGAAATGTGTACATTTGTGTGCTCAAATGTACAAGATGACTACACATTCCCCTTAAACAATTAAGTTATATGGGAA
Organism: Magallana angulata; assembly: GCF_025612915.1. Lineage (NCBI taxonomy): Eukaryota > Metazoa > Mollusca > Bivalvia > Ostreida > Ostreidae > Magallana > Magallana angulata. The sequence continues at coordinate 10,796,442 of NC_069119.1, forward strand.
CTTATGCATAAAAAAAAAAATATTAGCTAGAAACTTGAATATGACTCATAGATTGAATATATGTAGAATACTTTTTTTTTTTTACATTTAACAGCAAGTCTACCCAGTGATACGTATGTAAGGTAATGTGAGAAAAAAAACGAAAACAAATTGTCATTGATAAAAAAAAACCCAAACTGAATATAACTTACACTTATAAATCGCATCGTCGTAATAAGCCGTAGATGGACAACCACTGCTGAATTCACTGCAATCATAATGATTCAGGTAACCAGTTCCCTCCAGTCGTACACATTTATCTGTCAGTTTAATTTAATTTGATCATTCCAGTAAAGTAGAATGGTTTTAAATGAAATAGAATATTATAAAGATTACGGTCCCTCAATCGTAAATAGTTTTAATTTAAAGTTGCACTTTTATTCTTAGTAGGAAAATGTGTCCACAGTCGTTGCCCACAACAAAACGATCATATTTTAGTGATATTACATGATAAAGTTAAAATGTTAGATTCATCGATGGCGACGGCTGTGGATGACTCCTGCACAGTTTAAAGAAAATTGTGGGAAAATACCATGTTTAAGACGTCATAATTACAATTATTGTGAAAGTCTGATCAAGTTTCTATATTTAGATTCTTGATTTCTAGGTCTTCTGTAAATAAATTATACATTTTTTTTTGGGGGGGGGGGGTTATATTTTTAAAAATCATTACAAAACAGGGCAAAATATAAACTGTACCTATTATAACTTATCAAAGTACAATAAAACATACCTGGTCCTAACAGAGATCTTTTGATGTCTGTACAGAATTCTATAAGATTGGACAAGTTTCTATCTGGAGCACACAGGTATCGCGTGTCTCGGGGACAATTCATTCTTATCGCTGCCTCTTCAAACTCACTTATGTTCATGGGGCATTTGTCCACTGGGTATACTTCAAATCGGTAAGAAGTTCTAGCATTCTAGATTTTAAAAATACGAGAAAATTCTCCTTTGAACTCAAAATTAAAGATTATGTTTAAAAAGTCCATCGTTTAGACATACATATATTAGTAAATATTATTATTATCATATACATGTTTCGTACTATATATTTCAATCCTTCCTACACGTAGGTTTATAAACGTTAACACTTGTTTGATGTAAACATATTTTGTCAGCTTTTATATGGCACAATGCATGAGTCAAGATTGAGTTTGCAAAATGACCAAACTATGTACAAGGTGAAAGTCTAATAGTATCTACAAGGATTTCAACAATGATTAATTAAATACATTTCTCTTGCATTGAAACCAATATATTTCATCAAATAATTTCATGTTTTTCTCCTTTTATTGACTTTGATCATGTTCACCTGTTTTGTTATTGGCATTTCAAATGTCATAAATTCGCTGTGCAGATTTTTTTTCTCGGTCTAATACATCGTCATATACATTTAAGATAGGAACGTTTTCTAATGAAAGACAAATGTTAATGAACTACTGTACGGCGGCGTGGAAGGGCCTGATACAAAAAATAATCTTATTTTTTTAAAACACATTAGGACATGTTCGGGCGAATAAGTTATTTGATCGGACAAATTACGATTTGTTCGGACGAATTGGCTATTTGATAGGACGAATTACGATTTGTTCGGACGAATTTATTTCAATTTGTTCGGACGAATAAGTTATTTGTTCGGACGAATTAAGATTTGTTCGGATGAATTAGGATTTGTTCGGACAAATAAGCTATTTGTTCAAACGGTTAAGATATTTGTTCGGACAAATAAGGATTCATCTAGAATTATAACTATTTGTTCGGACGAATAAGTTATATTAGGATATTTGTATATTTTTTGGATGAATTTTTCATGGGTAATTAAAAGGTTGTTGGAAGCTCTCTCTCTCTCTCTCTCTCTCTTTCTCTCTCTCTCTCTGTTATAAAATTTAACTTATTAACACAAAAAAACTTATTTGTCCGAACAAATTGCTAATTCGTCCGTACAAATTGCTAATTCGCCCGAACAAATCGTAGTTCGTCCAAACAAATAACTTTTACGTCCGAACATTTTTTAATTTCTTTCATCTGGCCCTTCCACACCGCTGTACTATATATAAATAAACTACAGCACTCTAACAAAATTAATGATGTTGAGATAAATGTATTTTTAGAGAATTGTTCTTACCGAAGCATCCGTTGGTTGTCCAAATGCATTGAAGATAAGGAACACTTGAAGCAATGCAAACATCATGTTATTTCTCTCTATTTCTGAAAAATAATATCTATTCCTTTATATAAATGTTAAATAATGAACCTTTTGTAAAGCTCGCCAAAACGTGTTATTTTAGTTTAAAAATGAAACACGTCATTGTTTTTAAAGAAAAAAGATATATATTCCGAAAACTAGCGTTGTTGTCCAAACAATGATAAAATTTACACTGTCCACGGCAGTTACCAGACACCATTTTAGTATGTGAGTTTGTTTAGACTAAAAAATGTGTTTGTTAAACATGAAAGTGGTTAATTCATGTCAAATGCTCTTATTTCGGCATGAGATTAATATTTATATTTCAGTAAATATGAAGATTTGTGAATATCTCTCCAAGTATTGCACATTAGTGACATCATAATAAAAAAAGCAACGTTTCGGTCTCTGTAGAATTTTGACAGGCAAATGCTTCATGTGTATTTGGAATATACAAGGAGTGGGAATTACAAGCAGAAAGATACTTAGACAAAAGACGGGTTCCTTCTTCACATTTCAATGCTTAAAGAAAGCCCCTATAGCAAACTACGAGTAAACCCAGAAGAAATCCAGAATACACTCAAAGTAAACCCCAACTAGACACAAATTTCCAAAAGTAATCCCGGAGAAAACCCGTAGTAAATCCCGAAGGTAAACCATTGGGCAAAATGAGTAAACCTTTAAACCATTGACTGGCCATACAAGTGAAAAAAAAAATCAGCTAAAAGCTAAGGATAAAACATACTACAGCATCCCTCATTTTGAACAGAGAATCGAACATGAGTCATCTTATAACCAACATTTATCCTCTAAAAACCAACATGCATCATCTAATCACCAACATGTATCCTTTAATAACCAATATGATTACTCCATAAAGACCTTGTATAATCCAATAACCAACATTTATCATTTAATAACCAACAATTACCATCCAATAACCATCGTGTTTCCTCAAATAACCAAATAGTATTATCCAATAACCAACATGTATAATCCAATTACCATCATATATCATATATCCTCCAATAACCAACTTGTATAATCCAATAACCAACATGTATTATCAAACAACCGACATTTATCATCCAATAACCAACATGTATCACTCAACATGTATCATCCAACAACCACCATGTATCATATATCCTCTAATAACCAACTTGTATAATACAATAACTATCATGTTTGTTTTAATAACCAACTTTTATAATCCAATAACCAACAGGTGTCATCCAATAACATTTATCATACATTAACCTATGCAAAACCATGTAAGCATACATTTTTAGATAAGTTTATTATGAATATTGTTGTTTATTGAACGTGAAACAAAATATTTTTTAACATATCTAAAAGTAAAAGCCTTATTGATTCAAGAGATTCAATCAAGGATTAATTGACTCTCTGAATATCGAAGGTCTTTAATTAAATGGAGTTCAAAAGTATTGTCATCGACCAAAACGATCTTAACATTCGTCTGTAAAACATATAAATAAATGTCAAAAATCCAGTATGAATGTACACCCGCTTGTTTGTTCTAGGACTGTCCTAAACCAAACCAGTGGACGTACTTTTGTACTGAATGTTTGTTTTCGTTTTGTTTGCGATAAGGCATGTGAGGTTACATCAGAGTTGTATCTGTCTTGACATGTATAAATAAGACTTAGTATCATGAAAATGGTTTCTAAATGTCTTAAACAATGAAATGATTATTTCTGTTTAGTTCATGTGATAATGTATTGGATTCATCAATTCATGTTATGCTTGAATGACTAGTAATTCAATTTTTCATAGAACTGAACAATAGCACATGTACACAAAAAGAAGAAATTTATGCGCAATTAAATTTTATAATTACAAAAACTAATGTTTTTTGTTGCAAACATCAACTCTTTATTTAGCTACCTACATAGTCTTGTTTTGCGTAAACACACACATATTCTCGTTTTACGTAAATGTGCAGTTGAATTGCAAACAAAAAGAGGTGATTTAATCTTCAGACAGACGGTTCAGAAAAATCGATATGTCACGTCCTTTGAAAACTTTATTCGTACACTGCTGAACACGTGAACAATGTTATTCGATGCCTTTATCTACACTACTGTATTATCTAGAATTGCTTCTATTTTGAGGTAGATTGTTATCATAACTGGAACACTTCTTACTAAATTTTTGACAATTTGTTTTGTTTGCAATTATGCACTGAAAGTCACATTTGAGTTGAACCTCAGTATATACCTTTGGTATCTTGGAATGGTTTCTAAATACCTAAAATAATAAAATGATGATATCTGGACAATTCATGTGATTTCAGGGAACACACTTTTTCTTGTTGAAACATCTTGCACGCACGGGTCAAAGTCTTGTAGTTTTAAAATGGAACACGTCCGCCATGTATCATCCAATAACCATCATATATCCTCCAGTATTCAACATGTATCATACAATGACCAACATTATCATCCATTAACCTATCCAAAACCATGTAACTATACATTGTTAAATATGTTTTTTTATGAATATTATTGTTTATTGAACGTGAAACAAAATATTTTTTAGCATATCTAAAAGCGAAAGCTTTATTGATTCAAGAGATTCAATCAAGGATAAACTGACTTTCTAAATATCGAAGGTCTTTAATTAAATGGAGTTCAAAAGTTATGTTATCGACCAAAACGATCTTAACATTCGTCTGTAAAACATATAAATAAATGTCAAAAATCCAGTATGAATGTACACCCGCTTGTTTGTTCTAGGACTGTCCTAAACCAAACCAGCGGACGTTCTTTTGTACTGGATTTTTGTTTTCGTTTTGTTTGCGATAAGGCATGTGGGGTTACATCAGAGTTGTATCTGTCTCGACATGTATAAATAAGACTTAGTATCATGAAAATGGTTTCTAAATGTCTTAAACATTGAAATGATTATTTCTGTTTGGTTCATGTAATAATGTATCGGATTCATCAAACCTTGTTATGTATGAATGACTAGTAATTCAATCATTCACAGAACTGAACAAAAGCACATGTACACAAAAAAATAAGAAATATATGCGAAATTAAGTTTTAAAATTACAAAAGCTAATGATTTTTGTGGCAAATATCAACACTTAATTCAGCTTTCTACATAGTCTCGTTCTGCGTAAATGTGCAGTTGAATTGCAAAATTCTACTAGGAATTCAATCATTCACAGAACTGAACAAAAGCCAATATGCACAAAAATAACAAATATATGCAAAATTATATTTTATAATTACCAAAAATTAAGATTTTTGTCCAAAGCATCAACATTTCATTTCGCTACCCACATATTCTTTCACGTCTTTTGACAACTTTATTTGTACACTGCTGAATTCGTGAACATTGTTATTCGATGCCTTTATCTACACCACCGTACGAGTTATGACTGCTTTTTATTTTCAGGTAGATTTCATCATAACTGGAAGACTTAGAATAATAATACGGGTGTACGTTTGTACTAAATTTTTACCAATTTGTTTTGTTTGCAATTGTGCATTGAAGGTCACATTTGAGTTGTGTCTCAATTTATGTGATTTCAGAGAACATACTTTTTCCAGTTGAAACATCGTTCATGCACGGGTCAAAGTCTAGTAGTTTTAAAATGGAACACGTCTTTCTTTTTTTTTTATATAATTTATTGTTGTTGTTCCACACATACTAGTACTTATGTTGACAATAATCAATTCAGTTTTTATAAATTTTATACACATGCATACTCACTCACACACAAGTATATTTACATACATTTTTCAATATTAGTGGTAAATGGTTACTTTGCTTCAGCATATTTTTCTACATGATATTTTAATCTTAAATGACTGAGTAATCCAAGAAAATTTGGCATTTTATTTTGCATTAAGAATATAAAAATATATTGTTTAACATATAGAATTATGAAGTTGATAACCCTGTTAGTGTTTGACAATGGTAGCTCACCAAGAATAACATTTGAAACATTAAAACCAACTCTTTCAGAAGTCTTTCTGTATAAATGTAGACTTAAATCACTCCAGAGTGTTTGTACTTTATCACAAACAATGAAAACATGTATTATTGTTTCAACATTTCCATACAAAAACCACAACAATCAGAAGTTTTAATGTTAATTTTCTTAAGGTATTTTCAAACAGGAACAATTCTATACAAGATTCGAAATTGTAACCACTGGGCAGAAGAATCACTAGTGGTTTTATAACAAATTTTAAAAACATCTTGCATTGATATTGTGTCTTCTCCATAAAGGCATAAGCTCTGCCTCCCACTTGCTGATTGAGGTTGGAATAGCCTAATTTTTATTCAAAAAATTATAAAAGATTTTTGAACATTTTTCAGAAGATATGAGAGGTTAAAAAAATAAAGGTACATATGGATTAGGAAGTCTTTTTAAAGAACAATGGTTTCAAATATTTTGAAATAGCTGAAACAATACTATTGTATTGCATCACACATCTGTCAGATAGATTGTATGTGTTTTTAAGAACTCCAAAGTCTAAAAGATTACAATCATCATCAAAAAAATCTTGCACAACCTTTACTCCCTTTTCATACCAGGATTTAAAAAACACTGGTTTGTTGTTAACTTTTATATTAGAGTTATACCACACTGGAATATAATGAAATTTGTTTTTAAAATTCGGAGAGTAAGTCAAAGATTTCATATAACATGAAGCAATCAAAACATCTTTCCAAAAGGCGTTATTTTCTTTTAACAAACAATCAAACACAAAACTATCTCCAAAATCATACAATTTCTGTAAAATATCATCTCCATTGAGAGCATAGAAAATATCCATCCATGGTTTATGTGAACAAGTTAACCTTTTAATCCATGTACATTTGAGAGATGTAATAAAACTTCTAACATCTACCATTTTCATACCACCTGACAAGTAGTCTTGTGTTATAAGAGAGAGAGAGACCTTCATCAAATTCAGCAAAGTCTGACAGAAATAAGAGAGTCCGTGGTGAAAAAATCGGATGCCAAGATCTTGGTTTCGGAAATATTGTTAGAATTGAAAAATGAATTAAAAAAGTGAAATAAAACAAGAAATTGTCGATGAAATGAAAAAAGATTTTGAAGAAAGTATCAAAAACAAAGTCAAGAAAGAGTTTGAAAATAAAATCGACGAAAAGTGTAAAGAGTTCGAAACACAAACAAAAGAAATATCTGAGGGTTTTAATCTCGATTTCGACACTCTGAGAGAAAAATCCCAAGCCAGTGAACTGAGATCTCTCAACGACAAGCTCAAACAATGCGAATCTGCGGCACAATCAGCAATGACACTCGCCAATCAAAATCAACAATACTCGCAGAAAGCCAATATTAAATTTCTAAATTGGGCCGAGGAGAAAAACGAAAACCTCAGGTGTAAATTGTGTACAATTCTCAAGGAGGCAGTGAAAATGAACCTTGACCCCTCGGATGTTCTTGCGATTCATCGGATTCCTGGGGGAGATGGGAAAGGACCACGCCCTGTGATCGCCAAATTCCGTAACACGGAGGTCAAGATCGCGGTCATTAAAAATCGATCGAATGACAAACTCAAAAAATGTTTTACCATGCATGACCACCTAACATATTTCAACGCAAAACTTTTGCGCAATCTTAATGGTGACCCTCGAATCCAGTCTGCCTGGTACTACAATGGCAAGATTTTTGCGCTGGACGACAACGTCATTCTTTTTAAAGAAAAATGATATCGATTTCAAAAACTAGCTTATAGAGTTGTTCACCAAAAAATGAATACACTGTTAAAGTAAAAAAAAATTATAAATGAGAACGAAACAATTATTGTTTCAGTTTAAAAAAAATGTAATAGGAATATAACATAATTGAAAAAAAAACTCGATCGAAAAACAATATGGAAATTATAATAATCACTTTATCAATCATATAAGAATATCGCATTTGTTGTTGTATCATGTGGATTTATTATGAGAGTATAAAGTTTTACGGATTCATAGGCAGCTTTTATTAGTTTTATATGTTCAGTTTAAAATCTTTGTGATCAGACATCGACGAAATATGAAACGTGAAAAGAAAACACAACTAACGTCCGTAACTTGAAAATTATTTTCGTATTTCTATATGTTTTTTTTCGTTAAAAAAATAAACACTTCTGTTAGTAAACTTTAGAAGCCATAAATAATTAAACGTTGTAAGTTTAAGCTGTATTGTGTAACGTAAAATGTCCTCAGTAACTGCATAGTTATACTTTTTCCGAATCGTCAATGTGTGGGTGCAGATAGCACCATGTCAGAACCTGGATCCAGCATGTGCTTGAAATACATCACGGAGCAAAAAATACTACATATACAAGTCAATGGAGATGTAGGGCGGTGATTTTTATCTAGCAGAGAAATTCTACCAAAAAATACAGAACTAATGGACATAGTGTGAAAAATCTTACGAAACGTATGTAAACACACTTCAATTTAAAGGGTATGGTCACAATTTTGGTCAATTTTTTCCTGTTTTTATTTTTCACAATGCCTTAGAAAAGCATTTCAATGAACAAATGAAATTGGAGAGTCAGTAGTGAAGTTATAAGCAAGATACAGGGCACTCAATTCTTTGTCATGTAAACAAGGCTTGTGTCCCGTTTTTGGTTACATTAGTTCAATACACCAGTATAGTTCTTTTTCAAGCTGTGGTTTTCATTTAATAAACAAGTTTGTGATTTAATTTCATTTATTACCTGCGCCGATACCATATAATCAGACAATATGATATGTTAGAAACGCACATCACGTGACAACGATATGCATATGACGTCACAAAAATGCATCAAGTATTATGATTGACATCGTTGTCAGTATATGATATAAAAATTTTAAGAAATACTTCCGGTCAAGCTATTTTTTTTAGTTGATATGAAAAAAAACTGTTTTACAGCTGTATTTTTGCTCTGGGACACCTTAAAACTGCTATATGCAGGCCTATTTAAAATGCCTTACTGAAGCATTGTAAACTTTGATAGATGAAATTCTAAATTCTGAGTTCAGTGTGTTACGTCAGTCCAGCAAATTGTAAACAACGTTAACATAACTCAAACATACAACGTAGTGTAACTTACTAGTGTACACAGCATCGCTAACATTCAAAATACTTAAGCTAATTTTATGCTACGATTAGGTAGCAAGGGACGACGCATATATGAGATAACGAAAACAATAAGATTAAAAGTTGGAATAAATGACAGATTTGAATTCTGTACAAGAACAGGCAAATGAAACTTTATACACAATTACAGAGGTTCAACAGAAAAAAAAAATTGAACAAGAGATGGCAATGTTAAGAGACTTCGTCGTTCGGCTAGTATCCGAAGTAAACACCCAAAATTCTCAGATCCTAGAATTACAATCAAGACCGGGGAAAAACAATGTTATAGTAAACAAAGCAGAAGAGAGGTCTCCCGAAAAAAACAATCCTGCGAAACCATCATTGATTTTAAAAAATGTATTTATACAAGGCATGGGAATGGACGAAACTATTGTGAATAGTCTACCGATCGACAAACTGCAAGAATGGGAAGCTTTGATTCACGCAGAAAATTCCCCAGACCTAATTTGATTCATTTTGCCGACAGATAAAGTAAGGATACAGTTATGAAAACCATAAAAGTTCTGAAGCAAAACAAATCAAGTGTATGTGTTGCACAGCAACTTCCTGAAGAAATGCGCGAAGGAAGGAAACAGCTTTATACCATACAACAACAGTATGCAGAGCGCAACATAGACACCAGAATAAAAGAAGACAAATTAGTTTTCACCCAGAGTAACTCGGTATATAGAGACAAACTTGGACCTAGACCCATCGACGACGAAATAATTACAAGGGAAGAGGTAAAGAAGTGTTCAGTACAGGCAACTCCAATAACGATATCGGGAACCGCTTCACCGGTCACGCCACCGCCGCCGTATCGTTTAAGCAGGTCAAACGATTATTGGTCGAAGACTGGAATGAGTACTAAGTGCTACCCCTACGTGTTCGCCAACAGATTGGAAGGACCATATGGCGCGATTAACGAAGGTTCGAACGATGATGGGGACCACGGAGCAAGTTGATTAAGAATATTGTTCGAAAATTGAACGAAATTATATACGAGTTAGCGGTAGTATCGAGATGGTACAGTGGAAACAAAATTGAACCCTTTCGTTTCTCTCTCATATGCGATGTTTGACTTAATACTGCGAAAAACTTGCTCAACAAAGGTTGAATATAACCTGAAACGTGATACGTTCAATGTTTTTGCCCCTATGTATAGCGTTAAATCATTCCAAGTTGAACGGTTAATTTATCTTAAACTTTATATTTACATGTTGAATCTTTATAAAAAGGTAATTTCTTAGTGCACGGAAACTTCAACAGATTCCTATAAATGAATTGTAGGTTCTGTGGAAGGTAACTTTCCTTATATTGTTTCTTTTTCACACGAAACATGGTGAGGGGCTGTATGAATCTCTTAGATGTCATTTTTTTTCTCGTTCTCCTGTACATGTTTTTCATCCAAGAAATCACAAATTTCTGCTGTAATTATCCTGAGTTTAGTTCTACACGAAAGAAGCATTTTCAAAAAAGGAATCTTGCAGTGAGTTGAATAATATATTTTTTTTTTATTTTAGACGAGTGATCATGCTTATGGCATCACCTTCACTTTAACTCAGTCTAGTCGTTATGTCATGATATTTTATTCCAAATTTATTACTATGATACAAGTCTATATATCAATATCTTTGGTTATTCTCTACGCCAATTTCTCACCAAGACATGCCTGCACATTACATAGTTCCATAGTACTTTACTTTAGTTTATATCTTCTTCTTCTTTATCTACCACGGTGGGCCAATGATAATAGTTAAATTTAATGGACAACAAAACACTTGAGGAAAATAAGTTAAAAGTATTAACAGTAAGCTGCCAAAGGTTCAATGATTTTACTACAATATCTTGTACAAGATACACGGTTTAATGAAATAGAAAAAATATTAACACAATCACAATGGAGATCAAAGCTTTGATTTAATTCTTACAAAATAAATTCAACAGGGTTAGCATTTCTCTTAAAATATAAGGAACATAATATACATAAAGACGATAGTGGCAATTTTCTTATACCAGATACCATTATTGAAAATATGAACCTTTTACTTGAAAATATATGTAGCCCAAATTTAGATACACCCAATTTCTATTCCGAAATAATAGGAAGGAATGACTCTTGTCCTAATACCAAGCATGTTTTAATTTTAGGTGTTTTAATTTAGTAATGTATAAAGATTCAGACTCTATGAACTATAAGAACTTGAACAACCCAAAATCGAAAATTAAAGTTTTGAAATTAATAGTGACATTTGATAGAGACAAATACAGTGGGATCTCAGATATCTGGACGCCAGATAACCGGACGCTTCAGTTCACGGAAGATTTTATTTGAGAACAGACTTTTTATGCGTTATTTTGTCTCATTTATCCGGAATTCCGCGTTCCGGATCCGGACGGTATGTTTTTACTACAAAACACTGATTTACTACTAATCTTGCTTCATTTAACCGGACAGTACGAAAGATTACCCCTGTCAATTAAGTTTCACACCTTTTTTACGTGCTAGACCCTCATGAGTAGCTTGTACAAACACACTGACTTCCCAAATCACTTTCAAAAATTGGAAACAACAGTGTATCACACACATATTACACTTGGACACAAAGAATTTGGCTAGATTCGGTTATCATTATTGTTCGGTTAATATTTCATGACAAAATAATATAATGAAGCAGAGTTCTTTATATCTGTAATCGTTCATATCAACAGACAACTCTAGTATGTGTTGCTATATGGTATGGAAGTCAAAAAAGCCTAGTATCAACACTGGGAGCCATTGTATAAAATTACATAATCATTCATGACAACAATAGACATATTTCAAATATCCGGACGCTTCACCTATCCGGACGATTGGACTTGGGAACGAAAGCGTCCGGATAACTGAGGCTCCACTGTAGACATATTTAGCTTAACTAACCCAAATCTAAAGATGGAGGAGAGAAAAGCCATATAAAACAAGCCAGGTTAAATTTTTATAACATCTGAAACACTGCGTACCACAAATTAAATATGAAAATAGTTTTCGTTAAGACCATTCTCCAGTAATGAGTAAAAAGCAAATGAATTTATTAACAGGAAAAAATGTTGATAATTCCCTATTTGTTAAAATGACATACATAAACTCTATAAAAAAGAAACTTGTGGAGTACAAAGACAATATGTTTGCCCTGAATAGAACTTGGAAAACTTGGAAAACTTAGCTTACATGTATATTAGAAATGATATTCAATTGTACACGATTACCGTCATGGAGGTCTCAAAATGATTGATTATGGGGATTTAATTACTACACTCATATCTAATAGAATAAAAAGACTTTTCATGGCTGATACCATACCAATTAAATGAGCCAATTTTAAACTTTTTCTCAAAAAATGGTTGTAGAGAGGACATCGATGACCCCTTCATATTTTTTCAGAATTTTGAATCTTCAAAACAAGAACTTTTTGTTCTTGTTTTACAGTACCACTTTTTAAAAATGGCAATTCTGCTCATTCTGCAAATCCTAGCAAATTATAAGATTGATGAGATTGTCTCCAAATCATTTAAATCATTTAAATCAAAGTAATTTAATAAAAACGCTAACCTGCCTTATGCTTTAGTATTTCATTATCAGCAATTTTGTAATAGTTTTTTGAAAAAAAATTAACATTGTCCAAGACAATTTTCCGCCACCATTTTAATATGTGAATTGGTTTGGACAAACAGATGTGTATGTTAAAAATGAAAGTGGTTAATACATGTCAAATGTTTTAATTTCCGCAGAGATTAATGTCAATATTTCAGTAATTATGATGATGTGTGAATATCACTTCAAGTACTGTACATTAGTGACGTCATAATTTAAAAAAGCAACATTTCGGTCTCTGTAGAATTGGCCAGACAAATGCTACACGTGTATTTGGAATACATAAAAGGGGCGGGAATTACTAGAGTAAGATACTTAGATGTGATTCTTCTTCACATTTCAATGTTTTAAGAGGACCCTTAGAGCAAACCACGAATAAACCTAATAAATCCAGAACAGACTCAAAGTTAACCCTAGCTAGACACAAATTTTCATAAGGTTATCCCGGAGAAAACCCAAGTAAACCCCGAAAGTAAAACCCTGCTCACAAGGAGTAAACTTTTAAACCCTTTGACTGGCCTTTAAAAAAATCAGTTGAAAGCTAAAGACAAAATATGCTACAGTACCCCTCATCTGAAAGGGTTATTAACATGCATCATCTAATAACCAACATTTATCCTCCAATAATCAACATGTACATTTATCACCCAACATGTGTCATCCAATAACTATCATATATCATCCAATACCCAACATGTATCATCCAATAACCATGATATATCATCCGATAACCAACATGTATCCTCCAATAACCATCATATTTCACGTGTTCTAGTCAAACCGATGTGTATTGTCTCAAATGTTAATATCTAAGATATCGGCTGTCCATGACCTTTCTAGCACATTTTCACTGCGTGTTTTTATATAAAATATATATAAAGTGTAGTAGTAGAAATCGTATAAAATTGCCTTTAAAATATTAGAAATATGATTAGAAATATTTTAAAAATAAGTGAAGAGAACGTGTATTTAAAATCCAAAGAAAAATTCTGTGTCTGCATGTGATTCCTTTCATAGATACACATGCAAACAGTACTAACAAAACCGTTGGGGTTACACGGAGCCACCGTCAAAATGACCTAGATCGTCTCTCTATAGGAGAGATAATCTTTAAAAATACTGGGCTGTTAGTAGAATAGAAAGCAAGTACGAGTTATCGTCAATGTTGAAGGATAACCTCCTCGGTCTCGAAATGTTGTTTGAAATATAAACGCCGAGGCGTTATCCTAGACTTTTATATTTCTCAACTGTACAGTTTTCGACCTAGGAGGTTATTCTGCAACATTCACGAAAACTCGTTCCTTATTTGTCTTAAATAACCAACATGTATCATCTAATAACCAACATGTATCATCTAATAACCAACATGTATCATCTAATAAACAACGTGTATCATCCAATAACCATTATATATCATATAATTTCCAATAACCAACTTGAATAATCCAATTACCAACATGTGTTATCTCATAACCATCATGTATCACCCAACATGTGTCATCCAATTATCATCATATATCCTCAAATAACCAGCATATATCACCCAACATGTATCATCCAATAACCATCATATATCCTCCAGTATTCAACATGTATCATACAATTACCAACATTATCATCCATTAACCTATCCAAAACCATGTAACCATACATTGTTTAATATGTTTATTATAAATATTGTCGTTTATTGAACGTGAAACAAAATATTTTTTAACATATCTAAAAAGTGAAACCCTCATTGATTCAAGAGATTCAATCAAGGACTAACTAACTTTCTGATTATCAAGGGTCTTTGATTAAATGGAGATCAAAAGTGATGTCATCGACCAAAATATTTTTTTTTAGAAATTCGCCTGTAGAACATACATATCTTTGTCAAAAAATCTAGGATGAATGTACACCGCTTGTTAGCTCTAGGACTGTCCTAAACAAAACCAGCGGGCGTACTTTCGTACTGGATTTTTGTTTTGTTTGCGATAAGGTATGTGGGGTTAAATCAGAGTTGTATTTGTCTCGACATGTATAAAAAAGACTTAGTATCATTAAAATTGTTTCTAAACATCTCAAATAATGAAATGTTTAATCTGTTTAGTTCATGTAATAATGTATTGGAATCATCAAATCATGTAATGCATTAATGACTTGAAGTTCAATCATACACAGAACTGAACAATATCACATATACAAAAAAACCCCAAATATATGCAAAATTAAATAAAAAACAAACATCAACACTTCATTCCGCTACCCTGAGAGTCTCGCTCTGCGTAAATGTGCAGTTGAATTGCAAACAAAAAGAAGTGGAAAATAGCAAATCATTTAAACTTCAGGCAGACGATTCAGAAAAATCAATATATCTGTTGACATCTTTATTTGTATTGCACACTGCTGAACACGTGGACAGCTCAGTCGCTCGCAATGCTCATTTACACCACCATGTTATGTACATGTATTCACTGCTCCTAGTTTCAGGTAGATTTCATTATTGCTAGAACCCCTAAAGCAATAATACGGGTGTACTTTCGTAATGTTTTTTTTTAATCGTTTTGTATGCGATTACGCACTGAAGGTCACATCAGAGTTGTGTTTGTCTCAACATGTATAAACAAGACTTAGTATCATGAACATGGTTTCTAAATATCTCAAATAACGAAATAATTATCTCTGTTTAGTTCATGTGATAATGTATTGGCATCGTCAAATCATTGTTAACAGCTGAATAGAAGTTCAATCATTTACAGAACTGGACAACAGCACATGTACACAAAAAAATGAAATACGTATATGCAAATAAAATGTCATAATTACCAAAACTACAGATTTGTGTCCAAAGCATCAACACTTTATTCCGCTGCCCATATACTCTCTACGTAAATGTGCAGTTGAATTGCAAACAAAAAGGAGTGATTTAAAGTTCAGGAAGACAGTTCAGAAAAATCGATATGTCACGTCTGTTGACAACTTTATTCGTTCACTGCTGAACACGTGAACATTGTTGTTTGATGCGTCTACCTAAACCACCTTGTCATGTATGACTGCGTCTATTTTCAGGTAGATGTTATCATAACTGGAACACCTAATGTAATAATAGGGTGTACGTTCGTAATGAATTTTTGAAAAAAAAATATTTTGTTTGCAATTA
Source organism: Magallana angulata (assembly GCF_025612915.1). Classification (NCBI taxonomy): domain Eukaryota; kingdom Metazoa; phylum Mollusca; class Bivalvia; order Ostreida; family Ostreidae; genus Magallana; species Magallana angulata. The sequence goes on from NC_069119.1 coordinate 10,812,571, forward strand.
CGCATTGAAGGTCACATTTGAATGGTGCCTCGATATGTGTAAACAAGACTTAGTATCTTAGAATGGTTTCTAAATACTAAAACAATATCAAAAAGAATGAAAAGATGATCTCTGTTCAGTTCATGTGATTTCAGGGAATACACTTTTTCTAGTTGAAATATCTTGATTGTTTTCAGAGATAGGCATAAAAAAAACTTGAGAGTTTATTGATCGATCATAATCTAAAAAAAAAAAAATTGACAATCAAGCCTAATTTGTTTTCTGGCTTACGGCCATCTTATTACTGGCTAATCTTTACGGCAAAGAGTTCATTCTTAACAAGGGTGACACATAATAGTTCTCTTCAAATGGTGTAAAGTTTACTTTTAGTGGTTAGGTATAAATATCTTTAGTAATATTTTTTTTTTCAAATGTAAATTATCGTTTTCGTCATTTTTACCAATATAAATTAATTTCATTCATTTTGAATGATCTTGAAACCTAACATGAATGAATAAATGAACGAATGAATGAATGAATGAATGAATAAATGAATGAATGAATGGACGAATGAATGGCAACAACACGATGTTTAAGTCAAGTTTAGAATGAAGGGCAGACAACTCTAACCTTATGACATGTTTCGCACCAGTTCATAGTGCGTAGGAGTACAAGGTTTACTGATATTCGAGTACATGGTGAATTAAAGAGTTTTTGCGTCATTATATTCGTAAATTAAAAAAATATATTATAAAACAATTTAATGTATATAAGGAAAAAGAAATGCACGGTGTGTTCCGTGTTTTGAATGGTGACAGAAGAGATTATTTTTGTTTTAGTTTGTGATGTAGTCACGTGATGTCTGGGCAATAGCGTATCTGGCCGATCATCGCATCGACGTTTTTTGAGAAAAATTGCACAAAAAAAATGTAAAGGTGTCCAAGTAGCGTAGTGGACAAAGCACTCGCTTCCACCGCTGCGACCCGAGTTCGATCCCCGTGATCGACAGTTGTTGTATGTGATAGGGTATAACAGTCACCCGCTTGGACACGTAGGTTCTCTCCAGATACTTCGACTTCTTCCCACACCAATGACCCCCTCGCGCTAACATTCGTACCAACGAGAGACATTAATATACATGTAAGTTGTAGAACGTGCTTATCAATCGTTGTAAAATAAATGAAGTTAAAAAAAAAAGAAGAACATGTAGAAGCTTGATCACAAGGTCGTGAATAGCATTTCAATGACGTATCCAATGGTGATGCACAGCCCTCAGGAAAACAAAGCTTGTTCGGAATCCAAACAATCACATTCGCATAATGTGCTTACCGCAGATTCAAAATAGAAATCGTCCAAGTACAGTTCAGTCGACGTTTAGACGAACCAGGATTGTGCTTCGAATGTTAATACCGGTGTTGCTGCAGAGAAGGATTCTTCAAACTCCTTCAAACGATAAACTTTTGTTCGCAAAAAGCATACATCCTCGGATTGTGTGGTTCTTGCCAATATCAAGGCACGTGATCCTACCTTCGAAAGGGTTAAAGGGGATATCGTTAGCTGGTGCCAATGTTTTTATCATCTTCCTTTTAGCAAATCACTCTGCACGACGATACCCAACACTCGTTATCCGTGTGAATATCGACAGAAACGATTATAATAAATCTTTAGAGTCCGATTTCCGGGCAGATACAATATCAGCCATGAGACTGGGCTGTAAGAAATGAAACCACGAATAGATAAAATGGCTTCGTCATCCTCTTATCTACCAATTTTAATATACACCACACGTATGAGATCAATATATATATATATATATATATATATATATATATATTATATATATATATATATATATATATATATATATATATATATATATATATATATATATATATAAATATATATATATATATATATATATATATATATATATATATATATATAAAGCACAGATACATTCACCTTATTGGAGCTCCAACTCCGCCCCGGCCGGGGCTTGAACTCACGACCTCTGGAACCCATTCTCTTATCCGCGCTAACCAATGGGCCATCTAGGCAAGACAAAAATCTTGCTTTCGATGACAGAGGGAAACTAGCGCGCTGGTCGCTCACTACACGGTCGTTTGAGATACAGCTGCATTCCACCTGTATCTCCAAAAAGGTGAATTTCTCTGTGCTTTATGTATATCTTTATCATTCACTATGGGCAGGTGTCGCCTGTGTTGTTTAAAAGACTCTCAGAATTGTTGGTGACGTCGGCGCTAGATATGCATTAGTCCAACTCTAAAAATATAAAACAGTAAATCCCCCCCCCTAAAAAATAACCCAGATGAGTATTTAACATCATGATAAAGTAGCTTTTGCATAGACATGTGATAAACTATATCAAAAATATCAAGAAGAATATTTTTTTTTGTCTTTAACGGCGTGAACATTTGGGAACTATAATAATTCAAAAACAGCTCACTTCCTCTGATATAAAATAGGGACTTAATCCTTAGAAATTAATACATGGTGTGTAATAAAAAGAAAAAAAAACAAAATTGTCCATGACAAAATGACAATAACAAACTGTCAACAATCTTAAAAATCCATAAAACGACATACAAATTCAAAGCAAAGCAACATGGATCTCTAAAAAGATAGAGGTAGGATCAAGTGCCATGGAGATGTGAGCATCCTCTGCTGACCGGTCACACCCGCCGTGTGCTCTTTGTCATAATCTGGGAAAAAAACGGAAAAGTCCGAAGACAATTAGGTGATAATTTATGGTCTACATGTAACAATTAGTATGAGAAACGTCAGTCAGCATGCGACCTAGCAGAAGAGTGTATTTGCTGACAAGGTCGTTGTATCGACCATAGAACTTACGAAAAGATGACTTCAAACGAGACTGTTGATAGTCCTGTTTAATCAACTTGTTTGTCAGTAGTTTGCCTCGCCTAAGCAACTGTTCATACGAATAGCATGCCCTTGTGTATCGAATTAACGGAGAGACAAAACCACCATAAGCAGGTGATGAAGGTACATATATTGCTACATAAGTAAGACAAGTTGACAATAGAAAAAATTGAAGTCATCGTTTTTATCATAAAGTTTTGTTGTTAGGTTACCATCAATGTCCATTTCCAGTAAAAGATCCAATATGAAACAGATGACGCAGACTGAGTGGTATATTTAATTCAAGTTCACTGGGATATATCGAGTCGACGTAAGTATGGAAATAAAACTTGTTAATTGATAAAAAAATACGTCGTCAATATACCTGAATGTTGAGCTGAAGGCCACAGCCAGTTATTTATTTTTTTCACGTATTAGTTTTTGAAAAATTGTTAAATGAATATATGTAATTTTAAAGAGGTTAACTTAACGCTTTGTGTAATGTAATCAAAACTATACTGGCACTGTACCAGTTATTGGCTATAATTTTACGTTTTCTTTTCGTGTTTCCTTATTTATTGATATACTGGATTAAAACTTTTCATACTTTAAATTCTGAACTCTTTATTTATCCATCGGTTAGATTACATCATCGTTTAGAACCCAAAACATATTGTTTCTGTGCTTTTTAGCACGCCCCGAATTTGCCGAGGTTTTATGATTTACTGTACCAGTTATCGGCTTCGTGATAATAACATAGTAAAATCCTTGTACATGTTGATTTTATATTCTGCAATGTGTAAATTGAATGATGTCCCTTGCGGGGTCAGCCTATAGGTCGAAGGGGTTATTATACATAAACAAAACTCATATAATTATTTGTTTATTATCATACGGTAATACACAAAATCTTACACTAATCAATACATAATTATACAATCATGCGTTCAACTGCGCCATGAATCTCTCGGAATATAGTGAGTTCCTTTTGTTTATAAATTTAATATGTAATAATAGTATATGCCAAATCAAAGAAGGGGTATAATTACTTATCACAAAGAGGTCATATTCTATTTTTAACTTATTATGTCACTTCCCCCACAGCTGAAAGAGCAAAGATGTAATTCAGCGGTAAACAATGATCGTTAAAGCTCATGTTTAAAACATATTGAAGAAAGTTTTCAAGCAAACTAACTTTTCTTTATTCGAAACAGACGACTGAATTAAAAAATCTCGGATATTTGCGTGCTATAAACCCGAACCCACAGTTTAGCCGATATCTGGTCTTAGCCAATAACTGGTACAGTACCAGTAGTATACGCGACCGGAAGCTTAGCCAAAGTGCTACACAAAGTGAATCGAAGTATTGCGTGTACTGAAAGATGTGCCAATAGGATAAAGGTATTAATACTATATAAAATACTATATAAAAATTATGTTATCACACCTTTGAACAAGCATGACTATTTATCTATTATAAAGATATATATTGTTCCTTACTCTATTAAATAAAGCTTTTTTGAACAGTTTGGATCTGGGTAAAAAGTCATTTTATTACATACATAGTCAAAAATACAGGTGTTTTGCATATGTGATACAGATGACATCACAAAACTCGTATGGGCCTCCGGGGCTGATACAGGTTATCAGTCCTAGGGCTGATACGGATCCGTATCACACCCCTTGCAGAAATCCTCTGCCTTTTTTTTTTCGTTTTTCGGCATTTGTGCATGTTTACAGACGAAAAGTTACCGTCCACATTTTTAAGTGCAGTTGAAAACTTCAAATGCTAGTAAATGTTTAAGAGAAGTTAATTTTACAAACTGAGGAAATTCCGGTTCTGTAGCTACATGTTTGGTAAAACAATAAGTCCTCTTTTTTTCTATTTAATATATGCACAGACTACTTTCAATTAATTCTTTAAATAAATTTGTTCAAGTTGATGTTTTTTTGTTTGTTGTTGGTTTTTTTTCAATTTATAACTAAGTATGTAAAAAATAAAATAATAGATACCCTTTTTCCATGTCACAGCCTGTATCAGCCCCCGATCAATATCATCACTTCGGCCCTTGGGCTGATACTGGCTGTGATATGGAAAGGGTATGCATTATTCTCTATCTATTTAATGACAACAATTTACTGGATCAGTAGTTTGAAAGAAAAATATTTTAGGAGAAGTACATGTAATTTTGTACACTTTGCGTCATACAAGGACGTCGCCCTCTGGTTCTGTATGCTTTAAAATAAGGTTCCTAATGGAAATATTTGTGATATTGTGATAACAATATGCATACCCGACGATGCATGCCATATTTCATCCTTAAAATCCTATAATTTCTTAACTAAACAAATGTGTGATCTTGAGTTGACATTACCGTTATCATCCTACATTTTTATAAACATGCAATTGTATTTGTTGTTGCGCGCTTTTCAAAGGGGATGAAACCTATGAACGGTGAAAGTTTTACTCTTATACCATAACTTCTGGTAATTTTTTTTTACGAAAAATCGCAAACATTTTATGATAGCTATATGATTGGATCCCCTAGCTTTTATACATGTTAACCGATTATTTGATTAATTTCAAATGCAGTCCTTTACTCGGTAATATATGATTTCAAACCTGATAAATAACTGATTTTTTATTTTATCAAAAAATCGCAAAAAACATATTGATGGAAGAGGTATCATAACGCCTCCAGTACTGTTTTATAAAATTCGACTTGGGGTTATTTGGAGTGTTTTGATATTTAATTTATTGGGATCCTCGAGATCTTTGTTCTAACATGCCCACACCTGGCGTATGCCCTAGCCAAGGTGTTTCCGGAATGTCTCCTCCTCTACCTGGGGAGTAGCCCGTGTCCCGGTCTGTATAAAAAGAGGAGGCAGAACGACAGCTTCCAGATGACTACTCTTTTATTTAGATATAACAATTTAATATTACATTTTACATGTAACAATAAATATCAATATCAATTACAATGAAATATATCAACATTAATACTCATTACAAAAATATCTGAAAATAAAATATAAGTTAAACCCTCTGAATCTATTAACTTCATTTTTGAGAATGCGCACAAGCGTTATAAATTATCTTACCTGTATAAAAAGAGGAGGCAAAAAGGCAGCTTGCAGATGACTACTGGAAAGCCATGTTTCCCGCATCCCCATCTTATATACGCACGGATACTGGGCTACAACATTCTCTTCCTAATAAGTAAATGCGATCAAGTGCATACTAATGATCTGACACACCATGGTCAGTAGTAGCGTTTTATTTAGATTTCTGACCCGGCGTCGACAGGCTCATCACTGGACTTAACACATTTCTCCATGAACATAAATAAACATACGTTATCTATATAACGCATGTACTTTCTATAGAATTTCTTTTATGACAGAGGACTGGATTTTCCCATTTTCCATCTTATTTTACATGTAAAGTGATTTTATCAATTAAAATAAAGAATAATTCAATACTCCTCACCATATGGGCTCAAATTTGAATTATAATTCTTTTGTGTATTAAAAATGCTTATCCTTACTGACATGAAAAAATTTGTTTTAATTAATTATTTTTCCCAACCACTTTAGCTTCTTATTAAATTACACACATGGGTATTCTTAGAAAGGGAGGGCATTGGTTTGTCTAACATTAGAAGGCAGATGTTTTGAGCTTGTACAGGAACTCTACAGTACTGCAAAATACAAATCTTAATGCAAACATTTCCAACAACTTGACAACAAACTTACGGACCGCTTTCAATTGCGAGAACTTGAATGAGATAAATAACGAACTGAGGGTGGCTTTTATTATTTATCTGAGACATATAATAGTTTAAGTATTTATGTAACAGCAGAGGGATCGCACTTTACTGTAACACACCAAGGTACACATAATCTCAAGTTTATTACATGTACAAGTCGTGCATAAATCAACAAAAAATAAATGTAATTAAAGTTATACAAGTTCTATTAATTTAAATTGTGTGACAAAATGCATAATAAATTAAGCATGAAAGAACTTTGGTGTAGACCTATTACTCATTATAACGTATTTTTAGTAAAGATTCGTTATTTTTTGTCATTTGACTATTAAACCCCTGTCACACCTGAGCTGCGTCCTCACGGCGAGCCGGCTGCGTCTTTTAATAATGTAAAACGCCAAGGTATACGCAGTCGAGTCTCCTACAGCGCCGTAACAACGCAACGGCATCTTCGTCCGTCGCAGTGGGATCGCATTGAGCATTTAAGAACGCCATGCGACGGTGCACACTTTGAATATACACAAAGTACGCGCCGTGGCTCTGCGTTCTAAAAACACGCCGTAGAAGCGTTGTGAAGTCGCCGTGACAGCGCCGTAAGGTCTCCACCAGCGCCACGAAAGCTCCGTCGACGCGCTCAAGGAACGCAGCTAATCGCAGTGTAGACGCAGTGATAAGTCAATTATTTCGGAGTCCTTTGGGATCTCACTGCGTCACTATCGCAGTATGGAATTAATGTAATTTGGTTCTGATGTTTTCACATGTTTTCTAACAACTAATAACGGATCTTTTTTGTAGACCTGACTACTAAGAGTTTTGTCCTAGTCCTTCACAAATTGTTTAGAAGTAACTATGTTTCAACAAGATATCTGTGAGCCAATTCTCACTAGTGATACCCCCGCTCTGATGTGAATATGCAAAATAAGCAAAGTTGACATTTTACAGAAAGCTGGCATCCCACAATATGGCATGCCAAAACAAATAGTGTGTAAAAATTTCAAGCATCTGCGATAAATAGCTGCTGAGAAATCTTTGACGGAAATTTGTTTGAAAAACTTGGCTAAAAATAAACATAAAGTCGTCATTTAACACGAAGTTGACGTCCGATTGGTACAAAAATAAATCCCACGATATAGCATGCTTATACAAATACTGTGTAAAAATTTAAAGCATTTGCGATAAACAGTTGCTGATAATTCTTTGACAAAAATTTGTTTGAAAATGTTTGCTAAAAATAAACAAAGTCATCATTTAACAGGAAGTTGACGTCTGATTGGTACAAAAATATATCCCACGATATGGCATGCCTATACAAATACTGTGTAAAAATTTCCAGCATCTGCGATAAATCGTTGCTGAGAATTCTTTGACAAAAATTTGTTTGAAATGTTTGGTTAAAAAATAAGCAAAGTCGTCATTTAACAGGAAGTTGACCTCTGATTGGTACAAAAATATATCCCACAATATGGCATGCCTTAACAAACACTGTGGTAAAATTTTAAGCATCTGCGATAAATAGTTGCTGAGATAAATGCGACACATTTTTTTGTTACGGACGGACAGACAGACAGACAGACACACACGGGTAAAACAGTATACCCCCCTCTCCTTCAGAGCGGGGGTATAATTACAATGTACCTTTTCATAAAATCCAAACAATTTTTAATATTTTATTTACTAGTTGTAAGTTCGTCTTTGTTTCCCATACAATTGTACAAGTCAATATTAACCTACCAAGAAATAAAGAACGTCTTGTGCACGCAGTCAGCGAGCAGAGCACGCCGTTGACGCGCGGTAAAAACTCCTACACGTCATGAGCGCTAGGCGGAGACTCAGCGAGAGCGCCGCTAATCGCCGAGTATAACTCGGTGGAAACGCAGTTACACGCCGTGGGAGCTCTGTAAGAACGCCTCGGTCGCCGTTAGGACGCCGTGATATCTCCACTTGTAAAATTTTCAAATAAAACTGTATATTTTTTCTGAATTTTCCTTGCGATCTTACGGCGATTCCATGAATTTTACAACGCCGTGAACATGCCGTGGGGACGCAGTTTGGTGTCAGGGCCTTTATGAATACAGTTATATTTATATACACTCAGTTCTTTTCCCTTGACAAATACGAAAGTTGATCCAAAAGTAATGTCACAGGTGCGGTAATTCGTGCAAAATCCGCGTAAAGTGACAAAAAATACGTACTTTGAAACATTTATTTGTGTCAATTAAGATATGAACATTTTAATGCATAACTGTATTAAACACGATTGTTATGGAAAAGAGAATATACATTTATTTCATTCTGTCAAATATATAAAGATCAAACATAAATTAAAAGACAATTTTTTTTTTTGCTTTTTAAAGATAATCAATATTATTGATGTGTTATAGAAGCTACCGCATGTGTCTTTGGCTAGACATATGAACCATTGCAATTATACACGGTAGTTACATTTGTAAAAATACAAATTTGTTCATTCAATACAGCATTGATCGATTTACTTCATTCAGTTTAACACGGTACAATCACTAAATGTCTAGTATTTAGCCGGTTATTTATTAAATTTTGTAAGGCCTGTTATATACATCAATTTAAGCTTTAACGGACCAAAAATATAATATGTAGGTGGCTGTTCCTAAATAATGACTCAAAATCCCTATAAGTAGTTTATTGCAACACACACTCCATCCTTGTTACCTCACAAACTTTTTGAAATAGATCTGTTCTTTTTATAAATTTCATTTAAAATACTGTTCAATTGTCATACAAACTTATTAAGCGGATATATCACGACATTTAAGGTATTTTACCTTTAATAAATGTAAATAACGAAAATTACTTGAACTGATCAGAGATGATCAATTCATTATTTTAGATATTTAAAAACCATTTTGATAGTACTTGTTTATACCTGTTGAGAACAAACTCTAGAGTGATATTTACTTCGTTATCGCTAACAATTTGTCAACAGTCCAATACAATAAAACACCCACTTTATTGCATCACACGTTACACTTACTATAAGATCTATCTTAAAATATTTACATTTTCCAGTGTCTTTGCCTGTGATAACACTACGTATCGATTTTGAA